>NW_026585895.1:4641977-4725101 GCF_907164565.1 Psammomys obesus | reverse complement strand
GTTTTTTTTTTTTTTTTTTTTTTTTTTTTTTTTTTTTTTTTTGAGACAGGGTTTCTCTGTGTAGCCTTGTCTGTCCTGGACTAGCTTTTTAGACCAGGCTGGCCTAGAATGCACGGAGATGCTTCCTTGAGTGCTGGGATTATGGGATTACAGGCGTGTGCTACCAGGCATGCACCACCACAGCTCCCTAATCAGGTTTTAAAAATGAAAGTCCGCACGTTTCCTGCCAGGTCATCATAATGGTGCAGCAGCGCCAGAAAGACATCGCCGTCCTAATAAAGCGTGCACGCTGTCGCAGCAGAGCCAACCGCCTCAGCTCAATCAGCAAACGTCAGGTGATCTTGGTGCCATCATATGTGCCCCTTCTCACAGGCACAGCTCTGCTCTCCACTGTCTCCTTGTGGCCCTATACTCGATTTTATTACTAGTTTTATTTAGAGTGTGGAAGAGTTTCGATTTTCTTTCTTGGCCTAATGTCACAGGATCGTAAACGTAGGTAAGGGACTCAGCAATGAGAGTGGCAGCTGTGTGTAGGGAGACACATTGCTAGCTGAGCACAGCTACCCGAGAACTCTTAAGCCAGAACATGGATGTGTACGCCCTTGCCGGAAGTATATGCTCCTTCAGCAAAGCCAAGACACGCTGTGTGGTCACTAAGGAAACTGGGTGGTGGGTTGGAGTAGGTTGTCTGGGGTGTGGGGCTGAAACACAATCCGAGTCCAGGCTGCCGGTAACTTAAGTAAATCTTCTACCCAGGCTTTCAGTACTTAGGGGCGGGAGGCCAGACGTTTCATCTTAATGGCTGGCAGCAGGACTCTTAGGAAAGAAACGGCGTCTGTTTAGGAAATGCTTTCATAAACATCGTGGATGGATGGAGCAGGGATGTGTAGCCAGCAGAAGTAAACATGAATTTAGATGTCAGGGCGAGGAGCGGGGTCAAGGCAGAGAGGAGAGAGTCTAGCCGCATGGCAACAACCAGTGAACAGTACGAGGGGCACAAGAGAAGCACAGGGCTAAGCACGGCGTGGCTCAAGTGTCGCTCATCCCTCTCTCCCTTCATCCCCACAGCCATCTCCTGATCATTCAGTGTCGTTTCACAGAAACTAGAGTCCGCTCTTCAGAAACAGCAAAGTACTTTCAACATATCGACTTATCTGATGAAATCTCTCAGGTCCCAGCACTAACATGATGGCTGTCAACAGGCTGTGATTCCAGTCCCAAGGGAGCCAATGCCGCTTCTGGCCTCCATTGGACATTGTACATATGTGGTGCACAGACAGACAGACATGCAGACGCAAAACACTCATACACATAAAATTGAAAAAGAAAAAGAAAAAAACCTTTCCTCCTCAGCCTCCTCTTCCTCCTCCTTTTTTTCTCCTCCTCCTCCTCCTCCGCTCATCCTCCTCCTCTTCTTTTCTCACACTAATGTTTCTGGCCACCAAAAGTATGGCGGTTTTCCCCATACCAAACAATTATCCAATTATCTGCAAATATCCACAGGGCTTTTTATAATTCAGTTTAACTCTGAAACTGGCCATCTGGATTTAGCTAAGATCTGTTAGATTAAGGGGTTCCATAAGGCTGCTTCCCCGCCCCACTCCCAGCTTCAGATGCGAGTTACCAGACTGGGGCCTCAGGTTAGCCACAAATGCCACCTGACTTGATGACACAGCAAGGTTCCCATGATCCTCTACTCAGGGAAAGTTACTGCTTTACAGTACAAACAGAGGAAGAAGATGAGTGAAAAGACACAGACCACTGAGTTTTAAAGAATTCAAGGCATACTCTTATACTTAGTGGTGTCCGACTAAGAATCCCATACTTCAGAGGTGTTTTCGAAGACACTGTCTGGAGTCCCTGTCCATTCCCATCTGCCACGCCTTCCCCCTTAGCATTTCAGATTGTAATCCTGGCATCATGGCTTGGTCCTTCAAGGCACTAACATCCATCCAGGGATACAGCTGGAGTAACCTAACCAGAGCCAAAGGCATTAAACAGCCAGGAACATCAAGGGCTTTGCAAGCTCCATGTCAGGAAATAAGGATAGAGACCATACATGCATACATACTCACATTACTTTATGCAAATGTAACAAAAAAGGTAGTAAGTCTGGCTTATTGTAGACGAAGCAAAAACAGAAGCAATTTTGTAAATGTTTTGTTTTTAGCAGGATGAACATTTTAATAAACTGGCATAATTCTCTAAAGTCAATGAGTATTATTAGAAAATTAAATCTGTATTTTTATTAGCTTATACTCCATGCACAAATTCCATCTTATAGGATATTTCGGTAATAGAAAATATATTTTGGTTTCCCTTTATAAGACCCTTTTAAAGGCTATTTTATCCTGGTAACAATAAATTGTCCTATACTAAACTCTCATATACTACACTTTGTTTTGAAACTATACGTTGAAGAAAAAACTGAATCATGTAACAAAACTAACCATGACACTCTTAACTAAAATAATCATTCTCTGCTCAAAATAAATAAACATAATTGGGAAGTCAGTTGCCTAAATGTCTATTTTTGTTCTTTGCTCAACCTAATCTTAATTTCTTTTTTTACTTCAGCCAAATAATGAGGCTCTACAATATGGTTTAATGGTAGCTTAACGGCCCTTATTGCTCTCCTTCCTGTTACTGAGAACACTGTTAAGAGCATATCTGTGTGGTACTTTGAGTTGTTCAGAGTAAGAAGAGCCTATAAAACTTTTAAATACTGTTTGGTATGAGGCAAAGAAGCAGGCCCTGTCAAACCCTGTTGGGAGGAAGTGAAGAAGACTGTCTGCAGAACAAAGGGCCACGGAAGGGCAGCAGCCTTCCAGCCCTAACCTCGAATTCTGTGTTTGTAAATGTATGCCAGCCAAGAATCCCGGATTGGTGCACACTCTGTAAGCACAGGCCGTCAAGGTGATTCAGACTAGACAAGAGGAGAAGAGAATGGTCTGTGGAAATGGTCACGACGTTAAAAGTCTTAAAGTTTTCAAACAGGGCCAGAGTGTAGCTAGTGAGAGGGCATTTTCCTACTACGTACAAGGCCTTAGATCCCATTCCCATTATCCCCATAACACACACGCACACACACACATTAACAGTGGTGATTGCGTGATGTAATGAAAGTGTCATCATACATAATTGCTGAGACAGATGATAAAGGATGCTTAATTGAGGATGTAAATATAGATACATCTAAAGAAATACATATAGTTGTAGAATATATATGCTATATATACTTGTGGAAAATATGGATTTTAACTCTTAATGTTGAGTATTCCATATAATATGCTTTTACATACAGATATTAAAACATCTAACTTTCTAAGGAATAAAGTTTAGGGTGACTTTCAGGTTTGTGTTCTTTGATTATCCGTAAATTTCCTGGATTAACATGGATTTTCTTCAGTAAATATGAAACTGTTCTTCAAGAAAGAAATATTACTTTAAATGAAGAAAAATAATTTAAATGATATACATTGTAAAAAATTAAAATAGACTGATTACCAGACTTTATCATATTCATTCTGAAAGAAAAATATTATATTTTATATGTGAATATTTCTCACGTCCCAATGTTTATTTTTAACTCATGTGTGTCTGTGTGTGAGTATGTGCACATGTGTGTGGGGGCTGCAGAGGCCAGAGACGACGCTGATTCTCTGGAGTTTGAGTTACGGGCGATCAGGACGTGTGGGACACAACTGCTGAGAAACTAAACTCACGTCCTCTGAGAGCAGCAGACGCCCGAGAACACTGAGCCCTCTCTCCGGCAGGGACCACAAGGTAAAAGGAGGAGGAGAGGGGAAAGAAGAGGCAGAGAAAGGGTGCTGTCATGAGGACAGACATGATGGAGCGGAAGTGGCCCAGGCAGGACCAACATGGGAAGTCACTCATGAAATAGGAAGCATTGTGCCACATGCTGCAGACTGAGACCTGGACACTGGGCACCAGAAGTGTGGAAAGTTGGAGGATGGCACTGCTACCTCAGGGCACACTGAACAACACAGCTTGAGAGTTCCTGCCCATCATGGGCTCTGCCGTAGCCACCGATGTCCCCCACAGCCCTGAGGCATTGGAGCCACCAAGTCCCGTGCCCCAGTGGTGACCCCTGGGGCACTTTCCTTACTGCATCTGACTCACACATAGAGTAGCTGACTTGTATACACCTTGCAAAGAATCCAACGACCTCAGAAAATGGGTCTTTTACTGCCCTAGGCAATAGAGGATTAAATTCATGGGAAAGGCCTCAATCCACAATGCGGCCTCCACGCTGATTTTAAACTGACTGGATGGCTGTACGGAAACATGGAAGTATACACTCCCAGACTATGAACATAGAAACCAGTATTCAAGCTTTAAAGCGTCATCTGTGAATGGCCATCATTAGGATTAGAGCTAGCAAAGTTACCAGTTAGCAGCATACTGTGCTCCACTCCTGTTTCTCCAGTTAATTATTCTGAAAGCACCTGCTTTTCTTGGGAGTGGGCGCTTATTGATGGAGATTGTTTTTTAAAAATGTCAGAAGAAAGTTCCTCAATGAGTCAATATGGCTCTTTTCTCCAGGCATTCAGAGGAGAGCCGTCACTCCATTGATACCCACTCCGATAGACCTTTTGAGAACAGCTTTTGTATTATTCATGTATTTTCACAAAAGACACTTCATGTCTTTGCATTCTTTTAGTTGAGCAGGAAGTGCAAACAGTTCAGCAAGTCGGCAGCCCTTAAAAGCGGCGGCCAACTGAGGAGATACAATATCAATGACATCAAGAACAAGAAAGGTCCACAGAAGTCCAGAAGGCTTTGGTCCTACTGTTCAGCATATGACGGGCTAGAAAAGAAAATATAAACTTGTTTCAAGTATCTTTGGATGCTAGTTTTAAAAAAGGAAGGAAGTTTTGATGTGAGAAAAGTATGCCTGCAGGGCAACCTGCTGCCCTTCAGGCATTAATAAATTGGCTTCAACAAATCATTTCTCATCCAGTAATAAAAAATCCACCTGCTATAAACAGCCACCACAGCTCTGTTTCTGCCTGTGCCAAAAGATTTCTTAAATCCTCTCCGTTAAAAAGCCAGCAGGGATCAAAGCGTTTCCACCATGAGCTTCCCAGTGTTCTGGAGAGGCCGGGCCATCTTCTGGCACCTTATAACTGTGAGGAACTGAGGTACATATTCAAGCAAGACTTTTCTCAGCATAAATGAGAATGTGGGAAATAGGAAAGGCACATTCAACAAGCTCAGTGATGCTCTGTGATAGGGAAACATTCCCGCCTCCTGTTTGGAGGAACCCACAATTGTGAGCATTTTGCTCTTAGCCATTAGGACTGAGTTTGAATGCGAGAGGACAATGGACAAAATGACCTATAACTAGTCACTGACGTAAACATGAAGTCAACATTTATAGCATTGCACTTGCTCTCTTCTGCACCCCTTAACAAAACCTAAACTCATGCACTTGCTAGTACAGTAACCACAGGGAAGGACAGTGAGGCTGGATTTTATGTAAGTGCAACTCATTCTGTTTGCCAGTGACGGATACTATGTTAACTCTCAGAAGTATCACCAGTGCACTGGCTGTGAGGAATAACACAGGCTTTCACTCAAGCCCCTGCTGGGTGAACAGTCTTGCTCAACAATCATTCTGTTTTCCTGTCTGTCTCCTGCGTCAATGAGCACTGTTGAGATTTGTGCCCTTCTGAATGAGACTGAAGCATCCTCCCTAGGGTCCTTCTTGTTTAGGTTCTTTAAGGGCTTTAGATTTTAGTATGTTTATCCTACATTATATGGCTGATATCCACTTATAAGTGAGTATATACCATGTGTGTCTTTCTGCTTCTGATACCTCACTCAGGATGATCTCTTCTAGATCCATCCAGTTGCCTGCAAACTTCATGATTTCCTTGTATTTAATTGCTGAGTAGTATTCCATTGTGTAAATGTTCCACAATTTCTGTATCCATTCCTCAGTTGAGGGACATGTGGGTTGTTTCCAGATCATGGTGATACAGCCTTACCCGGCCATAGAGGAAGAGGATCCAGGAAGTCCTGATGAGACTTGTTAGGCTAGGGTCAGAGGACAGGGGTGGAGAACTCCCCCTTTCAGTGGACTAGGGGAAGAGGTTGGGGGGAAGGAGGAGGGAGGGTGGGACTGGGAGGAGCTGAGGGAAGGGTCTACAATAGAGGTATAAAATGAATAAATTGTAAAAAAAACAAACAAACCTAAAAATAGCAAAATCAAACAAAAATGATTTGTGTCATGGGCAAAGTGAAATGTGCTGTCTGTCTCCAGTAGTCTCTAAGTTCCATGATGTCAGGGTCATGTCTGGTTCTTGTCCTCATTGTTTGAGGAATAATGTGCCCAGATTCAATGAATAGTTACTGCAGACATTCTCTACGAAGAGCCCTTTGGTTCCAAGTTAAAGTCTCTCAGGTGAAAAACAATTTGAGCCTTTTCTTTTACTCAGCCCCTCATGATTCTTTGGGTGTGTGGTGGTTTGAATGAGAATGTTCCCTGGGATTCATGGATTTGAACACTCGGTCCCCCTGTTGGTGGCACTGTCTGGGGAGGTTTTGGAGGTGTGACCTTGTTGGAGGAAGTATGTCACTAGAGGAGGGCTTGCAGAGTCTAAAGATGGTGCAATGTCCAGTTTGTTCTCTCTGCTTTGTGCTTGTTCCTCAAGATGTGAGCTCAGCTTGCAGCTCTAACCACCATGGCCACCACCTTCCTCCTCCTGACACGCTGTTTCCACCATCACGGACTCCAACCCTCTGAAATCATAAACTCAAATAAACTCCTCCAGAAATTGTCCTGGCAAGGTGTTTTATCACAGTGGAAAATACAATGCATTTACTCCATTCTTCTTTCCTGGTTAGTTTTCTGCTGGTCTCTGCTCTCATACCTTTGAACACAGTTAGTCTCCCAGTTCCTGCCCAGCCCTTACTCCATGAGACTTTTTAGGTTAAGATGCCCCTCTGGATTGGAAGTTTTAAAACTCAGTTATGTTATTATAAACATGTTTTCATTTTAATCCCAGATGTAGGATATTGGACTGATTCAGATGGTCCACAGCACCAAACTAATGGCCTCATGGGGGCTCTGAGAAGGGCTCTTTGCCAGCTGCAGCTAGTTTAAATCAGAGGGCTCTGAGAGGGAATAAATGCCAGAGCCCAGAGAGAGAAAGGGCGCTCCCAGGAAGGATGCTAGTGCTCCCCTGGCCACTCCACTCACCCCACCCCGAGATGCTCCTGGTGGCTGTTGTTGCAGTTTGACAAGAAGTCGGAGATCTGCTGAAACAGAGATTGGACCTGCCCCAAGGAACCCAATGACCCTCAACATCAGGAAGTAGCTGATGCCCCCTATCCCCACTAAGCTTCTTTCTCTCCAACCTGGTGTTGGGGTGTTGGAAGGGACTGGGGTGGAGAAGGGAGAGAGAGGCACTAAGGAACCCAAAACAAAGTATTTTAACAGCACCCCTCCCGGTGGACTCTCCCGAGTGAAACTATGGGCAGAACACAAAACCACAGACAGATCTAGTCAGTTGTGCTTTCTGTTAGCATTGTTTTGTGTTTTACCATCTGGCTCCTCTAGGTGGCACATAGGAGGTATTTTTTTGTTGAAAAACTACTATATTTATTAGACTGATGCTGAGATATGGCTTACTGTTTCTAGGTTTTACAATTCATTTATGCCAGGGAAAGAGAGCAGGAGGTAAAGTTGCTGGTGTTTTGAACTCTGGACAGATTATTCTAACTGCTGCCAAGAAGCTCACATTTAAAGCCGGAAGCCGATGTTTAACTTTCCCCTAACCCTGCTTGAAAGTGGAAGCATAAGGAGCCATTTGTTAAGGGATAAATCAGCTTAAAGAGCTGAGCGTGCAGCTCAGTAGTAGAGTCCTTGTCTTCCATGCAGGCGGCCATGGGTTCAATCCTCAGGACTGCAAAAAGAAAAGGTAAAATGTGTGTGTGTGTGTGTGTGTGTGTTTTCAACCACAATTGTTTAGATATCAAGTAGAGAGGCTCTACTCTATAATTACTCAGAAAACAGTTACACCCTGGAAGCCACTCCACATTTCTATTTTATTGTATTGAGAGAGGATATCATGTATTCCAGGGAAGCCTCGGATTCACTATGAAGCTGAGAGTAAGCTTCAGTCGCCCCAGCTGCGGCAGACAAGCACTAGTGCTGGACACAGAGCCAGGGCTATTGTTCACTCCCAGCAAGAACTCTCTCCTCCAAGCTACCCCCACAATAAGCACATTCACTTCTAAACTCCTTAGGCCATTTTTAATGTAGTTAAGTTCAAGATTCAAAAAGAGGAATTCAATTTCTGTCCAGTAAAATCCCCCAAAACACCCAAATATTCTTCAGAGTGAAAAAGGTTAATGGCTGGACAGATAACAGAATTTTACTGCTTGAAACTTGGTGTATACACAATTTAAAATTTGCACATGTAAAGGCTGATAAAGCCAAGACCATTCGTGATACTTGGAGCCGGGAATCTGAACTCACTGGTTGTTGGAGCCTCTTTGCCTGTCTCCTCTCCCTGGGGGCTTGCCCTGGGCTCCCAGACCTCTCAAGGAGTCTTCCCTAACACAGTCTTGGGGGCCTGTACTTCTCACAATGCAATAAAAGCACCTGAAGCAAAGCAGAGCCTCGAGAGCAGGATTCCATAGTGCGGTTTCGGCTTTCTCTTTTCTCAAGCACTTCTTTTCCTCTGCTGTGACATGCTATATAGAGCTCAAACATAGTTGTGAAGATAGTAGTGCATAGCTGAAGGGAATCTAATTCAGAGCTATATTCTCCTTTAGAATGGGGGTGTGATCCCAGCCCACTTGTTAGCAGCACCTGGACCTGTGACAGAAATAGCAGAGTCTGCTGCAGGCTTCAGCTGCCTCTGTAGTCACTGCTGGGTGCTGTGACCTGCAGCAGCCAGGACATTTATTCTCCAAGGTTGTGCTGTAGTCTTGAAAGCTATGAAGCGCTACGGTTCTCCCTGTGATCAGGTGCCAAAGAAGTGGCCAGCACAATCTTGAGAAGAGCTAGGTATTACACTGATAGGATAAGATGTCAAGGCTTATTAATCCCTTGCGCTTGCTGACATCAGATCACCAGGCCAGCCTGGGTGCAGGAAGAATTTCAGCCAAGGGGTAAGATTACAGTTAAGTGCTGCCAAGCTTCAGCGCTTTTTTATCAAGTACAGACTCCAGCTAGAGGTGAGTCACCAGAATGGAAAGATCATCTATTCAAAGGCAACAACCTCACCCACTGCTCTTGTGATTTCTCTTTGCTCTTCCAAGTTTCATTTGCATTTCTTTTTCTGCAGCAAGGAAAGTCATTTTGGCATCTTGCCAATGCTTCCATCAATAATCCCAGACAATGTATTCAGATCCTGCCTCTCTTCCCAATCTCGAGGCAAACAAATTATTTTGCTGTTAATAGAGGAAACCACTTCTTTCTGTCTTCATTGAGATACCAATATTCCAGGTACTGTTCATTCCCTCATCTCTTGTAACTCATGATGCACAGCACCCCCACCAGAACCAAGAAAAACACTCATCTCTTTCCCATATGCAGAAAAGCCCAGGGCAACCCTACCAAGGAGACCTTTCCAGCCAGCAGGCCTTCCACCTCCCACTACAGTTAGGGACCTGGCCACACAGAGATGAAATAAACAGACCCTGACCCTTGACCTCAAGATAGTATCAGAATGAGGCACCAGCGTGCAACCACCGCATCATGATTCAGTAACTTCTGTCATGAAGGCATTTGCAAAGTTGAAAACAAAACATGATGGTGCATTAAGGAAAAGGGCTGATATTTGAACTCCGTTTGTAGAATATGGCCTGCACAGTCTAAACCCAGCTTCTAGAATACGACCTGCACGGTCTTAAACTGAATTTCAACCTTGTCTATATGTTAAGGAAACCACTCTTTCTCATTTAAGATGTGTTATTTTCAGATCACAGCTAAACACAAAATGTCACATTTTTATGAATGGAAATTATGATATTATACTGCTAAAAAGATGATAAAACTTTTTGAAGGCAATTTCTGAAGAAGCAAAGCAAACACTTTGGGGTAGTGAGATGGCTCAGTGGTTAGGAACATGGGCTGACGCTGGCTTTGAGGTCATAGGAATCCTCCTGCCTCAGCCTTCTGAGTACTGGGCTTGCAGGTTTGAGCCACCATATCCAGCTGTAGTTCTTAGTAGGTAAAAGAACAGTTTGGAGAAAATAATTTCTGTGATCTTTATATATGTCTAACTTAAAATCTGTTAGTTCCTTAAAAGGAGCTAATAAAGGTTATGATGTATTTTTTTTTAATTTTTTATTTAACTTTTATTAATTACACTTTATTCATTTTGTATCCCCCCATAAGGCCCTCCTTCCTCCCCTCCTAATCCCACCTTCCCTCCCCCTTCTTCACACATGCCCCTCCCCAAGTCCACTGATAGGGGAGGTCCTCCTCTTCTTTCTGATCTTAGTCTATCAGATCACATCAGGAGTGGCTGCAATGTCATCTTCCGTGGCCTGGTAAGGCTGCTCCCCCATCAGGAGGAGGTGATCAAAGGGCAGGCCAATCAGATTATGTCAGAGGCAGTCCCTCTTCCCATTACTATGTAACCCACTTGGACACTGAACTGCCATGGGCTACATCTGTGCAGGGGTTCTAGGTTATCTATGATGTATTCTTACATCCAAGTTTCATACACTCTACATGAATTTGGATTTGTATATATTCTGCTTTCTTGTGCCAGCAGTATTTGTATCCACTTTAACTTACATTTTCTCAAGTATTAAAATGTAAACATAAAAAAAAAAAAAAAGAACACGGGCTGTTCTTCCAGAAGACCCAGGTTCAAGTCCCAGCATCCATATGATGGCTCACAACCATCTGTCATTCCAGTCCTATGGTGTCTGATACCCTCTTGATTGTCAAATTGACAAGATTAAAAATCACCCTGACTCTAAATTTGTGGCTACTGTCAGTGGGGAGTTTCTAGACTGGCTAGTGTATGAGGAGTCTCCAGAGAAACAGACCTGACAGAGTGAATAAATGTAAATTCATGTCTATGTAAACGCACACAGCAGGAGATTCATGTAAAGGGAGTTCATGAGAGCAGCTTATAGGCTGTGGTCCAGATAGTCCAACAGCGGCTGTCTCTAGACAGTGAAGTCCAAGAATCCAACAGCCATTCGGTCTAGTAGGCTGGACATCTCAGCTGGTTTTCAATATATATCAGAATTCTAAAGAGGAGGCTCTAGTGCCATAGAGGGGCCGCCTCAGCAGCAGGGTATACAAACTTGCTAGAGAGTGGAGGTCAAGCAGGCAAAAAAGCAAAAGCTTCCTTCGCCTATTTATGTGGGCTGCCACCCGAAGGTGTGGTCCAGATTTAGATTCGTCTTCCAATCTCAAATAATACAATCAAGAAAAATCTGTCCCAGGTGTGCCTAGCTGCTGGCGTGCCTAGTTATTTCCAGATTTAGTCAAGAACAGGCACAGCAGCTGGGCTCACTGCAGTGGGAAGATACAGCCTAAGTCAGAGGTTCTCACCCTTCCTAATGCTGCGACCCTTTAATACAGCCCCTCATGCTATGGTGATCCCCCCAACACCATAAAATTATTTTGTTTCTTCCTACCTTTAATTTGCTAGTGTAAAGAATCACAATGATACTTGATGTGTAGGATATCTGACGTGGGAGTCCATTCACAGGGCGAGAACCGCTGCCGCCTTAGGCGGAGGTGGTGCTCCATGGGTTGTGTTCTCAGTTGTGCAAGAAGAGGGCACCGAGCATCAGTTGCCACGCTGCTTCCCCTGTGGATGCAGTCATCAGCGGCCTCCAGCCCCGGCTGCTGTGACTTCCCTACCACCCTGGACTGTACCCCCAGACTGTGAGGGACACGTTCCCTTCCTTTCTTAAATTACTCTTATCAGGTATCTGTCACAGCACAGAGGAGAACTAAGGCAGAGCCACTAGGACCTGTCTAGTTCTCGAAACCTGTCTGCTGGCAACCAGCCCTTAAATGCATGAGCACGGGAGGCATTTCAGAGCCAGACTACAATGTGGAGACAGACAAGGAAGGAGTCTGACTCAATACGGGGAGTTGAGGAGGACAGGAGAGACACACAAATAAAGTAAATTAAGGCCAGTAAGAACCAAGGAGTGAGCACGGTACCCTAGGAGCACGTCACAGTATTAAAACGTAGGCTAGAAAGTCAACGCTCACACATTCACACTATTTTTCAGTAGAGCTATTAATACTGGGCAGGAGACACCTGTTTGAGAGACAGCTCGTCATTCATTTATGACAGTTGGGAAAATTCCCAGTGAGCAATTTGGTTAAGATAAGGCAAACATGGACATGAAGATACATAATATCAAGAGCAGTGGAAGAACTTACTGTTGCTTTCTGTGCCTTGCACT
Source organism: Psammomys obesus (assembly GCF_907164565.1). Classification (NCBI taxonomy): domain Eukaryota; kingdom Metazoa; phylum Chordata; class Mammalia; order Rodentia; family Muridae; genus Psammomys; species Psammomys obesus. Next base: position 4,712,675 of record NW_026585895.1, on the reverse strand, counting down.
TTAGTGAGCACAAGAGCTTTAAATGCTGCTGAACAGAAAATTCCACATTCAAATGTAAGTCATCTAAGAGGCAGAAAGGCAGCTTCTAGACCAGGCTTACCCCTTCACTTGTGCTCTTTGCAGTATTTATAGAAACGGTTTCCTTCCTGTGCATCAGCAGCCACATCAGCAAATCGGCTTACCATAATACAGGACTGAGAACTAAATGAACAACACTCAAGGTTAAAGTAAATTAAATTCAGCACACTGTGATGCATACAGAGCTCTCAATAAACATTATTCTCATTATTACTTTACCAGGATTTTTGGCATGGTCAGTAGCATCAGCCAAGGTTAAATTTCTCCTTGCCTTGCCATCCCAAGTTGTTTTCTTTATTCCTTAGTGTCAGCCTTTGCAAGGCCAAACAGTTAATTAAATGACAACTTCATCACGCTTTATCAGTACCCAGAACATGTACTGATGATGTCACCACATGTTATGACCACACGTAATCTGTAAGCTAGTTGTCTTTTTCCTTTTTTTTTTGTTTGTTTTAAATAAGCTCCCACTACACTGCCCACACTGGCCTGGAACTCTTAATCCTCTCACTACTCCTTCTCTAGTGTGATCTTTTCTTTTATTAACAATTCAGTGTGATTTTAAATGAACATACTCATCCTCCTAGCTGTAACTCTAAGGGAAGTTTCCCTATTGCTCTTTTATGTCTTTAGAATGTAAGTATTTATCTGACACTCATTATAGTTTTTCTATTGAAATTAGCATGCACACCATGAAATGATGGCATACAGCTGCAAATTCAGAAACAGTACTTTCGTCTTAAAAGCTTCCTTAAATGGTGTTCCTACACCATTCCACTGTTCCATCTCCAGAACCAGGGTGTCAGTCTGGGTGAGCTGCTTTAATAAAATGTCTCAGACTGGGTGGCCAAGACGGAGTGATCTCCAGGTCATGGTGCTGGCAGATGCGCTGTCTGCTGAGGCCGCCTGCTGTCTCAGAGGCTGTGCTGCCTTCCTGCGTCCTCATGTGGCGGCAGAGTCGACTAGCACAGACCCACCCCACAATACCTTACACTGAGATTTACATTCAACACGTGAAGCTTGGGGAAATGCAAATATTCAGACATACCTATCAAAGTTTATGGATATTATTTTCAAGTCATTGTATAATATAGAAAATGCATATGAAAACATTTCCAGCTCTTCCCCCCCCCCCCCCCAATACAGGGCATTTTGAAAATGTCCTGGTTTCTGAAAACATCTACTAGCATATAAAGGTTATGAGACTGCCTCAGTGAAACTGTACACCAATCACAAATATTCAGGCCACTCTGAAGGGGAAGTGTGTTTGCTGTGGCTAGTCACTAAGTGATAAAAGCAAATCTTAACAATCTGGAGGCAACCTCAACAGGAGCTGAAAGCAATTCCACAGCACATTGTACGAATGGTTTCATGAGTTAGGAGGCAATGCAGCTGACCAGCAGGGAAACGATCCCACACTAACATTAAAAACAACTAAAGCTACCTAGCTTTTGGATAAAATATTATTTATTTGCATAAGAGTCCAAAAGATATTTTTTGATCATCTTCAGTTAAAGTCTAGGCCAAACAGTGACTGCAAAGCCAGCCGCACAGCATTTGGCCAAGTTGCACATTTAGAGTCAATGCACTCACAGGTGCAACCTGGCCTCTTCAGTGCACACTGCATGGCCCCACCTACAGGTCTCATCATGAGCAGTAACATGTCCTCACACCTCAGGCTCTGAGACGGTGCAGGGAGAGAGCAGGGCATGGACCCCTATGGACAGGTCTTGGACTTCAGATGGCCAATGTACCCCATCTTGCTATGTTAGGTCAGCGAAACACTTAGATGGAAGTGAGAGTCTGGAGTCAGTCATGAATGAAATGGATGGATGATGACAGTGAAGTTTAATTTAAAAACTACATTTATTTATTATTTAGTTGGGGGTGGGATGTGTGTGCCACACCCAGACGAAGGTCAGAGGACAACTTGCAGGAGCTGGCAGTCCTACCACACTGGGTCCTAGGGACAGATCCCAGGTGACCAGGCCTGGTGGCAAGTCCCTTTACCTGCTGACACATCTTTCAAACAGCATTAACTCTTAGCATAATTACATGGGGAAGAGCAGAAACTACTCTCTTTTAAAACTCTCCTTAAGAAATCCTTACTAGTCTATGTCAGTTCCTGAATAATAGCTTTTCCTATTCTGAATACAAACTGTACACAAACAGGAGCATGGGAGCCACGTGGCACCCTGATCCCACCCCACTCTCACTACCAGCCACTAATGGCGGCTCCCTGTGCTGTCCCACAGCAATCAGTAGGCAAAGCTCAACGAGCCGTACAGCAAGCACAAGGCAGGGGCACTTGCGCCCTCCCTCCTAGCACTGACCTCGTCCTTAACAACATAGCATTGCTCCATGGCCACTCCCACTCTTCCTTACTCTTCAACAGCTCCACTGGCTAATAAATACAATTAGCAAACCACACACACGCACGCATGCACACACACGCTCACACACACTTTCTTTAAGTTCTTATCTTTAAAACAATGTCATGTGGTTTTATTTCCTAATTTCAGTATTTTTTCTAAAACATTTAAACAAATGTAATAATGAATCTGCTATCGAATACTCTAAGATATCCCTAAACCTATATTTACTTTAAACAAAGTTTACACTAAAAATTTCATATTGTCGAATAAATTTCCAAAGACCTTAAAGAAAGCATTCAAAATGTGATACAGTCTAGTGTTTATTTATGTTATGGCAGATACACTTGAATTCCAAATTTTAAAACATATAAAAAGTGATTCAGGACTAACACCTGTGTCAACAGTTGACAAGTGTCTGGCTGTTTATTATACAGCAGGGTACATGGTAGCACTGATGCCAAACTGGCAGCATGGGATGAGATTATCAGTAGGCTTTCTACAGGCAACAGCATTTGCTGCTGTTTGAGAAATTCAGAATCTGCTTCCAATGCTCCAGTTGTCTAACGTTTCTAGGGTTAAACAGTGTTAGGTATTTAGTTTGGCAAATGTTAAAATAAAGTATAAATGTATTCGTAAGCATCACAGATATGCACATCCAGTCTTCATCTCAGAAAGAAGCATAGGTACAGATCAGAGCTCTCCCTACATGAAATAATTTACACACAGATGGTGGCTATCATATCACTATCTAAAATAATCACTAAGTACAATTCTTTTTCAGAAATAAACAAGCAAGTTTTTTTTTTCATTATCAGTTATCAAAAACATAGTGTTAATGGTATTTCAAACAAATGATACTCTAAAATCATAGATTTTCACTGAGTTTTGAGAATGTGTAATTAAATCAACCAAATATACCGTAGTACAACCGTATTAGGAAGCCCATGATCAGAAAATACATCGGCATGAAGAAAATTTAATCCACAAAACTATTTTCAGGCGTTAAGGTAAAATAGTTCCACAGTTCACAGATAAAACAAGGCAACAAAAGCTCGTGCTTGTCTTGAGTGCGTATTCTATGCAGAAGATGTAACACTCTGTTTGTAGACAGCATGGTATGCATTTCTCAGCAATACATACGGAAAACAAGACTCCAAGAGATCCATTGTCAGGAATGGTGATTCCTGGACAATCTGAAAAAGCAAACACAGTGTCAAATTCAAGCTATTCACTAAGTGGAAGTAGTAATCAACAACTCTGTATTCCTCTCACTAGAAACAGACACAAACCATTTTACTTCAAAATCTAAAATCCAAATGTGCTAGAGTGAACTTTATCAAAATATTTTTAAATGCTATTCTCAAGTTTATCAGTTAATCAGTAGGAACACAGGGAACATAGATCTTCAGCCATACTCTAAACATAAAAAGGAATACAAAAGCATTAGAAATGTAATCGCACATTTTAAGAGGCTCAACACCAAGCTAGAATGTAAAGTAAAACACACACACATACACACAGAGACTGTCCATAATTGAATGGAAACAATGAATTCTAGAGTTCAAAAGGAACCAAGACTAATCCAGGGCTGAATGATCAGGAAAGGTGCTGATCCTCAAGGCAGACGCAGACCTCCGAAGGCAAAGAAGACTCCTGCAAGAAGAGCTTCGAGGTGGACTCCCAGACACTGCCACGCGGAAGCTCAGAGACCTGACCTTGGCACAGCAGGCAATACCAGGCCTGAGCACACCCTTATAGCATGATGCAGACAGTGCTTACCCACCTGTGGTCTCATTACTTCCTATTGTCGACTATGGCTGAATGGGAGTAGTGGCAGGCTCTGCAGGGATGTTTAGAAAGTATATGGTTTGGGTGGAGTGAGCACAAGAAATGGAGGAAAACCAAAATTCACAAGAAAAACAATACAAAACACCAGTACAGTTTTCACTTGCCAAGAAGAGACATACTAAGGACTGGAACTTTTTTTGTTATCAATAAAAGTTAAGTTGAAATGAGACGTACCATATCCAGTAGCAAATAAACAGACTCTCTATTTCTTGTTGTAGTTTTATCTGTCTCTTGGCCGATCTTCAGTAGACTGGAGGACGCAAGCTTTGAAGGCACACACATATAGTCAATGAGGTTGGCAATGAACCACTGCTCACTTGCTTGTTCATTTTCATTACAATTCAACCTCCAACATGCTTCAACTATTCAATGTATAAAGTACGATGACTAGAGACCTCACACTGAACAAATATGCATTGAAACTGACATTTTCCTCAAGTTTGTTTCCTAAAAGTATCCAAATTGTTTTTTTTTTTCTCTTCTCAAGATCTATAATAACTAAACAGCAGCCCCTCCTTTTACAAATAGTTCTGCTTTTGATAGCCAGCTATGGTTGGAAAACAAAACGGAAAAGTACAGAATTTTCCGATTCCCAATCAGTTCCTAAATTTGAATTACATGCCATTCTAAGTAGATGGAACTTCATGATTGTGCTCCACCTTCCCTGTTGTCCCAGCCATCCTTCTGTCCAGCGCAGCCATCCTATGTATATACCTGCTTGTCAGTCACTTGCTCATCAGGTAATTGGCTGAATGGCAGGTAAAGCAGCACCTGCTATACCGTGGTGCCACACACCAGCTCTGCTGCTTGGCACTGTACAGACAAAGAGAGCAGTACGTCTTTCCTTCCTGTGAAAATGTAGACATCCCCACAGGAAGGAAAAGTTTCTGCAGAGACTCTGAAAACCTAAGGAAGAGCTAATGTAGTTGTAAAATGGAAACTGTTCTAGTGTTGCTGCTACATGGCAAACTGAAGGTTACAGTCATAGTGTACGCCACAGCACAGAGCGATAGACACAAGGATCTCAGAAACAAAAACATAACCAGAGCATGGGGACAGTCATAGTGCTTACACATTCCAGAACTAGGAAAAAAAATGCTGGAAGCAGGGTTGGAATCAAAAGACCCATGACTAATAGACAACATCTGAGCACCCTAAACTTCAACAAAAAGAGACAATGAAAACGTAATGCTGCATCAGGAATGGCGGTGCATGCCTTTAATCTAGTGCTTGGAAGCAAGCAGATCTCTATGAATTAGAGGCCAGTCTAGTCTACACAAAATAAAGGACAGCTGGGACTACACAGAAAGACCCTGTCTCAAGAAACCCAATGAAGGAAGGAGGTAGGGAGAGAAAGGAGGAGGGAAGGAAAGGAGGGAGGGAGGCAGGGAAGGAAGGAAGGAAGGGAAAGAAGAAGAGAAGGAAGGAAAAAAGGAAGAAAGGAAAGAAGGAAATAAAATGTAATGTTGAGTTTTTCAATTTGACTGGAGTATTATTTAGTTTAGAAAGGCCATAGCCACCTCCCAGGCATTTGATTGTAACCAACCAGCAATCAAAGTAAACCCCACCCTGGACATAATGCAGTACTGAAAAGGAATGACTTTATGGACACAGTAACATCCATTCAAGCTGCAGTGGCTTAGTAAAAAGTAGAAACAATATGAGGAACTCGCAGATGCGGTGATGAATGTGTTGTTATAAAGGCTTTCTGGATATAGACAGAAAAATCAGGAAAGTATTTAAAAGCAAGAGGACAAGTAGGTGGGAAAGGACCTGCTGAAATAGTTGGTGAAGAACATGCTGAAGTGCCCTGAGTGGTATTAACACATGAGGACCCGTGAGAACCTGAGACTTCTACAGATAATACAGAGGATGAAAAAGGAAGCTAGAGCAGAAACAGCAGGCAGGTGTTACAGAGTATGCAGAAGTGCTCCACACCACACAGACTGTAAAGTTCAGACCAATGGAGGAAGGGCTGTTGGGTGAACCTAGCACTGAGGTCAAGCACACGGCCACTCAAGGGTTCCAACTCTGTACCAATGCTTTCAAGGGTTAAGAATATAGCCAGCACTGAGTACAAGATTCTTGTGAAAGGTTTCTGTTAACGGCTGCCGAGAGTCCCCAGCCATCAACACTCTCCGCTACTAGTGTCCAAGCCCACGGCAGGCCACTGCTGACAGGTAGACTTGGCACTGCTCTGGTATCAAGTCATGATATTCTCCCGGCTTAATGAGTACTATCATCTACAGCAGATGGTCCTCCCCTTGAAGTACTATAAAAACCAATACCTACCATCACACCACTCCAGTGTCTACAGCATTCACGTTCACTTATCTTACCCACGCCCATGTCATCTCAGTATCACAGCAAGGGTGAGCACAGTACAATAAAGTATTTTGAGAGACTACCCCTGCCTAACTTTATTACAGTATACTGGTAAAACGTCTCTATATTTCTAGTAATGACTTATGCTTTAATAGTGTACTGTGTATAATTAGTACATGTGTGTGCATGCACGTATGTATGTGGTTCAGGACCACCAGGCTTTAAGTATGCTCTTGGGGTGGGGAACTTAGAATGCATATCCTATAGATTAAGAAGAAAATCTACTGTGTATTTTTAAGGTCCTCTACAAGAAAAAAATTTCATACTGGGCTTATTTCATAGTAATTTTGAGAAAGGACATTAAACTCTGAAAGAAATATAGCAAATTAAAAATACAAATTATTGTTGTATTTAGCTATAATTTTTTTTTTTAATTTAAAAGCTAACAGGATTTTCAACAAAATAAATACTCGAGTTAATTTTTTGCTTGAACTATTTCTCTTTAAGCAACATATGAAAAAGATATGTTCATAAAGAAAACACTGCACTAAGTCATGTCTGAACAGATTTAACATACTCTGTTCTGGTAGCAAGTCACATATATTTTACAATTTATTTATTCTGTTTATGTGTATAAATGCCTACATGAGTTTGTGTACAAGCGGGCATTGGACCCCAAGAGCTGGAGCTATGGCAGTCGTGAGATGTTTGATGTGGCTGCCAGGAACGGAGCCTCTGGAAGAACTGTAAGCATCCTCAACGTCTACTGTTGAGTTTTTTTACTCACTAATAGGACTTCTTCAACTAGTAGTCAAAGACGGGAAAAATCCCCTTTGCTACTGTTTTAAATATTGACTTTGATTCATTTGTGTGAGTGCCTGAATGTGTGTGTGCCATGTGTGTGCAGTGGCCATGGTGGCCGGAAGACCGTGTCAGCTTCCCTGGGACTGCAGGCGCAGGTGGCTGTGAACTGTACAACGCAGGCCTGCGAGCTGAGGCGCAAACACTCTTGGCTTTGGTTTCTGGAGAGAGGTTGTCAACTGTAATCCATCTCTGCCTCCCCAGTAATCATGGTATTACCCATATGCACCGCCACAGCTCTCAGTATGGAGTTTGTCACCATTCACGGTCTTCATTTCTATGCGAATGGAAATGAGTAAATTCTATCTTTTAAAGCACACATTATCTCTCTTGGTTTCCATTTTTCTTTAAATTAAAAAAAAAACTTTTTTTTTCCCAATGTGATGAAAATCTCTGGTCCAAACATTAGTTTAAGCAAAAAGGCCTTATAGCAGAGCTCTGGAAAAGAGAGAGAGAGCTCAGCTAGAGGGAAAACAATGATAAACTTGATGTAACTTGCTTCTCTTTCCAAAAACAAAACATTAAAATATCAAAGAGATTTATATTCTTAATAAACTGAGGATAAAAATGTCATTGGAGAACACTAAATAAAATTGGATTTCACTGTTACATCAATAGGTATAACTTTTTGTTTTTGTTTTTCTGTAAATGTCCTTAAGTTCTGGTATTTGAGTGGACATACCGCCAGGAATTCTTTGAGCCGGTCTTCAATACTTCCTTTGTGAATTGTAAACAAAGCTGCAGCAATCTGGTTGATGGCTTTGGCCAGACAGTGTATATTGTTGCAGTGCCCTGGGAAGAACGAACAGGTCTGTAGAGTCTGCGCAACACCAAAATACTGTACATCGTAAGACATAGAAGGCGAGCTTTTAATGCCTCCTCAGTCTGCATAAACAGCTGTATGACTAAGTGTTCAGATGTAAAGTGATTTACTCTTTTATTTTTATGAGCACAAGTGGTTTTCAATATCACAGCATGGATGCAACTAAGGACCAGGTAAATATTTCATTAGCAGGCAAACTTCTCCAAAGACATGATACTCAGTTGGACACCTTGGAAATGTCAATAAGAGCTAAGGTGCTTAAAACACATTCTCTCTCTGCCCCTAAAAATCATCCTATGATCTAGACATGTACATCCTCTGCTGCACGTTTAAGCGGACCTACACACATTTCTTATTTCAGAAAACCAGGGCTTAGAAAAAGCAGCAGATGCCCATTACAAAGCTACTATTTGGCAGAACCTGATCTACATTTTATCATAAAAGAACATTAGTTGCCCAAAGAGGAAAGCACATGTAGCCTTAAACTCAATGTGCTTCCACTGTCACACAGTGTTAAGCCAGGTACCTTCTATGGCGGGGCTGTACTGCGACATCACATTGCTGGCCAGCGTGGGCAAGGAAACTGCTACAAAGACCATCAGGAGGCAAGCGATTTTATACTCTTCTTCTGGACTAATGTTCTCTAAAGAAAAAAATGAGGAATAAAAATCAACCTTTTCTTCAAAATTATCTAAAAAATAGTCTAACTTAAAAATAAAGGTAATAAAATTTTAATTAAAATTTCCTAACTGAGGAGAGGAGGGAACGGAATGTCCTAACAGGATGTAAAGTAAATAAATCAATAAAAACAATTTCCTAATTGAAAACTGATTGAGAACACCATAAAAATTACCATTTATACATTTTTTATCCCATAATCTGAAAACTGACTAAAAGAAAAAAAAATCCCTTTCCTTCCCTAAGATAGCTATGAATATAATTTTACATATATTGGTTAAAGGATAACAATATTTGCAAGGAAACTGCATTCCTTATTTCTCCATGTCGTTGGGCATCAGGCACACATATAGTACACATATGTAAGTGCAGGCAAAACTCATTCAGTGCAAGCAAAACTCACACAGATAAACAAAAACAATTAAAAATAATGAAAGTCAAGAGGAGAGAAGGGCATTTCAATGCATAAAAAAGATACTTATTTTCACAGTAGAGAAATCTAGAATTATGTGGAACATCTTTGGTACTATGCTTCAAAGGATTGGACTTAATTTTTTTTTAAATGGTTAATTTTAAGTAATATATCAACTTTTAAAACTATAACTTATTTGATTTTATTTTATGTGCATTTGTGCAAAGGTGTCAGATTCCTTGGAATTGAGGTTACAGTTGTGAGCTGCCATGTGGATGCTGGGAACTGAACCCCAGTCCTCTGGAAGCGCAGACAGTGCTCCTAACCACGGAGGCATCCCTCCAGCCCAATATATCAACTTTTTATGGTGACTCTTCTAATTAAAATAGGACAGTCTATTGTAGTTGTCAGCTTCCTGGCAATCATAAGGACTGTCTTCACAGCACACAAGCGTTCTCATCTTCTCCATCTCAGAAGGTCCTTTCATAAGCTGCAGTACAGCCTAGGCACTAAATATACAGGGCCTACCCAAGCACGATGCCTTCGTTTCCTCCTGCCTCCAGCTACAGCGGCTTTACTTTTGTGTTCCCAACAGAGCTGTTTCATCTGCATGCCCTTGCACTGAAGTGCCACTGACTCTACTCTCTTCTCCACAGCTCACTAATGCTATATGCTTGAGGATTCCCTTTCTACTTTCTTAGGAGCTTTCTCCCAAGTTTGTTTTCTCTCTGACTACGTTTGTTCCTCCATCTCAATTTGTATTATGTGGTTCTTCCTCTTCTCCTTGAGCTTATTAAAGCTGCAATGGTGTTGCTCCTCTGCACTATCGTAGTATCTACACGAAACAGCTTTAACAGCCTCAGCTAGGAGTATGGCTTGGATAGTAATGAGTGCAGCAAAAATTCCAAAGCAAAAGGGTTCTGTCTTTTCTATCCTGATGTGTTCCCATTACAAGTAAGTAACTAAGCAAATAAATAAACAAGCAAGTAAGAAATAAAGCATAACACCAAGAAGATACTTGCAAAAATATGTATCACATGAATACCTAGGCTGACCTAGAATTTTAACAAGAAAACTATCTACCTTAATGCATCATACCTGATTTTTGTGACGAAAGAGCTACCACTAATGCAGGATCAATCTCACATGGCAGTCCAGCAGCTGATGACAACTCATACACATTCATCGCAACCTGACAAAAACACAAGAATTACAGAGAAATAAATGTTTTTTAAAACTCCTGAAGAAGTTTGCTTCAGTAAGAAAGTAGTTACGGTATAAATCAGGGGAGACGGATACGCAGGCATACAGCTGGCAGCTGCACAGTCAGCTGGCCTGCTCCTTAGCACTGCCCGCCGTGCAGACAGACAAGGCTGTAGCCGCTCTGTGGCAACATCTACAGAATCACTCCAAAGTCTTGGAAACATGGATGTAAAATATCAAGTCTGAAGAAATGGGTAAGTGAAGCCAGTTGTGGTGGCGCATGCCTGTAACATCAGCACTTCAATGTTCAAGTCCAGCCTGGGCTACAGTAAATGCCAAGAGATGAATAAACAAACAAATGTGAATTAATAGTATTGACCCTATGCTTAAGACCACAGTTACTTAGTGAAAAACATCAGGGATTCAATGCTTAATCAGATGTAGAATCAGAGCTATAAGCAATGCTTAATCAGATCTTTAACAATGCAAATTAATTACAGAAAAATTTAAGAAACACTAATTAAAAAATCTGAGAAAGCAATTTCTGATAATTAATTTTCTACACCATGCATGGATTCCAATTAGTCAAGCTAGGCTGATATTTTAGTGAAAACTGTACATATAATTATCTTTGATCTTACAGCTAATAAAGCTCAGACCAAAAACCCATTCACTATGTTGCTGCTCACCACACACAAACATCTATTCAAAATGCATCAAAAATATAAAAGTTAAATTTCTTAAAACTTGGAAGAAAATACAGCTATAAGTCTTGATGACCTTTGTCAAGACAATGTTTGTTTGTTTGATAGAAAAACTACAAACAAACAAACAAACAAAAAAAGAGATAAGTCAAAGTATAATGAAATTAATGTAATTCTTGGATATTACCAAGGAGCTGAAAAGATAAGTCAGTGGTGGAAATGTACAAATCATGAGTCTACAAAGGCTATACTAACTCTTGACATTTCAAAAATAAAATTACGTGGGCTAGCGATGGCTCTGTGGGAAAAGTCACTTGCTGCATAAGCCTGGCAACGGAGTTCAAGCTCTAGAGGAAAAGCAAAGGAAAAAAGACAGATGGTGGCACAAATCTGTAATCCCAGCATTTGGGAGGCCAATGCAGGAGGATTATTTAGAGTGCATGGCCACTGTGAGCTACACAGGAAGCTGCTCAAATCCTTTCCTACCCTAAAGTTTGAAAGCCATCACTATAAAACTTGAGCACTATTCAAGAGTCAAGTTATTCATGGGCAGAGGCTCCTGCCACCAAGCCTGACAACTTGTGTTTGATCCCTGGGACAAACGGACAGATAAACACATAGACACACTAAACCAAGTACAAAATCATCTCTCAAACATGGACACTTTAAATACCTATGCCTCCTTGTATATCATGTGATTTAAATTTACTAGGAAATCACAGCTGGGATTAAATCAGTGGTTAGATCACATCGATCAAAAGTTTTAAAACAAATAACTATGGACCATTTAAAAAGCTAACAACTTCCTGTCTTGTATTCATTAATGAAAAAATAAATATCAAAGAAAACTGGTTTTGATTAGATGATAACACTCTTTTTTAAGGCTTTAAAATACCGATTTTTAACTAAGTTTAAAAGAACTCCCATTTCCGCTTCAGGACCATACAAGGGGAAAAGATCCGTTTTAAACAAACTTCCATGTCCTTCGAGCTGATGGGAGAAGACTGTCTGACTTGCAGCGGGCTTAGGCTCTCAGGCACAGGGAGCTCAGAGAAGCCGCATCACAGGCATGCATGCTGCCACCAGTTGTTGCATTTTATTTCTTACGTAATGTGAACATCTCACTTTAAAACTACAAAGGCTAACAAAAGCTCTACCTTCATGTCAGTTTCCCTTGGAATGTGATCCTTGAAATCTTCAATGGAACTCACGAGAAAAGGAATGTGGTAGGACAAAACCTAGGCAGGACAATAAATGAAAACCCAGGGTCAGCGACAACGGACTGCTGTACACTTATGACCATTTAATAAGATCATGTTTTCACACAAAGTGTTAACTTTCATTGGATCTTTACAAAAGGCCAAAATATATGGAAAGGATATGTATTAAGTGTTGAGATGAGCACAGTTCAAAAGGAGTGCTTTAATGTGGAACACAGCTGAAATAGTACATTTAACCAAATTTCAATACCAAACCAAAAATGTACTTTATTTACCATCACTACGCAAACTGAAATTTTACTCTTATCACTGCTAATGGTGAATTTTAAGTTTTGAAAGAGATGATTGGAAATGGTTTCTTACATCTCTCAGTGCTTCTTGTGCCAATGACCGGAAGGATAAAATAACACCAATTATCGTCATCCTTTTCAAGACACTATCAACAGCTAAATTGCAAGGAAGGGAGAAGGAAAGAAAGAAAAAAACAAAACATAACATGAATTGATTTTTTTTTATAGTTTTGGCGAAAACTTTCAAAATCAAAATTTCTGCAATAAATACCATGACTAATGGAAATCTGATTTAATAAATGTCAAAAAACCATCAATAGCCAATATTTAAACTTTAAAATATTTCTCAATTCACACACACACACACACACACACACACACACACACACACACACCTGTACGCACAAACGCTGTTCTTCTAAATGAATTAGAAGTTCACATTCACCATGATCTTGAAATAATGCCCTCATAAAGTTGGCAGAGGTAGCTGTAAGGAGAGAGCTAGAGATGAAGCACACACAGATACACACCCACTCTAAATGTTTATTAAAGATAAAACAAAAAAGAGAGAAAGCTTCACTAACTAAAACTTATAAAGGGTAAATAAAACACAGAGTGGTATGAAAGTGAGAGGCCCGGGGTTTCGGTGACCACCAATGGAAGGGAGTACTGGGACACAGGCGAGGGTCTGGACACAGAGCTCCAAATGTCAAGACTTTACTGCGGAATAATCTCAAGCAAGATTACCCTCCTAAACAGTTTTAGACATGGGGATGGGAGGACAAAGTGAATGAAATAGTTTTGAAAGGATGAGTCATGGCAGAAAGACTGAACAGTCTGGAATCAGGTGACAGCCTGGGTCCAAGAATGATTTGCCAGAGGAGAGGAAGGGGCACTATGAGATTTTTTTTCACTGATACAGAAGCCCCAAAGTAAAAAGCAAATTCCACACCTATCCCCAATTCAAAGCCACGTTTAGTAAATCATGATGCCTTGTCTCTGTAATAGAATGACTTGGTGGTTCTAAATGGAACATCTGGCTTTCTGGATGTGAGAGGAAGGAAGCTCAAGACAGGGGTCAAAGGCAAGGACATTTGAAAGCATTTCACCCTAAAGAGTAGCCACCTGCTCGGAAGAAGCCTCACTCAAGCACATCTTTTCTTTTTCTGACAACACATAAAATAGGCTTAATATATTTTATTTTAAGGCCAATTTTATAAACATGGGTCATAAAGAGTCAATAATTTTTGTTTTAGCAAATTCCAAAGTCTTATTATACACAAAATTTAATCATGCATAATCTTAGTAAGGAACAGTGAATTTTATTTTAAGTCTGAAAATTCTCTTTGGAACTTTAGCACGTTCCATTTTGTCTCAACTGCAAAGTTAAGGACCAGTGTATTAGTTGCTTCAAAAGATCCAATCAAAAGTCTGCTTATTACTAGGAGCATTAGGTACATTTAGGGTTAATGGTCAGCTTGTGGTCAGTTGACTCCAAAACTGAGAAACAAAAACAATGAACAGTGAAAACACAGAGATAGCAAAATAATAAAATAAAGGTTTGGTGGCACACGCCTGTAATTCCAGTACTCTGGGAAGCAGAGGCGGATGGATCTCTGTGAGTTCAAGGCCAGTCTGTTCTACCGAGTGAGTTCCAGGACAGCCAAGGCTACACACAGAAACGCTATCTCAAAATATAAAAACAAAAAACACAAACAATGAAGAATAGAGAAAACAAAGAGATAGCAAAATAATAATACAAATTAAACGTTAAAATTTTTCTATTTACTTCCACTTTTCCCTTCATCTTGGTGTATGAAATTATAGTGTATATATTTGTTACCAATTATCACTTCTGTGATAAACATCACATCCCAAAATCCTTTACTGCTTCCTTTTTAAGTTCTGGAAACTATTGCTGTGTTCTACAAGACCATCTTTAGTGTGTTCTAGCACTAATTTTATGGTAATTTTTATTAAGTGAGGTTTTAAAAGCAGAAGACAACCAATAAAACCATTCTGAGAGGAAACTATCAAGTGGCGAGCCTATCACACGCATGCTCTGTTTCTGAGTGCTGGCACTGTTTTGGATGCACTGAGGCTAGGAAAAAGGCCAAGATCTTGCACATGTCAAGCATGCACACTGCTACTGAGGACGTTGGGATTTCTGTAGAGAAATGAACTCACTGTGCCTTTCTCCAATACAAATAATTTTGTGTTTCTTAAGTTTCTAGTATTCCGAAGATCTTTACCAGTATGAGTAAAGTATAGCTTCTCCACCAGGTTCAGGAAGATATTAAAAAAAAAAAAAAAAAAAAAAAGAAGAAGAAGTACAACAAAACAAAAGCCAAATTATTATCCAGTGCCCAAACAGAGACAGGTAATACTCAAGAGCATGCTAGGTGAGAGAAGCCAGACAGGAGTCTGGTGACAGGAATGGCTGTGTGAGTTCAGGAGTAGGGAGAGGACAACAGAGCAGGGGTTCTGAGACAACACAACTGCTGACTGTAGTCATGGCTACAGAGATTAACACCTGTCAATGCATACCACAGCCTTCACTCAGAGATCGGACATTCTAGCAAGACTGAGTTTTTAGAAAGTTTTAGACTCAGGAGTTAATTACCTTCTAGTCTAATTAATGTAGACTTAATATAAATACTACCTAATAACTGACATATTAAAAATAGAGCCAAGCATTTCAAGTAAAGCTGGTGTAGCGGCACATATCCTTAATCCTAACAACTCAAGAAGCAGAGGCAGGCAGACCTTTGAGTTTAAGGCTAGCCTGAGTTAAGACCCTGCCACCAAAAAAAGAAAAAGAAGATATACACTGAAAGGATCCTTTGATTACGTTTTTTCTAGTTCTCTTTATGCTAAAGAACACTTTTCAAAAGTTTGCTGCTTGCATTCATGTTACAAATTTTGGCTAGAAATTAAATATTGCGAGTTAGAACTTTCGAATGTTCACAAAAAAAGTACCATGAGTTACCTACATGATAATCTTTTAAAGAGTGCAGCCATCTGGTCTGGTTTGTCAAAGCTGGTCCTCATTTGTGTTAGCACATCAACATTCTCCACCACTAGTTTCTAAGAGAAAGAGCGAGCTCAATCAGGCACAGATCTTTGTGTGATGATGTAAGAACTTGCTTGTGAGTTACAATTTGGAAAATAAAAAACAAAATTCAAGTCCAGATGTTCTATGCTATACAACTGTTTTACTAAAAGACTCAAAATTATTTCTGTAAGATTACTGTTTTCCAATTCAAGAAGAGGTCAGGGAAATTCAGAAGTGAGTGGCAAGAATATGGACCACTGTATGTTTAGACACACAACGGTACTTTGAAACTTAACTTTTCTAGTCTGCTAAGTTCCACAAGTTTTAGTGACCCAAATTAAAATTCTCTCAAAAATCTACAGTCATTTTAGGAATACATAGCGCTTACTCAATATAATCATCTTAGCACTGACATACTCCTAAAGTGATAAAAATGATAATTTAAAATGTTGCTGCCTTTAATATCTTTACTTAAACATTATGCAGTCTAAAGACATTTTCCAACCAGCTTAAAAAATTTAAGATAAAAGAAAACACTAAGAGCCAGGGGTGCTGGCTAGTTGTATGTCAATTTGACACACACAATGGAGTCATTAGAAACCAGGGAACCTCCTTCAGAAAGTGCCTCCCTAAGATGTGGCTCTAGGGCATGTTCTTAAACAGTGATTGATGAGTGAAGACCCAGCCCACTGTGGGTCTCCACTTGGGCTGGTTCTACAAGAAAAGGAGGCTGAGCACGCCATGGGGAGCAAGCCAGAAAGCAGCACCCCCTCCATAGACTGCATCAGCTCCAGTCTCCAGGTTCCCAGACTGCTTGAGTTGCTGCTTGACTTAGTCCACAGGGATGAGCTGTGCTGTGGAAGCATAAGCCAAAGAAACCCTTTCCTCTGCCATTTGCTTTTGGTTATGGTGCTTCACCACAGCAATAGTCACCCCAACTAAAACAGCAGGTGCGTGGTTAGAGGTAGAGCACCTGCCTACTATCTGAGTGGCCCTGCACTCATTCTCTAATACTGCCCAATAATCTAATAATGTTCCTGTCACAATCTGTGGAAATGTGGAAAGCAATACTATAAATTGGAACAAATGACTTGGGCTAGAATTCTGAACATAATCAAATAAAAGCATCATTATGCAACAGAATAAAGCCTTGATTATGAACGAGAAACCTGAGCACCAATCTCTTTTCCAAGTTAATTCACCATTTCAGGCCTCTTGTTTTCTCACCTGTACCTAAGACAAGACGCCACTGAGAAACTGTGCAAGCACTTCAATTTCATTTACATGTTGGCACTTTCATGTCAGGTTAATGTAAGATTCTAGGTTTTCTAACGTTCCTAAAATGTTTTACAAAAAGTAAGTACCGTTTAAAGGGTGAATTAAAGTCATGTACAGTAGCCTACATTTGGAATATTAGCTTTTTGTGAGGCTGGTACAGAAGGTTCCAGGCCTGCCTGGAAAATTAACAAGACCCTGTTTCTAAATAAAAAATGAGAAAGGGACTAGAGATGGAGCTCAATGGTAGAGCACCTGCCTAACACATGTGAGTCACAAGTTCAAAGCTCAACACTGCAAACAAGGACAGCAAGGTGAGTTGATGAAGACTATGTACCTTAAGTTCAGCAACTTGTGATGAAATGTGCCACATGAGACTCTCACTTAGGAACTTCATCCCATAAGGGCCTAAGAGCTCTGATAATGATCTCATTTCTGAAAGGAAATTAATTTATTTCAGTTTATTGACAGACAAAATATATTAAAAAAAAAAAAAAAAAAAACACTGCCATACTGGACCACCCCATCTTACAAACTAGACTTAGTAGCCAAAATCAAGTTATCATGTAAAACAATCAAGTTTTCTTCACAAGTAATTTTTACCTGATATATCAGAATATTCCTCTGCATTGAATGTTAACTCGTTTTCTGTGGGTAAATTCACAAATGCTTTCATTGCAGGAAAATAAGCTATATGGCCATTGCTGACTTGTCTTAATAAGGTTTCCAAGTACCTAAAGAGAAATGTTTAAATATTTATTACAGTGTCCATCCCTATATTAAGTTTTAAGCTAATCGATAAACTCAATGAGCACATGATGCTGGAGAGATGCTCAATGGGCAGCGTACTGGCTGCCTTTTCAGAAGGCCCAGGTTTGGCTCCCAGCACCAACATGCTGGTTTATGACTGGCCATGACTTTTAGGGGATCTGCTGCCTCCTCTGGGCTTTGAGGGTACCTGCACACGTGTAGCACACACACACATGCAGGCAAGATTCATTCATCGCAGAACAGAACTTTCATTATTCAAAATTCCCAAATGTGCTTCTTACCAATTTGTGTACAGACTTGTGATGGTTGGTTCTCCATGACTGTCTAAGTGTTGGGTTTGTTGAAGAAGAACATTATTAAACACTCTGGTGATATCAATCTGTACATAGTTTTCTATGGACTGGAGTACAGTCATATATGCTCTTACACTTGTTAGAAGCTCTGATGGTTTTGCAATTTCCTGCGTAGCTTGATTATACATTGTCATGCCAACAATTGATCTGGGGGTAATAAAAAAAAGGAAGATTTTTCCCATTTATGTAAACAATCTACCCAATCTAACATCTAATATCAAATGAATAATATATCAATTTTTAAAGATTTCTAAAATAAAACCAGGAAATCACTACTGTCATTATCTCAATAACCTAAAAAGTGATGAATAGGAATACAAATAATTGAAAAACATTCTGAAAATGTAAGTTAATGACAATGATTAAACACATAAAGGACTTCAAAAACTGCATTAATATAGTAAGGTAAATGAGCTATTTAACCTATTGCTTAAATCTGGTTGGCACTGCTGCTTGAAGCTTTTTAGATTTTATGTGAATAAACTACAATCCCAATACTTAATATCATGACTATGTACTTATCATTACTAACATTTCAGAAATGAAATAAAATATGGTTCAAAAATAAGTAAACTCTAAAAGGAGTCACTGTTTGGAGGTAGTCTGTTTAGAATAAGCAAAGTTTCCAAACGTTTAAAAAGACATGTAATTACATAACTAGAGAAATAGTTCAATTAGGCATTTATAAACGTATCCCTGCTAGTCTAAAGCTGACAAATATACGATCACCTATAAATGTTTGCCTGACTTAAATGATG
This sequence comes from Psammomys obesus, assembly GCF_907164565.1. Lineage (NCBI taxonomy): Eukaryota > Metazoa > Chordata > Mammalia > Rodentia > Muridae > Psammomys > Psammomys obesus. The sequence goes on along the minus strand of NW_026585895.1, from coordinate 4,693,646 downwards.
ATTTTTAATTAACTCTAAATGATGTTTTTCTACATTAGTCCCGCCTATTCCCTTAAAATTTCTTCTTTAAATTGGCTTACTGCTAAGTATTGATAATTACATTTATGTGGATGTGTGTGCACACGAGTGTGTGTGTGTGTGTGTGTGTGTGTGTGTGTGCGCACGCCCACATGCATGGTACCCGTGTGGAGGCTGGAGGACAGTGTTGTAAAGCCAGTTCTCTCCTATGAAGTGTTGGCTTGCTTCGTAGAATGCACCTTTACCTGCTGAGCCATCCTACCAGCCACTATCACTTTAAGCAGCTGCTGCAAGCATCAGATGCGTCAAACTTTACACTAGTATTTGTAAAGGCGCATCTTTAAGAAGGCCACGCCCATCACTGGACTACACACAGATAAGGCAACTGAAGATGAAAGTCACTATTCTTGTACTTGGTCCCTGAGTACTAAGACTAAATAAAACTAAACAACAAAAACAAAACAAACACCGACAAAGCGAGTTGCTCCCTTGTCTTGACCCCAATCATTTGCACAGAGGTTTGGGGAAAAAAGAGCATGCCCACAGATTATAACCAAACTCTTTCTAGAAAGAAAATATGGGACCTGAAAATGGAGTCCCAGATTCCCCCCAGCAGTCTGACACCCACACAGCTGAAGGTTAAGCACCAGAAGGCATAATGTCCCCTGGGTCTAAACACTGGAGTTTTACTGTCGGTATCTGACTTGATAAAGGGAACAAAGACAGTGTTCAACACCAACCACTTCACTAGCCAAGCCGACTCGGTTTAATGCTGTTTTGTACAGTCCTATTTTGTTCTCTTGGTGCAGGGCTCTTACCACACCAACTCAAGTTTTAAGCTTTATACCGTTTCCTTATGACAACGTTAAGCACATAGCAACAGACACTTGGGAGAGACTTACTGGCGTTGGCGGTGTCAGTAATTAGTAGTAATTATGGGGCAGGAGCCCAGTAAGTCTCAGCTCATTGCTCCCCATGATTCGCAGGCCATTGCTATTACTCATGAATGACCATAAAGCCTTTAACAATCCTTTGACAAAATTCTCAGATACTAAGATTTCCAATATTAAAAATTATTAGGTAATAAGCAATTCCTTAATAATTAACTTTAAGAAGTCTGAAATACCATTCACAGAACTGGGAGAATTTTTACTAGTCTGTGCATGTTCACCCAGCACCTGAACCCTTCACTCAGAACTGACAGCCTGGTACGCACAGGCAGAGCAGGGCTAGACACTCAATGACACACGCTGCTTCCTTCTTTTCTCACTCAATTCTCTGTTCTTTCTTCACTGACTGCAGCCTGGTGACCAGCCCTTATTCACTTAGCTCCCATAAGCCTGAAGGCAGATTAAGCTAGTCATTTGTTTGCAGATGACAACCGAAAATTTGGAGAAACTTACTGACGTTGGCAGTGTCAGTAATTAATAATAAGCGTGGGACAGGAACCTGCTGCCCATATGCATCTCAGTTCCCTGCTCCACATGATTCTCAGTCCACTGCTACCTGTAGTGCAGTTTGACTCACTATGCCTAATAAAAGTTTGTAAGGACTGGTATTAGCTAATGAACAGCAGCAGTCTGCGAGCCCTCTTACTTAGTGAATCGGATCTCCAGGTGAGAGGTCAAATACTCCCGCGGTGTGAAGGTGTGCTCCCAGACCACCATGTTTGGAACATAATTTATGGAGAAGCACAACTCTGAAAGTGCCGTGTGCAACTTATCAAGGCTGAAAAACAGTAATAAATAACAATTAAAATGATACTTCATCACAGGTAATTCCAAATCAGTATCATAAAATTATCAAGACTTATAGAGAATACTGCAGAATTTGACCTATTATTCTTAGACTGATAGTTCAAAATGTTTAGATCTAACACAACGAAGCAATTTTTAAACAGCATCTTTCATGTTTCTATACATTTAGCTAATAAAGAATATCCTGAGCAACCACAGGAAAAGGGGCGTATTCTGTGGCCAACAGCAGTAACTTCTCTTCTGGGAGACGGAGCACTGCCTATAAACTTAACAAAACATTCACTCAACTGTCTACTTACATTTACCTCCCAATAATCAAACGTCAACAAATGCCCCCATGTGCTATTTTCAGATAATGGTATTGGAGACATTCTAATGTATCACTAAGTGCTAAATACCTGTTACATGACTTCAGTTAAAAATACTCCTCAGAAAATCTGAGACAGATTCTTGACCTTTACTGTTCTATACATCAAGACAAACACTTTTTGTTATACATGTGATAGTTTATATCACCTAGAAAACAAACCTGTGTGTGTGCGAGGGTAACAGAGGCCTGCCCTGACTGAGCACTGTCACTGCGAGGGCTGAGGCCTCAGCGCATAGTAAGTCAAAAGCAAGCTGTGCACCAGCATCCCTCCTGCTTCCTGGATGACCACACAATGTGCCCAGGGCCTCAGGCCCTGCCTTCCTACCTCCTCCACCATGATGGACTGTGTGAAAAGAACCCTGAGCCAAAATTACCTTTGCCTTCGAAAATTACCTTTTCCTTCTAAAATTGCTTCTGTTGGGTATTTTGTCACAGCAATGGCAACAGGATCTTTAGAAATGTGCATTTTAAAATAAAGTACCAATAGCTAATCAAATCTACAAAGCTTTTTGTTTTGTCTTTTCCTTCAGGGCTAGAAAATGCAATCTTTACTTCCTAGCATCATCTCAGTTATAAGGCCACAGGGCAAAGCATCTCCGCCAGAAGAAGGGGTATAACAAGAGCAGAAGGCTTACTTGGTCACCACCAGCCTGTTCTTCCTCATGCTCTCAACACCTGGTTTCTCCCTTTCAGGCTCCCCCTTCTTGCCAGTCTGTTTCTTTGACTTCTTATTCACCGCCTGACTGATGGTTTTGGCACAATGCTTAGGCAGTAACTGAAATTGGTAAAATAACGTTACACTGTTGCAGCAACTTCTCTGAACTATAAACTAATGCAGGACACCTTGGCTGAGTCAGGACAAGCAATAAGACAGATGTTCGGAACACTTGACCTATCTTGACCATATGCCCTCCAGAGCATGGAGGAAGGCAGAAACTTATCAAAGTACCAAGGTTTACTCAAGTTGTTATTCAAAAGACAAGTGAAAACATCCCAGGCAAGTATGGAGTCAGATGTAACAGTCACTACAATTATGTAAATGATCTAGACAAAAGAAACTAAATGTGTTCAGTAGCTACTGAAAATACTATGTAGCAGAAGTTTTTACAAATGGAGCCATATTTTGTAAGGCTAATTCTAACACTGACAGCAGAAACAATTAAAATGAAACAAAACAAAACAAAGTAGTGGCAAAAAAAGTACAAAAATCAAAAGGTTTCTACCTAATATAATGCTAAAACCATTGTTACAAAATCTAGTAAATAATTTAGTTTGATAGATAAACACATCAAGCAAAAAGAAAGGAGAACAATGTTACAGGTAGATGAGAGCTGTACTGAACAGCAGAGCTGCCTCATGCTACCTATATACTCAAAATGTTCCTATCTAATTAGTTGTCCTACAATAAAAATCATATTTTAAAGATTTATTACAAAAGTATAAGATATTTTACAATTACATGCTAAAATGAAAAATTTAGATATAAGGAAATGGGAATAATCACAGGACTGTGCCAAGTGAAATGTGTGCTGTAACAGTACCTCCCTTTGAAAAAGAGAAAAAATAAAAATATTTAAGGAACTCAGCAATGTTATGAATTAAAAACCAGAATGTTAAGTCTGACTGACATAGAAACAAATGCTGGAATGTAAACCCAAACCTATGAATAACATAATAACATCCAAAATACAACCCCAATATACCTAGCTGGAGCCTGATGATCACAGGGTCCATGCAAAAACAGATAGAGGGAACAGGGAATCTGAGACCCTAAGAAAGGGACCCCACAAACGGGCTGAAGGACTTCAAGTCCCACTAACTCTCAACATGTCAGCCCACACTCTACCAAGGACAATGTCCCATGTTGAGTAGAACTGGAAATAGAATTAAACTGTACAAGAATTAAAAAGGTAAAAGAAAGAGGGCACAAGTCAGTATCAGAATGGAGAAGCGGAACCTGGAACAGCAAGAAAAACCACCTGCCACTAAGTCTTTCACAAATCTAAGATAATTAACTGCATACAAAAGTAAGAAATAATACCAAGTTTTAATTCCACACAGAGCTGATATAAGAAAAAAATATTGACATTTTATAGATACTTCTATAAACTACAGATACTTCTATAGAAAAGTCCAACCCAACATATAAAATTAAAGAAAACACAAATAACAACATTCATACCAGACTAGAAGAAACACAAGTTTCAAAAATAATTCCACAACATCTTAAAGGGAATAATAATAAAACACATAATTAGAGAGACCCAACAAGCAGCGCTGCTCAAGACTCACAAAGCTCACAATTGCTGTTGCCCTTGGTTATCTGCTGAAGACACCATGCACTTCAGAAGCGACCCAGAGGCCTCTGAGCTGGAGCTAACCTGAATGTCCCTGAGGACTATGTTTCATGGCACCAGAAGGCATTACTCAAACTTCAAAGGAAGGAGGCAACTAACAGTCCTACCCAGCTATGACGCCTATGACCTCCAGCAACCACCACGATGGCATGACAGCCCAAGGCTGCAGCAGTGGCATGCACACCTTGTGGGAAGCAACAGCTCATCACTTAGACTTAAGACCCACTCAACAAGAGAGACAGCATGTCTAGTACTGGAAACTCAGGTAACTATTCAGTGCTAGCTAGTAAAGTCATGGCTATCAGAGGAAAATCTACAATACTAATTTACTAAACTAGCATAACCCCTAACAACATTCTATAAACATTGGCCCTACAGATAAATGTAGCCTTCACCCTTCATCAAGGAAATACTATTTTTAATACATGGCGTCCCGTATAGAAAACCACAATTAATCAAAATGCACACTGTGGAGGCCAGTCCCAATGGATATTATTTACAAGACACTCCTGAACTGAAGACTCGGAGAACAATGCAAAAGAGGGGGCAGAAAGATTGTTAAGAGTCAAAGGATCATGGTATTTGCTGTGAGACTGTACCTCCTAGTAACATCAGAAACTATGCTCAAAATATGGCGGCCCAAACATGAGCTGAACAAGGGGGACACCAACGAACATGCCAAAGTGGACAAGAAAAAGTCACAAGTATTTACTCCTACACAAAACTACAGGCAACTGAGGAAACTCCCGGGGAGAGCACAATTGGCTGTCCACTGCCAAATGGTCAGTTACAGTTAGGAGCGTGTGTGTGGTCTGTAAGCAATGACAATTAATGAAAGAAAAGGCTATGAACTTAAAGGAGAGCAGGGTGGTATATAGAAGGATTTCAAAGGAGGAAAGAGAAGGGAGAAATGTTGTCATTTTCTTATTCTCCAAAAACAAAACAACCCCCAAAACGAATCAAAAGATTGTAGAAAAAAGTGGACCACCAAAGAGATAAACATGAAGTAGAACATATGTTTTTCATAGAAAGGTAGTAAGAGTGAATGAAAGTTACATCAACAAAGTGGAGCATGTAATACTCATAAGCTCGGTATCGTTATCATTACCAATAGGATTAGTGCCAGGAACATATGTAAAAAACTGTAAATTTTTGTCAGTAATTATGTATTTGTGGTGACAATATTATTATTACTATGGAACTGTTCCATGCATGTTTGAAGAAATGTTTTTTAATTATGGGAAATCCTAATTCTTCCATCTGTGTTCTAGAAACCTAGATTCTCAATGTGCACAAAAAGATATGGGTATAAAATAGGGAGAGGTACAATGCTGTAGTCCTGGATCTGAATCAGTGGTATTACGGACCCTGAGGCTTGAATAAGAACAAGAAGCACCCAGATTGGGACATGAAACATCCCACTGAAAGAAACTAAGAAAAAGCGTCTAAATAAAAACAAATACAAGATAAAGCTGGTACTTTTCAATTAACTAATTAATTTGTTAGGTTTCATTTGTTTATCAGCGGCACTGGCACTGAACAGGTCCTTGGGCACGCTAGGCAAGCGGGGCTGTACCTAAGTGATGCATCCCGGGCCCAGGGCTAGTATACCTCATTTTCCAAGGAAGGCTCGCAGGTACTCTATGGATTGCCGCTGAGAGAAGATGAGCCATTTCGAAGTTCAGTAGAGAAATAAAGTGGATTCCGAAATCATTAGTATGGTTAAGTTCTAGGAACTCACTGTAGTATAAAATAATTTACTAGTCACTTAGGAAATTAGAGAAACCTTCAAGTGTTTCATTGGGTTCCTTTACAGTTACACCAGTAAGTAGAAGCAGATGAGAAAAAGCTATGAAACTCTATCACAGCTACTAAATAAAACCAAATCAAGTAGAAAATGTGTTTCCTCAATAAAGAACAGACATGGACTCTCGAACCTTACATCTGTAAGAAGTTTCATTACAGAGTTCACAACAAGAGTCCATAACTGGGCTTTTTTCACAGTCAGAGAATTTAAAAGGAAAAGTAACATCGAATGACTGATTCTCTTGCGTTCATAAATTTTCTATCTGTAGGAAAAAGTTCAATTATTACCTGGTCACTAAGAGTACACTGTTCCGTGCAAATATCAGTGATGAGGTTTCGGGCTTGTTTGGCCATTTCATCCAGGAACATATTACACAGGGAGAGACTGCGGTCTCCTATATGATGGCGCTGGGAGGCAGAAGATGGATATAACACAGGTCATAAGAAAAAGATCTAAACAAAACACTTAATAAACCTGAAAATTCAGTTACAGTCCTATCCTGCTGTAAGGGGGGGGAGTGTATATGTGTGACTTTCTCTACTACAGAAATTACAAATGTTTGTTCATAATAAATAATGTTAATTACTTTATAAGAAAACTGTGATTAAGAACAATCCTCAAAGATCTCTCTAAAGCTTAACCGTATCTAGCCAGGCATGGTAACATACAACTCTAACACCAGCACTGGGCATCACAAGACTGAGAACCTACCTCAAAAAAGAAAGATAATAAATGATATATTTCATCATTCAAATTCACCAAGTTCTACATCTGGTTATTCAGTATTTTAAAATAAGGTACACTATGTCCATGAGAAGATTTAAGACAAGAGTTTTCTAACCTCAAGTCACTTTAATATTTACATCTAATACACAAATTTTGACATAGTTCTACAATAAACACACACGAGCTCAAATAGATACAGAAAATTACTAGAAATCAAGTTGGGAAAAGGAGAAGTTTGAAATTTCTGAAAACTATTTCTTCCCTTTCTGCTTCCTGGGGATGGGAAAGGGAAGAAAAGTAAAACTGAACATGCATTTTTTGAACTCAGCAGGTGGGGGGATGATGTACTTAATTTCAAGATATTATTAATACACTTGTGTATAAATATTTATAGCTCTATCTATGTAATTAACAAGCTACTTAATCTCTATAGGAGTCTGTGTTTGCTTAGTTTTGGGGATTAGAGCTGTTTGGTGGGGTTTTGTTTAAAAAAAAAACTAGAGTATGCAGTATATGAAGTCATAAATTCTCTGTTTAATAAATGAAATATTAAACAAAGAGAAAACAAGAATCAATTTCTTTTGTCTTCCATAGTCATGTAACAAGCCTCTAAGTTGTTGAAATAAAGGTACAGAACAAACAAAATAATCGTTCCTAAATTGGTAACCCTTGAGTTTAACTTCAAATCAACTACAAACTGTGACAGAGATCCAAACACTGCAGCCAGACCTAAATACTCGTCACTTTGTATGTGGATGTGGTGGGCAGCTCAGAGGCTTTGTATGTGTGTGTATGTGGTGGGCAGCTCAGAGGCTTTGTATGTGGATGTGGTGGGCAGCTCAGAGGCTTTGTATGTGTGTGGATGTGGTGGGCAGCTCAGAGGCTTTGTATGTGTATGTGGTGGGCAGCTCAGAGGCTTTGTATGTGTGTGTATATGGTGGGCAGCTCAGAGGCTTTGTATGTGGATGTGGTGGGCAGCTCAGAGGCTTTGGGGGGATATAGTGGATCGAGCCCAGAGACAAGCAGGTTTCACTGGTAAGCACTTTACCAATAAACTACATTTCTAACCTCTCCTGCCCTTTTAAACTTTGAGGCGTGCTCTCACTACACTGTCTAGGCTGGCCTTAAGCATGTGATCCTCTGGCCTTGGCCTCAGATTTGGGATGACAGGCTTGGGCCACCAGGCTCGATTGGGTCTCTCAACATGTCACACAAATCTTCCTTTCAGTTCAGAAAGCTTCCTGTGACTTCCTCTCTCTCAAAGTCCTCTTCCCACAGAATACTCACAATCTAGATATGCTACCTCAAGTTTCTTTTCAACATAGTCTGCAGTTCTAAGAAAAGAGAGTAAACACTAAGTTACAAAGAAATAGAGTACACAATTTTAATTTTGGTCTTGCTATACTTAAAAAATGGTAATTTTTTTAAAGACCAGAGAAAATACTTTTTATTGTATTTCCTTACTGGTTGTAAAATTGTAATTGCATCGACTGGGGATACAATATGATGCTTTATTCACTTACAGGTTGTTTCTTTAATTCTGGGAATAAACTACGAACTGTGGACCCCAGCCAGCACTGTGACACTGTGGACCCCAGCACCCTGACATTATGATCTGCGTGAGTACTGTAGAAAGAGTTAACCTCTTCACCAACCCGATTTCTGTAGTAAAAATGCTAAAAATCTATTCTTTTTAGGCATTTAAAATACTCATTATTATTTCTATTTCCTGAGACGGTATCTCTAGGTGGCTCAGGCTAGCCTTGAATTTGCAACCTTCCTGCCTCAGCCTCCTGAGTGCTGGGTTTACCAACATGCCTAGCTCACTATTATTAACTGTGTTACCAGGCAGTGTAATAGATCATTAAAACTTATTTCTCTAAGTTAAAAATTTTAGCCTTTGATACACTGTACATTTTTGACAGATACTTAGGATCTTCAAAATTACTCATTAGCTATCCTCAGGTGCTGTATGTCAGTTTAGATCTGTGTCATTAAGTGTCAGTAAACCTGGGCTATGTCTAGCATATGCATAATGTTAACAAGTCAGTATTCCATAATACAGTTTTTTTTTTCCCCCTTTGGTTTTTCAAGACAGGGTTTCTCTGTGTAAGAGAGCCTTGAAAGTTCTGGCTGCTCTGGACTCACTCTGTAGACCAAGCTGGCCTTGAACTCAGAGATCCACCTGTCTCTGTCTCCCTGAGTACTGGGATTAAAGGTGTGAGCCACCATGCACAGCCATATATTCGATTTTCAAGTCCTTTCAGTATTAAAAGTTTATTGAATTGAATTATTATATGGATGTGAATAAATCTTTAAACACTAATACCAAAAATATCAATTGTTTTGAAAGACAAATGACTGATACCTGCATATTTATACACCCATGTATATTCTTATATGCCTCTATCATGTATCTTACTGATCACTGTTTTATCATGTATTTACTCAAAAATTTTTCAGAGTCTATGCAAAGATAACTTAGTAACCACATCTTCTTGAACACGTGGCTGGCTACCCGTCTGCTCTAGCAAATACAGTACACGAAGCACAGCTGAGCTCAGGGTACCTCTTCGGGACACAGTTCGTGTGTGCAGCTCATGAAGTGAGTGCAGAGCAGAGGAAATGCAATGGAGTATCTTGACTGAGAGGGCAACTCCAAGCACTGCTGAAACATCTTCTCAAAAGCACGGCTGTAAAAGCTGTTGGGAAAGACATCATCAGTTGAGCAGCCCCTAGCTTAGAAGCAGGAGATGATGTAGCGTCCAGTGGCTGGTCAGTGTGCTTAGTCCAAGTGAAGAGAGATCATCAACTGATCACATTTATTCCCTTAAGAATAGTTACTGGCTGGCTCTTTGACCTCCCCACCCCCCAAGGGAGGAGCACAGTCTTCCTAGGCCACAGAGGAGGACTTTGCAGCCAGTCCTGAAGAGACCTAATAAAACAGGGCCAGATGAAAGGGGAGGAGGTCCTTCCCAATCCGTGGACTTGGAAAGGGGCAGGGAGGAGATGAGGGAGGAAGGGTGGGATTGGGAGGGAATAAGGGTGCAGGATACAGCTGGGATACAGAGTTAATAAAATGTAACTAAAAAAAAAAAAAAGGAATAGTTATTTCCCCACAAAGTGCCTATCATGTATCATTCATTCATTCATTCATTCATTCATTCATTCATTCATAGTAATACTGTTTATATAAAATCAAAACATTTTAAATAAAAACTTAAACAGGTTATATGCAATACCTGTAGAATATGAATACATGATATTCATAACTTCAAATTTTATCATGAGTTAAGGAATTATCAATTATAAGAAACACTATTATTTAAGTATCACTTAAATATAATAAACATATCTGTTTAGATTTAAGGAAAATTACAACATACCAAAATATGGAGAGATCTGATGTTTCCACCAACATTTCCACCAAGGAATCTACCATTTTTGTATGGAATATTATTGTGTTCATCATCTTTCCCAGTTCTCGGTGATCTGCAAGGCTAAGTGAAGCTTTGGAGACACTAGTGTATGCCTGTAGCAGTTCAACAACAAGTAACAGTAGTTTAGGGATAGACTAATGACTCAAATCTTACCACTGTACAGAGGGAAAACAGGCCATTATGGAAAGACATTAAAACTTTAACACTGTATCAGAAACATCATTTTTACAACTGTTTACAGTAAGGGCTGGTGCACTGGCTTGACGGATGGGGCTGTTTGTAGCTGATGGAAATGACCTGGTTCAATCCCTTACACCTGGTGGAAGAAAAGGACTGACTCCCGAAGATTTTCTGTCTGTCCTCGATATGTGCGCCCTGTTTGGCAACATCTACACACACAACACTGGACAATACAATAATATAGAGGATAAACTTATCTGATGGCTTCTACAAATATATGCAAGTAAATGAAAATGGCTATACAAAGCAGGTTTTAAGACTTAGCTACAACTCTCAAGCAGGTTGTGGAGAAATTCCATGACTAGGATACTGAATCAAAATCAGAATCGTGTTCAGGAACAATGGACATTTAAGAAGGGCAAAGGGTAACAGGAGAGGTGTTTACAGATAAATACTGGTCACAGTGACCAGAGTTTGGGTGCAAATGAAAAAGAAGTGGGGAAGAATGAGATTCAACCAGATTATCTATCATGCTAAAGGATCCAAAACCCTGGTTGAACCCTGAGGGCTCTGTGTAATGGCCAGTTCTTACATAACAAAGTTGGCTATACATGGAAGGAGGAGGAAAAGCGGATGTTTCTAAAAAGCAAAAAGGGGCAGATGTCAATCAGAAGGCAGCATGCCAGAAGGCTTATGCTGGCTTGGCCTACAGAGACGGTATGGGAAATGAGTGCATGTTATGGGCAACAAAATTCCAGCTGCTGCCGACAGTCCTGGCCATTAGGAGGCCCATCTTCATGCGTCTCAAATACTCTCCCATTTTGCTACATACGAAAAAGATTCGAGACCCAGACTACTCGTTCCCAAAGCTACTTATTCAGGTTTTATGTGTAGCAATAAAACTTGAAAGCCACTGCATAAAAAGCACTCATCTGCGACGTCCTAACCCAGCCGTGTAGGACCTGGGCCAGGGAGAAAGTGATGCGCACATGCTGACATGCACGCTAGAAAAATCAAGCACTTGGTCTCTTGGAGCAACGTGTCCCGTCACCCACAGAATGAAGCGAAGTTATGTGTTATAAGCAAGATAAAAATTAAATCTCTATTCTTACAATGGCAAAAAGCCTTCAGGTAGATTACATTACCATTCACTAATAGCAACTAATAGAAAATGCAGTTTTCTGTGTTTTCATTTTTGTTTGCTAGGAAGGGGGAAGAGAATAAAAAACAAAAATACATCAGAAAAAACAAACAAAACAAGCCTAACTGTATTTATTTGTTTTTAATTTGTTTACAAGTGGAGTCAGTTGTGGCCATGACTTTAATAAATATTTCCATTTAAAGATGCTCAGGATTTAAATAACACTGCAAAAACAGATTCAGAAGAAGTTGTGCCAAGTGAAGTAACTGAAAGCACTTCTGAAGTCACTGATGAGAACGGAAGAACAAGCATGCTCCTCAACCACTTTTAAGAAAGGAACAATCCCAGTAAGCGCAAGACAAGATGAGAGGATGACATTTGGGAGGGAACTGAAGGTGTCTAACTAACGTGAAAAGGGAATGGGATGCTTCAGTAACAAGAAAATGGCTAAAAATGCACAGATAAAGAACTCCCAAAAGGAGAAAAGGTAAAACATGAAAGAATGACAACCTTAGAATCTGAACTAGATGGGAGTCCAGTGGGGGCACAGCACACAACCAAGAACTGATTCTGCTGCCTTTGGCCTCCTGTCTGCACAGCCCTGCACCTCTCCCTGGCCATGCTTGTTATCTGAACACTCCCATTCTTCAACCTGCAAGCACTGTGAGTGCCAGAAGTCCTGTCAGCCATGTTTCCTTCACACAGAAAACTTCATACTCAAAGTCCATTTAAGTCAGTTTTGTCCTTTCCTGAACAAGCAACCTTCATATTCCAATTCCACCCATCTTTCCAACTCTGTGTAAAAGTTATTGCTCCAGGTTCCAGTTGTCTCACTTTTAATGCTGTAATTAGCTAACAGTATTATCTGTGATATCTGATTCTATTCTTAAAACAACAAACCTATTTATCTATCTATCTTTGTTATGTCTATCTACATGTATATCTAAGTACCATCTGCATGCCTAGTGGCTGGAAGCCAGAGAAAGGCATTGGATTCCCAAGAACTAGAGTTATACACAGCTGTGAGCCATCATGTGTGTGCTGGGAACCAAACCTAGGTTCTCTGGAAGAGACAGTGCTTTTAGCTACTGAGCCATCTCTGCAGCCCCAGCCTTTCAGATTTTTTAACTGCTCTTTTTAGTATTTTGAATGCCTTGTCTCAATAGTTAGATTAGAACACTCTCAAACAGGCTAACTCCCTCTTCTCTTTGTCTAACAATAAAGACATATCAACTACTGTTTATAATATACATAAAGAAATTAAGATTGATTTTTAAAAATATGCTCAAGAAATATGTATAAAGTGACCCTACTGAAGTCTGAAACTATGTAGTTCTGTAGTTCAGAAATAAAAGTTTGGGTCAGTAGATCAGGTGACAATAGACCAGGGACTACAGATCAGTTGCTTATTTTCATAAATAAAGTTTTATTGCAATACATCTCACTCTGTTCTTTATTGTCTATAGCTGCTCTGGCATTATAATGGAAGTGTTACTTATGCCAAGTACTGCACAGCATACAAGTCCAAGTTTTTACCAAATAGCTTTTTTTTAAAGTTCATAGCTATACTATAAATGTGTTTCATCAAAAGAAACTGTGCTTTCCCATTTAAAATTTAAATATATGAATCAGGATAACCAAGAGAACTAGGGATATAAATTTATACATATCATAAAATTATAACCTGTTATTAAAAACCTATATTAGCTTATTAGAAATATATTTATATGAGTCTAATAATGTACAAAATAATTCATGTTTGTGGGTCATCACATAAGAGATCTTTTCAGCAAGTTAATTCATAAGGTTATAATATTCAAACAAAACAGAACAATGCAAATCTAGTTATTCTTACCTGTAACCTAAACCAATCTAATCTCATCCCTCTGAAGTCAAAAACTTCCCCATCTTCCACTGAAACAACAAAAACAAGGGAAGAAAAGAAATGAATGACTTTATAAACCACTGATTATATTTTATACTTTAAGAGCTAAGGCAGCCATGTATAATAATGCAGGCCTTTAATCCTAGCATGTGGGAGGCAGATGCAGGCAGATCTCTTTGAGTTTGATGCCAGCCTAGTCTACACAGTGAGTTCCAGGATAGCCAGAGCTACCTAGTGAGAGCCTGTCTCAAAAACAAAAGCAAAAGCAAAACAAAGTAAAAAAACTAAGACAATTCAGTTATTTAAAAAAAAAAAAGAAAAAAGTCTCAAAGTGGTATTGGTACACCCATTATCATACCTGGGTACTTCAAAATACCCCAAACCGTAAGCAACTTATGTTTGCTAAAAATAAGTGATTTAATAAAATATCATAGAAATTACAAAAGAATTAGTCTTAGACAGGAAGGCAACATTACAAATGGCTAAACACTGATGCCATCCTGTCCAGTGAGTCAGAACCAGGCACAGGGCCTGATGTCTAAATCCCACCTACTTGGGAGGCTGAGGCAGAGGGGCTATGTGAAGAGTTGGAGGACACCTGAAGTAAAGTACAAGATCCCCACTGGGAAAAAAGAAAGAAAAAAAGGAAGGAAGAAAAAGGGGAAAAGGCTGCCAGTCACAGCCACAAAATACAACCACATGCCCCCACTAATGAAGTAAGTAAACAGTGTTGCCACAGGTTGTAGGAAACATCTATAAACATTCTAACCTCAAACAACTACCCTTACAAATAATTGAGAGGTTAACTCTCAAACCCTTTAGGAAAATCTACAGTTTCCAAATCTGACAAATAAAAGTAACTATATTTTTAAGCTGTAAATTAAATGGAATGACATATATATAAAATGACTACTACAAACTTTAAATTATTGCTCTTCTTCGGCTTTCAGACCACGGCCTCACTGAACACACCACGTGGAGCAGGCTGGCCTGACTCTGCTGCCCTGGTACAGGCACTGAAGGTTCCACTGACCAGCTTCAGACAAACACGCTATTTCTGGTAACAGTGCATGGCTGTCACACGCGTGCCTCACACACAATGCTCAGTATTCCCTGCTAACCTTTTGTCACAGATGCCTTTCCCCTCTCCCCACGTAACAAATATCAAAAAACAACACATTTTTTATGAACACCACCTGAAACCCATTTTGGAAACTTCTGCTCTGACAGAAGTAAATTAAGACAAAGGTAACATAAAATATATTCAAAAATGCAAAGAAGATTTTATAAAATTTGGCTGCTAAAATTCTTTCTTTAAGAATCTGACTTGAGACTGACTGACGGCAGTGCCAGCACTTACCTTGTTTTACGCTTAGGGAAGTCATCGTGTTCACAAAAGAGGACATGATGATTGACTCATCTTCAGGGCAAACAGACAGGTTCTAAAACACAAAGCAACATAAAGGCTCACTCGTGGACAGACACACCGGAACAACAACACTACAGAAGGATCTTTCAGGAAGAGAAAGTAATTACAAATGCTGATCTGACCCATAAAATAAGTCTCAGCAATGCTATGATAACAGAAAGAAATAAGACCAAAAGATTATAAAGTGTGATTCCATGTGCATGGAAGTTTTAGGAAGGTAAGCTGCAGTGACTGGAGCAACTGTGAGAAACCTACCACAAAGATACACAGTAAGAGATGCTGAAAATGTTCTGTGTCAAACTGGTGTGTTAGATGAATATGCATTACATTAAATCTGGGAGAAAAACAAAAAAGCTGCCTCTCCTGTCAGACTTTTGACTGACCCCTGGCTCTGCTCCTGTACAGAACAGGGAGGGTTACCAAGCCTTCGTTTCCTTAGCACCAACATCTTACCAGCCCTCATGGCTGTCAACTTGAGGAGTTGCACTATCGGTGGACACAGGAACTTAACACTGTTACTCTTGCTACTGCTATTCATCTTACTTCACGAGAAATGCTAAGAATTTTCTCCGTATTAGTATACTCTACTTTATATAAAGCTCTCTAATATATTTTAAGTTGGCTGAACATTTTAGTAATACATCAAAAATCTGTAAAGCTTCTTAATAAGTAGCCAAAGAGCTACAAGGTAGGTTCAAAATGACATGAAACCAGGAGGTTTGGTTTTGTTTTAAAATGATATGCTGGTACAAATAAATAATAAAGAGCAATAAAGTTCATCTAGTGAATAGCTGTAAATAAAAGTTACAAGGCAGTAATGCTCTGGGGACATAACAGGGGATCTGGTCCTTTTGAATGACTACTCTTTAATAATAATAATTTTTTTTAAAAGTATCTGAGCACCATCTAGTGGATAAAGTAAATAAATGATTCCTGGAAAATCAGAGCTTTAAAGAGAATTTTATTGCTCCTTTTTAAATATTGCTCATTAGTTTACAGTAATTTTAGGTACCTGTGCGTCTATAGGGCAAAGAAAAATTTATAAAAACTTTTTATTAGTTTACCTACAATAAAATTAAAGAAAATTTATGGTAAAGTAAAGAAGACTAAAGAAATTACAGAAAAACATTTAGCAAAAAGCAAAGATTAAAAACCAAGAGGAAAACCCAAACTAAAAATAAAAATAGGACATCTGAATTAAGATTCTGATGGAGTTTTTCATTTACTCCCCATCTTGTCTTCCCTACCCAACTTTTCCTCTAACAATTACCAATTAGACTGTCTGCCTCTAGTCAATCCATCTTTACTGAGGCACTGTCCAGCTCAGGCTCTTATCCATGTTCACCCAGCACACTGAAAGACTTATCTTTCCTGCTGGCCTGTCTTCTCCTGGCCTACAGCAATGCTTTATCCACACTGGGCTAGCATGACCTTTCCAAGTC
Source organism: Psammomys obesus (assembly GCF_907164565.1). Taxonomy (NCBI): domain Eukaryota; kingdom Metazoa; phylum Chordata; class Mammalia; order Rodentia; family Muridae; genus Psammomys; species Psammomys obesus. Next base: position 4,677,094 of record NW_026585895.1, on the reverse strand, counting down.
CTCACTTATGACTACCTGGGGAGGGCACACATCCATCCCGGGAATAAGTAACTGCTGTCTTTATCGTGTTCACACTTGTCCGTGTTTCTGTACCTATAGGCAATGATCTCTTTGGCAGATGTGGCCACGGCTTATTTCTACTTAGAGCATTTGGTCCGTGAGTGCAGTCTATGACAGGACTGGGAGCTTCTCACCTGCACGAGCTCATTGAGGACAACAGCATCAAAGCCGGAGAGGTACTGCACATAGTACCTCTGCATGACAGGCCCGTACTTCCGGACATGTGCTCTAAGCTCTTCCATGTAAAATATCAGCTCAGCAATGTGCCTTGTGAAAAGTCGAGAGAAAAGTTTCAGAGAATAAGTTCACTGTTGTCATGGAAAATACTAAATGTTTTTGAGATTACTTCTAGAACTTTTCCCTGAAGAAAAGGCCATTAAATTTTAATGGCAATTATTTCCTTTGTAAATTATTTTATATCAATAAGAGTATAAAAAGAAAAAAATGCTAAGACTTAAAATTGACAGAATATTAAAATCAAAGTACAATTTTCACTTACCATGGATACATAATTTTTTTTGAAGATTAGTCAAAAATATTTAAAAAATTAGATTTTCTGTATGTGCTTGTTTCTATTTTCAAGGGTCTAACTCTGACAGAGTAGGGACTAATAAGATATTTCAAATGCAACATTGATGGCAATGAGAGCATGTAATGACTTTTATTTAATGTTTTACACAGAATAATTTTGAAAGCTAAATGCACTGGAAATATTACTGGGCAGAGCCAAAGAAAAAACAACTTTCTTATCACTACTATAATAGAAATATTAAAAGTCCTACAGTTTTTGCATTCTAATTTAAATAATTTTATATAAAGAACCCCAAAGAACTTTTAAAACATCTTTGCTTTAATATAAGTCCTCAAACTTATGAGCCATCAAGCAAAATAAGCAGGAAACAGATGGTGCTGTAACGGGATTAACGTACTTATCTACAAAGTCATCTGCACTCTTCTTTGGCATGTTGTCTGCGTGACGGAGTAGCCAGATGATTTCATCTCGGGCAAAAGATAATGCCATGAAAACGAAGAGTGCCTATTTAAAACAGGCAAACAAAAACACGTGATTATTCAACCATTCAGAACGAGTTTACTCATAGTCTTGCTCTAACTCAACAGTCTCTGACAAGAATAACACAAGAGTCAAGCGAGCGTAAGACGGAGCTTAGAGCAGTTCCAATAAGATGAGTGCACACGTGAGAAACAAGGGAAAGAGACAAGTGAGATGCTGAGCCACAAGCCAGCAAACCCACTCTCGGCTCATGCTTTAGTCAAATTTCCTATAGAAGACACGCCTTCGCAGTGTGACAGGGCACATTTATCAGTCAGCTACCTTGGGACCAAGCAGGCCAGGCTGATCAGAGAGGACAGTTGCCAGTTCTTTGAGTGCAGACCGTAAAAACTTCCGTCTTTCTCTGTGCATGGAGCCACTGTTGGGAAAAATGTCACCATGTCACCAATGCTTCCCTCAGGTGGACAGTATAGGCGCAGGGAACAACAGTGAATGAGGACTTAAAGCTTGTGACTTACTGTCCTCAACTATGAAATGGTGCTTGTCTTTTCTCTGCCTCAAAGAAACACTGATGGGTCAGACAGTATCACCATTTCCTCCTGTCCACGCTCATGGATATAATCATACATATAACAGCTAAACTGAGGTATCTAATTATTTCATGAGAAAACTGGAAAGTTGTTTATAAGTCTTGAATACATTAATCCCTATATATTCATTAATTTAAGACTATAAATTGGAGTTTCTTTTGAAAGTATGTTATGGTATCACATTGCTTGCGTCAGTGTAAGACTACAACAATGTTCATGAGGTCGTACAACAGTCAGCAAAGCACTGCTACGGGGAACATAGTGGCAGTAGGAGCTAACAACTAGGACCTGCAGAAATGGTTAAGTTAGTAACAGCACCCGCCATCAGTAAAGATCATCTGCGTCTGATCCCCCAAACCCACACAGTGGATGGAGAGAACCAACTATCCCCAGGTTTCCTCTGACCACCACGTACGCACTGCAGTGCAAGCACAAGCACACCCGTGTTTATTCTAACTAAATACATATACTATTTTTTAAAACAGGTAACAACTAAAGCAAAAGGTCTTTGCATAGAACTTCCCTATCAATGTTTCAGAACACCTAAGATCTACACTAATTACGAATTTACTAGTTACAGAGGTTATATATTTTTCCTTCAGTTCAAAGTTCTCATCTTCTACATTTCCATATCACTAATCTGTCTTCATTTAACAAAGTAATATTTTAAGAAGAAATTCCTCATAAATGTAACTACTCACGCATGTGATACAGCCGCTTCCTTGCATTCTCTTATGTCGTTAATACGTTTATTGTAGCTATGTGCAAGGAAAAAAAATAAAGCTTGTCACTCCTAATTTAAAAAGATAAAAGGAACAGTGAAAACTTACTCTCAATGACAACAACAGTGCTGTACAAAGGAGATGGTGGGTGAAGTCTGCCTGCACAGAGTATATTTTCTAGTACTTTATAAATTTTCCTAAAAACATGTTAGTTACAGCAAATCCAAAATACAATGAACCTTCATGATACAAATTTATTATTTTCTTAAGCCCTAGATATATTAAAATTTCCTTTTGATGCCATTAAATCATTTCCAAGCATCTAAAGTACTCAAAAAATGATTGCTTTTGATAATAGCAGAATCACTCAAAAACACAGATAAATTCTCAAAAGAAACATCAGGAATCAGCAGCAGCAACTTTGAAAGTAAAGGTTTTGTGGGACAAAAAGTTAAGGCAGGAAAGTATTTTATTTACTTTAAATTTTTTTGAGAGAACTGTCTTATTTTTACATACTATGTGTCTAGATATACATACCATAAGTGTATATATATAGAGAAAGACAGACCGGGGGGAGGGGGTAGGGAAGGAGAGCTTTTTGTGGTGCATGCCTTGATTTCAGCACTCAGAGTCAGTGGTAGATGGATCTCTGTAAATTCAAGTTTAGCCTGGTCTACACAGTGACACTCCACAGGAGATTTAAAAAGCCTTCTAATAAAAAGTAAAAGAAACAGGAACTCCAATATTAGTTACTTTGGATGTTGCACTAAAATAAAAGTATCAACATTCATAACAGAAAAAAAATATTCCTTACAACTTACCTGAGTTTACACCAAAATGAACTGCATTTTCTATATGTAAGCATTCTAAGAATCATTTTTTTCTTTGAGAAAATGCCTAAAACATGTAATATGGGCCCTTGTAATTGATACACTCTCTTTTTCTTTTTCAAGATGTATTTATTTATTTATTTATTTATTTATTTATTTATTTATTTATTTATTTATTTATTTTGTATACAGTGTTCTGCCTGCATGTATGCCTACACACCAGAAGAGGGCACAAGATCCCATTATAGATGGCTATGAGCCATCATGTGGTTGCTGGGAATTGAACTCAGGACTTCTAGAAGAGCAGCCAGTGCTCTTAACCACTGAGCCATCTCTCCAACTTCTAATTAATACACTTTCATACTTATGACTTGACTATTAAGAGTTCTTTTTTTTTTTAATGTGACTGATAACTCAAGATAAAAAAATAAATAAATAAGTAAAGGAAAGACAGATGTGGGGGTGAGGCCATACAAAACCTAGGACCCTGATGAAGAAATGTTTCAGCAATTCAGAGCTCTTAATATTCCTACAGAGAAGCCAGTTTGGCTCCCAACACCCACATGGCAGCTCACAACTAAACAATCATCCCTAACTCTAGTTCTGGAAAATCCAATACCACCTTCTGGCTTCCTTGAGGATGAGCAAACACATAGTGCACAGACAAACATGCATGTAAAACACCCATTCACATAAAATAAAAATACCTAAAGGATAAAGGTAATTAATTTTGTGGTACCACTAGATTTACACCACACATAAGTTCACTGAATATAAGCACATTAACTAATTTAAAATGTTCATATATTTAAGTGATTCTATAAAGCAGAGGCTAACCTATTAAGGTAAATAACAAATTTTATCATTTACAATCTCAATAAAATGAAAGCAGAAAAGAAACTGCTTTTCTTATAATGACTAGTATGGTGATAGAGGTCAGGGCAGCTGTTGCTTAGGAGGGATGAAGGAAGAAGAATGCAGTGGGGGACTTGAAGCACAAAGGCTTATTTGTGAACAGAGACATCCTACATACACCCTGATCTAGATGATAACCACTCAAGAGGATGCACACACAAGGTCACATAGCCATTTGTTGCAGACTTTTTTTTTCTGTTTGGAAATGTAAACAATAAAAAGCTCAGGGTGCACGAAACAATCTTCATTTGTTTTTTTCCAAAATAATAGTGATGCTGAGAACCTGTGCTTACTTTGCATCCCGGGAAATTCAAATGTTCACTAAAGATACATACTCGCTGGAACGGTTAGTGCTAGACACAATGTTGTTGTTGTTTTGTTCTGTTTGTGTTTGCCTTTTCAAGACAGGGTTTCTCTGTGTATCCCTGGCTGTCCTGGAACTTGCTCTGTAGGCCAGGCTGGCCTCCAACTTACAGAGATTCACCAGCCTCTGTCTCCCCAGTGCTGAGATTAAAGGTGTGCCACCACACTGTTATTTTTAACACCCAATAAAAGCTTCATTTGTGTCTCAACTTCACCAAACACTGAGCTGGACATGAACTATATACAAATTTCACTTTTTTTTTTAACTTACTATAGCCAGCATAAAGACAAGGAATCGTCTAAACACAAGGAATTTTATCTGCTCTTTACTTTAAAAGATTATATGACTACTCTATGTGCAACCTCAACATGGCTCTTCATATACTGGCTACAGGGCCTCAAAAGAACTGTAGTTATTAAAGATAGTAACAAGAGAAACTCCCACTCATTTCAGAAACACATTTGCTTATAGATAATGAGTAATTATCTTCAAATGTAACGAATGTAAGTCTTCTGGGTGCACTGAGATCAAGAACTGTGATTCTAAGTGCTGTGGTCAGGCTTCTGTAATTGTTAGGTATACTTCAATGATATTTTTTGATACCTTTATGAATATTCTCTGCTCCTTTGGGGGAAGGGTTAGACAAGGCTTTCTCTGTGTAGCCCAGCCTATCCTGGAACTCACTCTGTAGACCAAGCTGCCACAAACTCAGAGACATGACTGACTCTGTCCCCTGCTGGGATTAAAGGCATGCACCACCATGCTGGGCAATCTATTCTATATTTCACTTTCAATAATACGTATGCATAAAATCATGTATGAATTTAAAAGAGGATACTTATTTCTCTAAATACAAATTCTGAAACCCTCAAGATTTTTAATTAGTGAAGTTCCCTGTAAAAAATCTTATTTCTACCATTATCACAAAACCTGTTGCGAAGGACATTCCATTCCCCACCTCCTTCCCACAAATTGAATAAAACTGAAAACACCATACCCCCGAATGTTTACAAATAAATCTTCTGCAGCTTTATGAATGTGGAAAACTTCATCCCGAAAGAGAGAGAGGCAAGAGCTACTCTGAAGAGCTAGCTTCCAAAGGTTCAGCGCTGTAGCCTCCGTATTTAGCATCCCATGGCACAGAATAAAGCCAACTTCAAACAAAGAAAAACAAGCACAAGTTACAAGTACTGCAGAGACAAGTGTCCTTGGTTACTGTGTAACAGCACAGATGGGGAAACAACCTCTGTCAGTGAATGTAAGCCGTGCATAATGTAATACATCCATACAGGGATGTGTACATGTATATATATGAACAACATTTTTCAATTTTAATCATGACTTCCTATACTCTGCAAAGTAAGTTCTTTGAAGCCACACTAACAAAAGGGACAAAAATACTGTTTTAGGGGGTTATGAATAAATTTTTTAAATGAAACATTAAAAACATTAGTTTAAGCAAAAGATTGAAATGAACACATGATATATTAATCACTACTTCTTTTGAAGTAACAGGAAATTAAAGTAATCAATTTTTGTAGTCACCAGAAGAAATGCTAGGGTGATAGCATCACATGTCTCAGCAGATTCTTCATTACTAACTTATGTAGTAGACATGAGAGCATCACTCTTTTACAGCTGACAGACAAAAGCTCAGTACTACTACAGTAAGAGGCAGGAAGGATGTGGAAGGGCACACCTTTAACCTAGCACTCAGAGGAAGGCAGGCATGCAGTGAATTCAAGTCCAGCCTGGTCTGCATAATGAGTCCCAGGCTAGCCAGGGCTAGATCAGGAGACTATTTCAAGGAGGAAAAAAAAGGGGGTGGGGAGCACATCCAAGTATTAACTCTTGAAGTGCAATATTCTTGCAATGTATTAAGCTGCTACTTTTCTATGAATTCTAAGCTTCTTTTACTTCTGGTTACACAATCTGGAAACCTTATACAAATGTATAATGCTATATATGCTTGTAAATGCCTTCCCTAGCCTTCTACACTAATGCTACATATACACAAAGTTTCAGCTTTTGTTGAGATTTTCCTGCTTCATAGCAGTCATTCCCATTTAAAAAACAAAACAAAACAAAACAAAACAAAACAAAACCCTGAATTCCAAGGTGTTGGCTAATCTGTGTCATTTTTGCATGGCTAGTGTAGAGGTGGGTACCTCCATGAGAAAATGTCTCCGTAAGATGCATCCTCCATAAGACATAGGCCTTATTTAGTGATTGACATGGGAGGGTGCAGTCAATCTTGGGTGGTGCCACTCCTGGGCAGAGGGTCCCAGGAGCTGTAAGGAAACAAGCAGAGCCAGCCAACAGGCAGCACCTGTTCCTGGCCTCTGCTTCAGTTCCTGCCTCAAGTTCCCATCAGGACTTTCATCCTGATTCAGGACGTCTAAGTTGAAATAAACACGTCCTCTAAAGTTGCTTTTAGTTATGGTGTTTCAGCATAGCAGCAGAATCAAGACAGGTACCCATACAGCTAACTCCACAATTCCACTCAAGAATTCTTCAGTTGCAGCCATAAATGTAAAGTTAAAAACTAAGAGTCATTATTTAATCAAACAAAACCAGTATTTCAAAAGCCTCAGCTTCAAAACATGGAAGTGTAAACTATCTTTCTAGAAAGAAATATCACTATGACAAATCTGAGAAGTAACAAAATTAACTAAAATGTCTAAGTACAAGAAGAAAGCGCTAGTAATTCCTCTTCCACATTTAAGTTAGTGTTAGTAGGAACACCAGTCTAGTATTCAAAATCTGTAGTCATTTTCAAGTACAAGTAAATAATATCTAATTTTTAGACTAAGCCAAATCTAACAAAACTGTGGGCTTTTATGTCTAATACCTATTTTGCAAAAAAAAAAAAAAAAAAAAAAAAAAAAAAATTCCATTCATTATTTTACCAAAAAATCATAGCACAGGCATGACAGAAGAGCTTCACTACAGCTGCAGAATAACTGCAACAGCGTCCCACGGGGGTTGGACGAGCCTTTCACAGGCCGCGTCACATACACAACTTACCAGATATTTACGTTAGGACTCACAACAGTAACAAAATTAGTTAGGAAAATAATTTTATAGTTGAGGGTCACCCCAACATGGGGAACTGTATTAAAGGGTTGCAGCCTTAGGAAGCTTGAGAACCACCCCTCTATAATAAAAAGTTTAAGAAGTTAATATATCAAGAAAGAAGCACAAACTATTCAAAACTATTCCCTCTGGTAGCGAGCAGTGGGAAGGACGGTGACTATTTATAACACTATTTATAGCTCTCATTACATCATTTGTTTTTCCAGTTGTGAGCTGCCTAGAAGCACATGATAATAATTTTATCCCTCATGAATCTATCAAACTGCCAAACAGTAAGTCATTTATCACATGTAAATTAAAACTTAACTAAAAAACAAACAAACAAAAACAAAACAAAACACGACTAAAACCAGAAGTTTAGTGTTGAAAGTGATCCTGGCGACAATGTAGATCCTGAGCTCTGGCATAAGCTCTTCCCTGGTCTTACGTCCCCAACGAGCTATGTGACTTATACTAGATTCCTCACTTCTATGGCCATCTACGTTCTGATAGGATCAATTATGAGAAATGATTGAGGTAAAGCACACTTAGGTGTTCACTGCAGAATGAAGGTCAGAGGTCAGGCAAGTTAGCAGGCATTTCCTCATTAAAGCTTAAACCTAAGGGTAGTCCCTTAGTAACCCATTTTACTTACAGATAATCCATTTCTCCATTGCATCCAAAGAGAGGTATTCACAAGGCATCTTAAAAAGAGAAGACACATCTGCGCTTAACATAACTCCTTTAAATACTTTTCTACTAAGTCACTCTCTGCCTCTTTCCTCCTAAGAATTCTTTCTGTCCCCTTCTTGGTTCAAATACCACAAGAAATCTGAGACGCTGGGTAAAAACTGAATAATTGCTTAAACTTGCAGCCAGCAGAGGACAGTGAGTCCATAGCCTTTCACATTTGTACACCCTGAATCATCTCTGAAGAATACCCTTGCCAAACTGTCTTCTGGCCAATGACAAATTTCCCAATTTCTGAAGCTCACTTCAGGAGTTAGCATTTTTTTCAAATGATTTAGCCACATGGAAACACTCCCGTGCCCGGTGCTCTGCAGCTCCTCCACAGTGGTTAGTGTGCATGCTCTGTAATTGCAGTATCTACGCTCAGATGAAAAGAGACATCACAGACTACAATGATTTCTCTAATTGGTAAGACAGTTTCTCCTTTTTTTTTTTTTAATACTTGTTTAACATCTTAAAATTTCTGTAGAATGAGAGAAACAATTCTTTATAAATTTTAAAAATTACATTTATTTGTGTAGGCATGCACGCCACAGTATGCTGGCCCTCTCCTCCCACCATGCCTTGGGTCCAGGGTATCAAGCTCTGGCTGTCAGGAGTGGTGGCAAGTGCCTCTATCCACTGAATCATCCAACCAGCCCAAAACAAAATGGTCATGTGTATTAACTTCAATTTTTGAGATCTAAGAAAAAGAAATTTTAATCCCTGCATGACTTTTATGCACATTTTTAGGGCTAACGTCAATTAGAAAAGAACTGGAAGACTTGTCTAAATGGTAAATGATCTATATTTAGAAGGTAAAATGGAGCCATACGGTGTCAGACTGTGCAGGATTAAGCATTGTACTGGGTGCACTGATGAGACTCAACAACTGGGCATTTCTCCACTGGTCTGCGGAAAGATTCCGCCTAGGATACACCATCTGTAGGGAAATCAGCGCGTCTGAAAGAGACTGATAAAAGAGGAAATTAGCTCAAGAACAGTGTGCCCTCCTCCATTTAGACTACAGCCTCAAGGGCTGTGCATGCCTAACTAACTCCAACTGTGCTCCAGAACGGGTCACCAGCTTCCTCTAAATGTGTTTCCTTTTGTTTTAAAGTCTATAAAAGTTACAGTCAGACATTTCTGGGTAGGAGTTTTACTCAGGAAACTATGCTATTTCCTTAAGAAAAATGCCTTTAAATTAAAGTCTATGCCACACTCTTATTTTTTAAATAAATATTTATTTTATAATTGTGTTTTGCCTGCATGTCTGTATATACACACCATATGCATGTCTGATGCCTAGAGAGGCCAAAGAGGTCACTGGATCACCTGAAACTGGAGTTACAGAGGTTCTACCACTATGCAAGTGCTGGGAACCAAACCCAGGAGTTGTAATCTCTGAGATTAGAATGCTGCATCCCGCAGGAAGGGTATTTAAACAGGAAGTTATAAACTTAAAATAGCTTCAGGAAGTCCCCCAAACTGACCGGATCCACTAGGACCCTCACAGCCAGAGTAGAAAAGAAAAACCAAGCGTTCTTCTCAGACAAAAGAAAACAAACCTGCAAAAAAGACTCTCAGATAAGCAAAGCTGAAAAGAAGGTTCTGAAACCAGACCAGCTGCCTAGAAGGAGCAGAAACCAGCAGACCTGACTGGAAGAGGTTTAGACCAACCATGGCACGTGGAAAGGGCACTCTCCAGCCTGTTGAGCTACCTACAGGCTGTGCAATGTGCTCTAGGTTCCCGAGAGAGAGAGAGAGAGAGAGAGAGAGAGAGAGAGAGAGATGTATGTATAGATTACATATAATATACATGAGAGTTCTATGTTCTCGCTGCAACCCAAGTATGAGGTCAGCAGAATTTTTCACACGTGAGATCAGGTCGTCAGTCCTCAAAAGGAAAATGCTTTAGGCTTTGTATATCTTAAATTTGTGGTCTTCAGATTAGAAATATTCAACCTACATAATACAGCTGTGAAAAAAAAATTAAATTGGAAAAGTATCTTCAAATCTTCATAAGAAAACAATGAAAAAATTCTTGGTAACTGGATGGCAAGAAAAATTATAGCATCATATAAACCTGGTATTATTCAAAAGTTGAGCTAATTAACAAAGACAACAGTAGACCATGACGCACCTCCTCTGAGCCTGCGCCCTGGTGGTGGCACTACTTTTGCCAAGGAGCTTTGCTTGGTCATCTTGCCCAGTCCTCACTCTCTACCTACAGTGATGAGGCTGGCTGAGACACCTGAAGGTTTTGGAAGCATGTAGGTCTATGACAGGATCTGTTGCAGGACAGTTACCTGACAAGATTACTTCCCATCAAAGTATCTTTAAGAAAGAACATTTTAAAAGATTTCCACAAAATTCCTGTCATCTTTTTCTCACCAGGAGACTATGACACAATACAGCTAAAACTTATTCAACACTATGATTCTAAAGTCTTAAGATGCAATACTCTGTATCCACACTCTTTTTTAAACGTGTTTTGACATTTACTACATGGGCTTTGCCATGGGTATCTGTGCATCATATGCGTACAGTTCCTGCAAAGGCCAGAAAGGATCACTATATGCCCTGGAACTGGAGTTACAGGTGGTTGTTAGCGGCTGTGTAGGTACAAGGAATCAAACCTGAGTCCTCTGGAAGAGTAGTTGGTGCCCTTAACTGCTGAGCTCTCTTTCTCTAGCTTGTATCTAAATTCCTAATACAATATTTTGTATCTAAACTTTTTTGGGAAGTGATTGCTTCAATTTTTATAACAACCACGTGGGATGACTGCTACTTTAAAACTATTTTTAGCAAAAAAAAAAAAAAAAAGTGAAAAACAATGGAGCTGTTTAAGTGACTTAGACACAATTGTAGGGTATACTAGTAGACCCAAGAATACTGCCTTATATACCTTCCTACCTCTAAAACCACACTCAATAACTTATAATCAATACATTCCTGAGTCTCCACATGACTGTGAATCTTAATCAGCTGGCTCACAGGTAAACAAACACCGTTCTTTACAACCCTTATTATTTTTACCCTCAAACTTAACTCTTTAACTCCCCATGAATAAACAATCCCTTATGTGCACTGTTGCACATCTCAGAAAACAGCTCTTGCCAGGCAGTGGTGGCACACGCCTTTAATCCCAGCACTTAGAAGGCAGAGGCAAGGGGATCTCTGTGTGTTCAAGGCTAGCTTGGTCTACAGAGAGTTACAGAACATCCAGAGCTACACACACACACACCCACACCCACACCCCCCCCCACCCCTGTCTCAAGCAAACAAACACATAAAACCCAAAACCAAACAGCAAGAAAAACAAGCTCTTACCTTGCTATGGGGTACAAATTCTTCCATCATCTTTTTTAAAGGGTTTTCGTAGTCCACAATCATCTGACCAAGGCGTGGATATTCTCGGTCACTTAAAATACACACATCAAGTTCAAATGAGTTGCAGGCCTCAAGCTGAGAACTCTAGATGCCTCCTGTGCGCATCTGCTTACCTTGCTCCGTGGGTCATCTCATGTGCATAGTTGTACAGTCCGATGATCGCCTTCCTCTCCTCAATCCGGGACAGCAGTATCATCAATGTCGTATAGGTCACAGTCAAGTCTAAGTAGTTCTTTGTTAAATCAAAGTTCACAGTCTAGGGAAAACAAACAAATTTAACTCCTTGCTCAATTCTGAAACACACACACAAAATCCACATACTTTGTTTATCCCCATTTCTGGATTTCTAATTTCTTTCTCTAAAAATGTAAAATTTGAGAATTAAGATAAGTTTTTTGTTTATGACATAACTTTGTGAAGAAAGAAAAGGGACTTTGGATACTGTATTCAAGCTGGTAATAGCTGAAAAGGACAAAAGCAAAAAAAGCATTGGCACGCATCTCACCAAAGCAAAAAGAAGTATTTAAATTTCTGTATTTTTTACTATTAAGTCAATGGACACAGTTCTCACCTCACTTTCTTGTACATATGAAATGTCAAACAAAGAAAACTATAAAGTATGACTTTACAGAAGAAAACTGTCCAGTTTTTTACAGTTTGGTTAATTAAGACAAAAAACTAAAATTAACATCCATTTTAAAATAAATATTTATATTCAGTAACACATAAAATATGGTGTTTTACTTTAAAAAAAAAAGTTATTCAGCAAGCCAAATAATTAATGCTAAAACTTATACTCTTACTTATACACCTCTCTCTAAAGAAAAGCAATTACTTCCCTTAGTTCTTTGGAAATAAAGAAAATTAGGAAAATTTCTCCAAACTGATACTTACAATATCAAAGAAGACTTGGCAGACGTCGATAGTATTCAGCAAGTCACAGACATGGTCCTGAAAAGGAGAGCCTAATGAAATTTTCATCAGCATGATTTTTGAAGGGGGCTGCTGAGGACGAAAGCCAGTTTCTGCACGCTCAGCAAGTGTTCCTTCTACCACTGAACTATGTCTCCAGCACTGAAGAATTAACATTAAAGTCCAAAAATACAAACGTATAAAGTATACTTTAGACTTTGGTTCTGAAATTCTATTTTTTACCACATAAGTGACAAAGCAATTTATACATTTAACATTGTAAATCATTTCTGTAATCTTAAACTTTACACATAAAAATACATACCTTAAATTCCATAACATCTACAAATGTAAAGTAATATAATGCCAGATTTTTCAGAATCTCTGATTTTTCTTTCTGTAGTTGTGCAAGCTGTTGCTGTAAAAACAAAATTAGAGTTTATTTTCAGAGAGAACAGAAGTGTCAAGTTTTACTGTACACTATCTTTTTTTAATGGTTGCTATATGGAAGCACAAGCTTTTTAGACTTCTAAATGATTAAGGTTTCTTTTCAAACCTAATCACTTGAGCGAGCAACTGCTAATGTGATCAGCAGCTGACAGTGGAAGGACATAAAACAGATCTAGGCAGATTAGTACCAAACTGCACTACAGCAGAAAACGGAAAAAAAGTTAGGAGAAAATACATCGAACGAACTTTAAAATAACAAACAAACAAACAAACAAATCATGATTATGCTCACTAGAAGTGGGAGAAAAGTAGATGAAAAACAGCTTAGACTACAAAAACCAATATGCTAGATAGAGTTGGAACTTACCAAAAAGAACATCCAGGCAAAGCCACGTTACGCATGCAAAATAAAATGTAGATACAAACATAAAATACAGTAACGGTTCCCTGATCAGACCCACAGAACACAATAATATATTAAACAAAAGCAAAAATCACAAGAACAAAAAAGAAATGAGAAAAAAAGAGGCAAGACTAGAGTTTAGACATGAGTGAAGGAAATGTGAAACAAGTACTCCAATCAGCTGGATTAAAAATACAAGTACTAGCTTTTTCATTAATCAGCTATCGCCATCATTTCTGGAAGACTGGTCCTTTTTGATGCTTTATCTAAGGGGTGGCCAGGATTCCAGGACCATCCAGCCCTAGATATTCTGCATGTTTTCAGTGAATATCAGTGAGGGCCCCATTAGAAAGGTGCAACCTGTGACCCGCCTCAGGCCTGCTGAGTAGGAATCTGCCTTTTAAACATAGTTCAGGTGATATAAATACACATGAAGTGTCTGAGAAGTACTTGGGATATGAGAAAACTAGAAAATACAAGAAAGCACTTAAAAATATCCAACATGCTGCCAGAGCCCACACAATTTTGAAGTCCTCATAAGGTCATGTATACTTACGTGGAAGTATTGGGAAAGAGACGCCTATACATATAGATACATATAGTGTTACACTGAGCCATTACGACTAAAGGAGAACGTTTACAAATGTGAGCTTAACATCAGAAAAAGCCAACTGAAAACAGCAAGCAGTCTGGCAAACCAGCCTAAACCCTTCCGAGTAAGGACATCTAAAGAAGCAGTTAGGTCTGGAAAACATGAGTGCTGACATCTCGTTTACCCCATAGATGGCAGAGAAGTTAAGGTCTGCAGCTGCAGTGATATGTAACTTCAATGCACAGCTTCCTCTGTAGGAAGTCTTAGCTGTTCTGTACAATGCATCTGTTTCAAAACAATTCCCTGTTTCTCCGCACTTATAATCACTACTACTCCAGCATTATCAGGTGAATAACTATTTAAAAATGATCTCTTGTCCTCAGATTACACCTTTACCTTATTCAATAACATTATTTAATACTTCAGACTGATGATGATTCTTTTCTGTTTTTTTTTTTTTTGTTTTTTTGTTTTTGTTTTTTTTTAAAGACCTATAAATTTGAGTTCCAACAAAAAACAGGAAAAATCAGGTTCAAAAAATAAGGTATGAGCCTGGACATGGTAGCTCACACCTTTGATCCCAGCACTTGGGAGGCAGAGACAGGTGAATTTCTGTGAGTTTAAGGCCAGCCTGGTCTACAAGGCAAGTTCCAGGACAGCCAGGGCCGTTATACAGAAAACCCTTGTCCTATAAACAAACCAAACCAAACCAAACAAACAAAAAGATACGAAAGTCTGGGTGTGGTATATCTCTGTGAGTTCTAGGCCAGTCTGATCTACATTTGAGTTCCAGGACAGTGAGAGCTATGAACAAACAAAAACATATAAAGAGAATAATATGGCTGCTTTTAATATGAGACTTTTGAATCCCAATTTATTTCAATTGCACTAAGGTAGTCATTAACAGTGCCTTCCTTCCCACCTCAGTCTATAGTTAATTACCGACATACTCTTATAACCCTTAATGATATTTTACATAAACCTTCATTTCACGTATCAAGAATGTAATTTTTATAAAAACGTACTACCCACAAAATCTAAACAATTTTTACTTAGTAACAGCCAAGATCAGGAATCTCACTTTCTTCTCAAATGTGTCCTATTTTTACCTGTCACCTCCCTTGTCAATAATAAAGTCCCCTTAGTCTAAATTTCTCCTTTAAAAGCATGTATTTTTCCCAAACCATGTATTACAGTTACAGTGACTACATGGGAGGTTTCAAGTGAGTGAGTTTTTAATGCTCTCTACAATCTTGTTTACTTTTCCAGCCTTAATCTCCTCCACATCTATCCAGTAAACAAACTGCTTTTTTCTATGTACACAGTTCATGATTTCTAACTGTTTCCCTACAGGGACATCAAAATCTCACCATGTACATTCCAAATCCCACTATTCTAAACCACTCAGCTTAAATACTAACTCCCTTTCCAGAAAACATCTGACTGACTGACTGACTGACTGACTGACTAACTTCTTCCTTAAACAACAACAACCTCCTGATGGCAGCCATTCTTTTCTAGCTTGTCATTGTTATTTACAGCAATACAGACACTGCTCAAGACTCAAGGTTTTAGTTTCTCCAATACTTAAAGAATTCTGCAAATAAGAAAGTATTCAATCCAAATGTATTAAGTAAAGGATCATAATGCAGACTGACAAGATGACGTATTTGGGGGAAAAATGCTTTGAGAAAGCTCATTTCCAATCGGGCAAACAAAAAGGGTAAGTGACTCAACATCTCAGAGTCTTCCATCTTCATCATCACATGGGAACTAGTTTATAAAATCAACTAAGGCAACTGTATACATATCGGCACATGTCGGCACTGAACAGTGGCCAACCTAGACACTATGCATTAAACGTAGGAGACTAATGAAGGAGGCTGCAGACCACTACTTCAAATAAGCAAAGAGAGTATTTTGTGAATGATCCTAACACTATCAACAGTACTTGGAGTAAACAAATTATTTGCTGAGTATTCACTGTATGTCTGGCATTAGTGCTAATATTTTCTAAGGATCATGTAATTTATATCTAATTTTCACAATTATGTTCCCTATTTTAGTGAAAATAAGTGTCATAAAGCCATGCATGAAAGATGTCAAATATTACAATTCTCGGACTTCAACAACAAGGAAAAAAGGAAAGTGCTCTATTTTAGTTTTCAAAGTGAACGTTACTACTTCTAAGATGACAGGTGCAAGGTCAGAGATGATCCAACACCGACAAAGGCGATAATCAGTGGCGCTGTTACACAGCAGCGCATTAGAGGCACTATTCTGAAAACCGTGTGCTCAACAATTTTAGAGCATATTCATGTGCTACATGAAAATATTTTAACAAAACATTCATATAACTCTTTCATTATGTTTTCTGGCTTATCACCATTATTAACATTAAAATAAGTGATGTGAAAACTGGAATAGGGCATGTATCAGTCATGGAAATTGTGAATCTCTACACTGAAATATCTTGTTGATTAATCGTGCTCGGTTCAATTAAGCACTTTTCACACAGACAAAATTAAACGTGAATTAAAATTTAGCATTTGATACTTTTTGGTTTTTCTAAGAAAGGCAAATTACTTAAGGAACCAACAGTTAGAAGGGCTAACTCACTAATCTTTAACATAAGAAACACAGCTAGAGATTTTAATTACAGTTATCGCCTTTTTAAAGATTTGTTTATCATGTATACAGTGGTCTACCTGCACACCAAAAGAGGGCACCAGATCTCACTTACAGATGTCTGAAAGTCACGTTGTAGTTGATGGGAATTGAACTCGGGACCTCTGGAAGAGCAGCCAGTGCTCTTTATCTCTGAGCCATCTCTCCAGCCATTCACCAGCTTCTTTATTATTTTATGGTGGCACACATCTATGATTCCAGCAATCAGAAAGCTAAGGCAGGATGGAGAGTTCCAGCTAGCCTCACCTTGGCTTAACACCCCACCTCAAAAGTATGCCGAAAAACGAAACAGAAAAACTAGGGAATTGTAGCTTCAGGAAAACTCTCTCAGTAAGAGTCCACCTCAGCAACATTTAAGTAAGAAGTGCTGGCAGGCCGTAGCTCTCACTCAACTGGACTATTACAGTGGCTCCCAACTGGCCTCTGGAGTTGTGCTGCTCCAGCGTCTTCACAGAGCAGCAGTATAGTGTGCTTCAGAAGGTGCCAACACTGTACCTTGGGAAGAGCAACTGGAACGAACACTGTGCACTATGTTAACACAGTGGGAAGAAGAGTGTGTGACACAACTTTGTATTTTTGAAATTTTGTATTAGTGTTTCTTTAAAATAAGGTTTAAGTTCCAGTAATCTGCTGGCAAGCTTAAAATACAATGTGACAAACACCTTCCTTCTCAAACCTCATCCCTAAACAGCCATCACACAGGTCTCGCTGCACATCATCAACCTCAGAGTTCTGACATCCGCTGTTAGTCAAGTCTGGCCGACACTGCTCACTTCTCCTCAGTGAAAGCTGAACTGCTGAGGACTACTTAACTAAAGTGGCTTTTTCTCCGAGTGCTCTCCAATCCCCACCTTCCTTCCTCGTTCTCCTACTTATCTCCAGAAGAAAATACATAGTTATTCGATATGTCACCTACCACGCCCGTGTAAATTAAATTTTATAAGGACTTTATCGCATTCCTCAGAGCTTCAGTACGCACAGCCAAAGTGCAGGGTACCCTGGCAATGAATCCACTTTTGATTCTCAGCCCTGGGCAAATCGTAATCTGCTTCCCATCTCAAGAAACCTCGCCTTTCCTAGTCACTTCCTATAGCACACCACCAAATGGTATGCAGAACTTGGTTTATCTGACTCCTTCACTTAACCTGCTGTACTTAATTTTATGTTTGGTTGTAGCATAAATATGTGTCAGCAGTGTTTTCCTATGAGAGTCCAGATATTTGGTTTGAGGGGGAAGGGTGTTAATAACATCTTATTTATTCATTAATCAGTTAGTTGATGGGCATCTGGATTGTTTCTAGTTTGAAATTATGAACAACAAATGCTGCTACAAACATGTCTTCAGAAAGGAATTATTTTGTTTGAGAAAATTAATTGGGGCAGAACTGCTTTCTTTCCTAGTTTTCAGCTGTGATTCAGACAGCCAAGCGAATGAAATATGATCACTAAATAATGCATCATTCATTTTGTGAGCAAATACTGTAAACGAAGTATCAGACATTGTGAGAGACGTGAAGCAAAAGTATGAACAATGACTTGACATGAGGTATAAACTATACTGAGGGATATACATTTATAGTCGTTCATGTGTGTTGCTGAAGGTAAATAATATAGTTTAGAAATCAGTTCCACAACTATTTCTAGGTAGAAAATCAAAGATGGCAGGGAAACTGCAGTTCCACATTTGCTTCAAGCCACACGGACTTACCACCTGGTAGTAACAGGAGAGGGGTAAGATCTCATGTTGCACTGCAAGAAAGACCACAGTAAAGAAGGCTATAGCTCCAAAGAGTTTTGAGGTCAGTGGGCCGTGTGGAGGAAGGTAAAGATGGGCCTACAACTGAAGGAGCCCACGAACAGCCTGGGGTGCATACTGACAGGAGAGGATGATATTTCCTTTGATAGCAGTCAAAAAACAGATATAAAATTTATCTTTACCTTGGTTCTTTTTTTTTAATAATTTATTTAACTTTATTCTTTTTGTGCATTGGTGTGAAGGTACCAGAATTCGTGGAAATGGAGTTACAGACACCTGTGAGCTGCCATGTGGGTGCTGGGAATTGAACCCGGGTCCTTTGGAAGAGCAGACAGTGCTCTGAACCACTGAGCCATCTCTCCAGCCCTACCTTGGTTCTTTTAGTTGTTTTTGGACATCTATTGTTCTTGGAAAGTAGGAGTCACTAGATGGCTTTAGAAGACTAGATACACTTCTCCACCAAGCCTCTCAACTCAGAGGTCCCCTTAACTATTCACCCCTCTTTTCTCTTTTTGTATTTGTATATCACTCATCATCATGGCCTAATGCCTTTCTTACGAGCCTCAGTTTCAATTATTTCTGTCCTTCTCTTCCTCAATTACAATTCCCTGATGAAGCCTACAGTAAGAGAGAATGTACAGGTGCTGAATTGGTCATAATCTAATTCATGATTATCAACAGTGACTGAGTTAGGACATTCCTTCAGTTTCTACTATCAAATCACTCTTCCGCGTTCATCAACAATTAATGTCCTGTCTAAGTCTCTTAAAATCCCTGACAATTAACTCTCTCTGATTCTTAGCTTACCCCTAACCTGAGTTCTAGACTGCTACCATAATTTGTTGCTCAGTGCATTTCTAATGGGCCTCTTGAGACTTAACACGCTGAGGTGCTGTTCACAACCTCCACTGAGCCCATGCTTCTTTTGCTTCCTTACCCAAGTAAATACTGGTTATTTGTTTAAAACCTTCAGCTCTTCTTTCTCACTGTCATTTAAAAATAATTCGGTTCCCTGAGTTATTTCTCACTGTACTGAAATTCTTTTAGTTTCTCAGAACTCAAGTTCAATGGAGCTAAAAACAGTGTCAATCAAGTCCCCACCAGGGAATACATACACTCACACTGATTTTCAGTGTCACCACATGTACAGTACTGTACATCATACGCGTTCCTTTTAAACCAAAGTTTTACTTTTGGCCTAAATCTCCTAGACATCAGACATCCCAAATGAGTGAGTGTTTGCTCCAGAAGGACAGATATGCAAGTTTCTGAGAGACATATTAGTTTGGTTTACTTCCCCTGTTGGAGAATGGAAGGAATAGCACGTGGAGAAAACTGGGAAACGTGAAAATCAATGTTTGGCTTATGATAGATGGAACTTGTCTCTATAGATAACAAAGACCTGAATGGGGTAATTTGATGAAGCTATGTCCTGTTCAAGACAAGCCCAAAATATCCAGCTTGATGTTTTATATAAAAGTCAAAGGAGACTATAAAAATTCTAGTTTAAGAGATCAAGTTACATGATAATGGCTCAAGGCAGGGAAAACAACAGAAAGGAAAAAAGTGTTCAATGACAGTTTGCTGTTCAGCTTGGAGCTATTCAAAGGATAGCAGAAACTCAAATCATAGTAGCATGTTGTTTCAACAAACCCATCGAAGTAAAAGTGAGGGTGTTGTTGTTTTGCGGAGTGGGGGTGGGGAGTGAGAAACACTTAGAAATTTACTATAGTGGCAGCTTTGAAGCAATGCAGGGAGTTAAAGAGGTAATATAAACAACAGCTACCTTTTTAAAGCCATTTGCCAGACTATGCTAAATGCTTCTGGGCATATTGAACTGCTCTTTGAGATAGGTTATTTTCATTTTAGACATAAGAAAAATGGTGCCTTCAGATGCCAAATGATTTGCCTAAAATCTCTTAGCTACTATGTGACCTCAAATTCTGAAGCACTATAGTACTCTCACAAAGCAAGCCAGGGAAAAACCAGGACATCTCCTTAAAGGCTGGCTAAGAAGGAACTTAAGTCTTTATCATTTCCTTCTAATTCCTTCCCACAGAGGGCACATCAAGGGCACTTCTACAGGGATCCCAACACTGTTAGCATGCCTACTAGACACATGCTGTTTAAAGCTGAGAATCCTATTCTTTCACAAGGAACCATACAGCATTCTTAATGAGAGCTGCATTAGCTTTACTTTTAGAAAGCACTGGGACTCATTAGCTTAAAAAGATTTGGGGTCCTGATAAGTCTAAGGCAGTGTTTAATACACATGAAAGTCAATTAATATGACCAAATAGGCTCATTCATTCTTTGGATATTTGATATTCTCTGTTATCAGGCACCAGGGATAATAATGGTGTTTAAATGCAGTGATGTTGTACGAGTTATTCTGCTTTACTGCTGGTTGTATTGCTCCTTGAGTGCTTTACGCTACTTAAATAGAAAACAGCCTTCTGTAATACTGTGCTTCCTAAAAAAGAAGTAATATCCATAACTTAAAATACTTTTCTTTGTTTGGAAATGATCTTCAAGGTATTTTGACAATGTCCTGTGTTCAGATCTAGAATCTATTACCTTTGTCACCCTCTATCACTAACAATGTCCTTGGTTCACAGAAACCGTAAGATATATTCTATATATGTACGACTGTGATTAATAATTTCCGATTGCTTTGGGAATTAAAATCAAAATATCATACTCAATGCACAATAGGAGAATTCTACAGTGACAGAATATGTCTTAGTGATTTATCTGATTCTATTTCATGTGCATGGTGTGAGGGTGTCTGACCACCCAGCACTGCTTGCAGACAGCTGTGAGCTGCCGTGTGGGAGCTGGGAGTTGAACCTGGCTCCCTTGGAAGAACAGACAGTGCTCTCAACCACTGAGCCATCTCCCCAGCCCAACAGAATGTTTTTTAAACTTTTGTTTGTATTTTGAAACATGGTTTCATGCTGTCCAGGCTGGCTAGGAACTTGATATTCAACTGAGAATAACCTTGACCTTCTGACTTTCCTGCCTCCACCTTGTAAGTTTAGAAATTAAAGGATATTTTTTCCTTTTTTTAATTGATAACTGGATTTTAGATGTAAACTCAAGGGGGAAAAAAAAAACAGAAAAAAATTAAGTTGAAAATATTTGAAAAAATGGTAAGAACTTTTACATATACACTGGGGATTTACAAAATTTGCTATGGAAAGTAATATGGTTTTAAAAGGGTTTCTGCTGCTTTCCTCATATTAGATCATAACAGATCTTCCCACATCTAGGAGAAACAGACATCTTCACAGTTGAACTTTCAAGATAATGGAAGATTCAATAATTTGGACAGCCTGAAATTAAAGAAAACCTAACAAAATGTACAGCCCACCACATACAGAGACAGAACAAGTGGCTACTATAATTCTAAAACTGGTATGTTACAATTATACTAAAACTTCATTTCATCAGTGCACTTTGAAGCATATGAGCCATTTAATTCAACATAATAACGGGAGCAACAGGTAGCCCTCATTCTTTGGTACAGTTTCCCCCCCCAAATCCAGAATTAAATATACAATACGTGCCCACAAAGGGGCCTGAATACAAAGACAAATGAAAACAATGAGGATGCAGTACACAGCAACACTGCTTCCAACAGCAGTGCTTTCACTGATGATACTGAAAGTCAGACGCTCATGGCTTCCAAAAGAATTAAAAAGCTCAGAGATAATTATACAAGACCAATGAGGCCTTCCTACAGAAGGAACCAAAACCAGAAACATTTTTAGCTACAATGTTGTAAAAGTAACTTTTTCTTAAAAGAATCTATTGCAGGGCTGGAGAGATGGTTCAGAGATGAAGACCACTGGCTGCTCTTCCAGGGGGCCTGAGTTCAATTCCCATCACCACAGGGTGATGGTGGCTCACAACCATCTATAGTGAGATCTGGTGCCCTCTACTGGCGTTCAGGTGTACAGGCAGACAGCATTGAATATGTGTTAAATAAATAAATCTTTAAAAAAAAGAATCTATGCAGAAACTTTAAAAGTGTTGACTTTCATTAAAACAATCTCTATTCTTGAGTTCCCTTTCTTAAATGGAAGACAAGTATTATTTGTAAGGCATAAATCAAAGTAGAAATAGTGTCAATCACGGAGAAATCATAAGCATGTTCTGTGGCAGAAGGAAATCTGCCACTTACTATCAATGCCAGACATCACTTGTCATTCAAACCTTTAAACTTCGATTAACTAATTTTTGCTGTTTTATTTGAGACAGGGTCTCACTCTATAGCTCTAGCTGGCCAGAAAAATCACTCGGTAGATAACTGACCTCAAACTCAGATATGTGACTGCCTCTGCCTCTTGTGTACTGCAATAAAAGGAGAAAGGAGTGCACTATGACACCTAGCCTTTATTAATGAATTTTATGAAACTGAAAAATAACTATAATGTTCAGGTTCTTATTTCCTAATCTAAACTAGCTAGGAGTCTTGCATCAACATTTTAACAGTTTCATACCAAGGCTGAGATAAGACCTCTGAAATAGTCAATACATAGTTCAATGATGAGGCTTGAAACAAACAGCCTGGAATTCTGGCACATGCCTGCAATTCCAGCACTCAGAGGGACACAGACGTAGATGGGTCTCCGTGAGTTCAAGGTCTGCCTGATCTACAAACTGAGTTCAAGGATAACCAGGGCTGTTACAAAAAGAATCTCTGTCTCAAAAAACCAACCAACCAAACAACCAAGCAAAATGAACACCACAGAATATCATATACAGAATAATTGTAAAAGCATATGACCAACAGGCTCTGCAAAGTAACTCTATATATTCTATATAGTAACTATATATTCGTAACAGTTAACATGTTATCAATTTTATAGGTTCAACACAAAAAACATGTATCACATGAAAAGATATATATATATATATATATATATATATATATATATATATATATATATAGTTTTACAATACTATTATTCATGACCAAGAAAGCTAAAAGCAAAAATATCCATTAGCTCATGAATGAGTATTTTATATTCAGTGGGATAATTTTCACTATAAAAAAGAAATGAAGTATGAAATCTGCTAGCATTTGCATGAAGCTGGAAATCACTGTGTTGAGTGGCAGAAGCCAGTCACAAAGTATTACATGGCATGACTATATTTACATCTCAGCTGTAGACTAGGCACAGACAGAGGAAGCAGATCAGGGCTTGCCTAGGATCAGGAGGCTGGAATCAGGGGTCTGAATGCTCAGGACGCAGAACTTCTTCTGGGTGATTAACTGCTCTAAACTGAGTTGTTTCGTGCACTGAAAACCAATCATCAGTTTACTTCATGTGGGGCAATACACGGTACGTGCAACTTAAGAATTCTGTGGAGATTCTGAAAACCCTAAACTGTACGCTTCAAAGAAATAAGTTATATGGCATGTGAATCATATCTCAATAAAGTGTTCATCAAAAATTTCCAGTGCTTTTAATTTAAAAAACTATAAAAGAACAAAGATCGGCAGAGCATTACTACTATAAACAGCTTGCGAAGCATTTTAAGAACAGTAAAATTAATTAATTAGCTCTTTAAAAATGTTTACTATTATTAAACAGTTACTATGTACCTAATCAGCTCCTAATAATTGTCTAAGATCTCACATTCAGTAAATGTGAACATGAAAACTACCATACAGTAACTTTAGGAGATTTTCATATTGGATACTGTATTAGGAACAGGCATAGGCAAAACGGAGTGACAGACTTTCACTGGAACTCCTTTCCGGTGGGTACAGAGTCTCTCCAGAGAGACAGCAGGTTCATGGACATGGTCATGCTAACACACTTGTCCTTTCCACGTGTGCACCTTCTGGTTTCTGTGTGGGCGTCTTACCCTGGGGCTAGAGCTCCCTGTGTAGACCAGGCTGCTCTGTCACAAGAGCTCCCTGCCCCAAGAGTGCGCCAGCACACCTGGCAGATCACGCACTATTTCACTAAGCACTGCAAATGAATGCGTGTTTGTGTTTCCCAGACAGGGCCTCTAGCCCTGGCTGTCCTGGAGCTCATCCTGTAGACCAGCCTGGCCTCAGACGCAGAGATCCGCCTGCCTCTGCCTCCCAAGTGCTGGAATTAAAGGCGTTCACCACCACCTATTTTGGAAAATGTTTACTATGTACCTAATGTACTTTAATGTTTTAATTTTTGGTTGTATGAAAATTAGTCAGTGAAACACCATGCTGTTTTTTGCTTTTTAAATTATCCTTATTAAATAATCATCTTTTTAAAAGTTTATGAGCTGAATCCTTTTTTTTTTTTTTTTTTTCTAGCAGGGACCTCTTTGTGATTCCTTTATACATTCAGTTATAAAATACTAACATATTTTTTAAAGAACCAAGATTCTTTTAACCAATCCAAACACTGAATAAAAAACGTTAAAAATGTATTTTTAAAGTGTAAGAAACCCAAACCAAGACTTTAAAAAAAAAAACACCTGGCATTTTTACTAATTCTAATTAACATTCCTGTCTACATTAAAAATTTTTAAGTAAGTATTATCAACAAGGTTAATATCATTTGAGGACAAAAACATCACAATATACCTTTTAAAAAGATTCTCAAGGTTGGGGAGCTCATGAGGGAAAACTGTTTGACTAAATTTTTATATAAAGCAGAAAGACAACAAGAGCTACAGTATGGGACAAAATAATGACCGGTGAAAAGATTCCAAACCAATAAATATTTATATTTATAAATATGTTTATAAATATGTTACAGTAAAACAATTCTACAATTAGTTATTCATAAGATTACTATTAAAAAACCTACCCAAAAAAAACACACCAAGAAGATTAAACCTGACGAAACTTTGTAAGAAAAAGTGCCCACATAGGAACTAATATGGGAATAAAGACCCCAGTTGCATGACTTCATGTACTTCCAGAAGTACTTTTAGGAGCCATGAAGTGCCAGGGAAGCAAATACATTTTAGAGTAAACAGCTCTGTGCAGCCACTGCTGCCTTCAGAAGAAAACTAATGATCAAGGATAAACAGATGCCCCAAGCAGTCACACACATTGCCTTTTCCTCCACTGCCTATTCTAGCCATCACATGTCCTTCCAAGAAAACAGTGTAGCAAATTAAGATTCAACATTTTCTGTATAAAATAGAGCTAGAAGTTTTTCCAGTTTCAGAGAAACGAACACTGTCTTTAAAAGTATTTAGACAAGGTCAACAATCTGTAAATCAAATGTTACACACAGCAGTAGATAATGGGAGACAGAACATTACACTGAGCAATGCTCTTCTCATAAATGGGTGCGACAAGTAGAAAACTGAAGAACTTACGTTGTTGTTGCGCGTTTCTACAGCAGGAAATTTTCTGACTATAAATTTCACAGCAGATTCCAGGTTTTTGTCAATAAGGTAGGATGGTTTAGCCTTGGGATCTCCACATGCCTACAAAAACAACAGTAATGAAAGAAGTAAAATGTATCTTCCTAAAATCAAGGAAGAAGAGCAAATCTGAAATCAGAAGTCAGAAAGATTTATTGGTTTTGGTGAGCAGGTGATAAAATGAACAGGCAAAGTGCAGGGGTTGTCACAGCTGAAGTATGCAATGGGAGACAGTACAGAGATGTTCTTCTACTGAAAAAAACGCATGGAAAGTTGTAAAGCAGTTAGCGCAGAACAGCAGTGAAGGAAAAAGCTCAAACCTAAAAAAAGGAAAAGAAAATGAAAACCTTTTTGGTTTGAGGTAGGACTGTATTCATCTGAAGCTAATCAAGTATTACAAACTTAAATATTAAGTAGAGTCCTAGAAATGTCTAAGTGTTATAAAAATGAAGGCTTTTATGTTTGAATGTCTTTTCCAAAATGCTTCCTCGTTCACTTTTGACATTTAATACAAGAGCCCTCGTTCAAAAGAACTGGAAGCTACAGTACCAAAGCTGCTCTAGCTCCTACCATGTCTCCTGTTCCTCTGTTCGTGAGTCACAACACTGTGTCCCTCACAGCAGCAGCCCTCAAGCAGTGCGCCTCCGTCTGTGCTCCAGCTCACAGACAAGCATACTGGGAATGTCTCCACCTGACCACATCAGCAGCACAACCTCCTCTGCAGTGAACTGGAACGCACGCTACAAATATTACTGGAAAGGTCTAGCAGGAAGTATTAGCAGTAACGAATGTTACGAGGTGACTGCTTGCGCAAGTGCGATGCTGTGTCTTAGGGAAGTACTTTTAAAGCACCTGCCCTTCCAGAGTTGTCTGCCGCGTGAGGAGACACAGCACTGTGGCCTGACCTGGTTTACTTCGGCTATGTTGTGGATTACAGAAAGAGAAGTCATGGAACATGAGACTGATCTGAAAGCGGGCAAGCGGGCAGAGGGAAGGTGAAAAGCTTTGCAAACCTTCCAAACTTGTCCTTGCTGGGGAAGCATTGTAATAAAAAGAGAGAAAATTACGTGTAAACAATGATTGTCAAACTATGACATACTTTTTCAGTAGAAAACTTATGCACTGCAGACTAAGAATAACAATACAAGATGAAAACTGTATGGTGCTACAATTTATAAGGTACTAAAGTAGCGAGTTCTACTATACAATAGATTCATATAGATTTAAATACTACTGTGTAAGTGCACAACCATGTATCTTGGTGTTCTTTCTAAACCAACTTAAAATACTAGGAAAAAGGAAAAATAAAGACTACATGCAGCTATAAAAATAGGAGCAAAACCATTAGTGAAATTTTACATACCTTAAAAAGAAACGGTAGCCAAGAATAAAAAATGAATTGTTACAGGTTGAATTTTGTACTTCAGCTCAAATAAAACCTATTTTTCAAATATCACCTAGCTTCTAAACCAAAGCATAAAATAAAGAAAGCCAGTAAAAAAATTCCTATTCTTATAAATGGAAATAGGAGCACAGTACTAATTCCCAGCATAATTTAGATCAAACAATTTTTTTTAATTTAGAACTTAACCTTAAACAAGGATACTATGCAAATCCATTTCTACATAAAATTAACAGAAACTGACTTTCCCTCAGACTATAATTTCTTTGAAATAGTTTCTTATAGACTAGTCTTCTAATTTGTTTTCTTTCTTCAAGATATATATAACATAAACTAATAACCAAGACTCACAGAACTAAGATACTGCTCTTAAAAAATAACTACGAATTAGCATTTCCTTGTAACAACCATGCCTAAGGCAGTACAGAATCCTAAAGTGATTCAATACACTGTCTTTTCATGACATATATGTTTTATAATCTACTTATTTAAGAATCCGGGTATCTACTTTAACAGTATATTAGCAACTATCAATAAAAACAGTACCCAAATCCTAAGAGCACAAAAGAAATATGTATGTATGCAGCTCTTATTGAAAACAAAAAGGAATTCCATTTCAATGGAAAATAAAATTATACATAACTTCTTTTAGAATTGGATTATCTCTTTATGTGCTGTTCAGTATCCACATGTAAAAAGCACCTCTGAGCTGACAGATTCTGTTAGAAGCTGCTAGGCTTGGATCTCCATTACTCACTAGCTCTGGGGCCTTAAATATATACCATTTCCTAGTCTCAGTTTTTCTGTAAGATGTGGAAGGCAGAGTACTTACCTCACCATGTCACTATGAGGGTCTGAAGAGCTTAGATAATCCATGTAAAGCATTTAGCGCTGGCACATAAGTGCTCAAAAATGTATGCCGTTATGAGGACTGGCTATAATAAAGATTATAATGACCTAGAAATCAACTATGGAGACAGATCACCAGTAACAGTCTACACCATAGTATCTAGAACCAGCACATTTAGTGTACCTTCCTTAGCAACTGAAATTCCCTCTCTCAGTCACTTACCCTAGGTCTAACATACTGTGTTTGTTTTATTACAGAAAGCATATAGCTTTATGTTTTATTTTAGGGCTTGGGTGCTGGGGACTGAACTCAGAAACTCAAGTGCGCTAAGAACATATTCTAACACTATATCCCCGAAGCCAAGAGCACGAGTGTTAAAGCAGGAAGCCATGTTCACATCCTAGCTGTGCTACATGACAGACATGTAACCAAGGTAAAAAAAAAAAAGACTTTGTCAACTAAACTGGAGATGAGAATTATATCCTAACCTGCCTAAGAAAGAAGTTCCATATTCACTACAGGGGTGTGTTTGTGGGGGAACTTACTGGTGTATTTTGCATACAATGAATGCTTTAAAAAAACTAATACAAATATAAGGAATATACAAAAGATGCACTTTTTCTAAAATCAACTTATATTTACTTAATAAAAAGAAACAGTTATATGAGGAATGTTCCGGAAAAAAATAGAAGTACAAGAAAAACTAAACTATGATCTGATTAAGTTATCCAGGTAAACTACACAGTAGCAAAAAACTGTGACTGTAACTCAGTTATAGTTTTTACACAGTAGGAATATTCTAGCTGAACAGAAATCTATATATAAAGGTTAAGTCATAAAAACAATTCAGTTGTGGACAGAAAAGTTGGAAGAAAATGATTTATACTGTTTTAGAACAAAAATTGTCAATATATTTGAAAGCACCTCATGCTATCAAAATTAAAATTAATCATTTCCTTCTGCATTGTCATCTTGGATGGTCAGATTTTTATAAAAGTAAAAAAACATCACTATACTTGGCTACTAACCCCATCTGTACTAATACGTTCACAAAGGCTCATTACAAAGACTAGATAAACACACTGACAAAAGGAGCTGAGAAAATGCTCAGTGTGTCAGGTGCCTGCTGTGCGTGCATGAGGACCTGAATTCAGATTCCAGCAACCAAGAAAAGGCCTGGAGGAGCAGTGTGCCTGAACTGCCTGTGCTGCCAGCACCAGGGAGGGTAGAGGCAGGCAGACCCTTGAGGCTGGATGGCTGGCCAGATCAGCCTAAATGCCATCTCAGTGGGCTGGCTGTGTAACTCAGCAGTACAGTATCCGCCCAGCACACTGCGCGTCTCCCCGCCCCCAACCTGTCCCCAGTATAAATGCACAGTACTCAAAGAAAAAAAGGGGGGGGGAAGGGGTGCAGAGAAAAGGGCCTGTCTTTTGACCCAAGTGGACCACAGCCCATCTTACTTAATCAAGGATATTATTATCTTATAGGTGAGTAAGATTAAAATACACATGTAGGGTAGGTGAGGTGCTCAGCTCAGTGTCAAGAACATAAGTTATAAAGTCTAAATCACATCTTCTCACTTTTAGAGTAAAACTTTTCAATCTATATGGATTTCCAATTTTATATTCATATTGTTAATTCAACACCTATTTTCTCACAAAACCAAAATTTAATGTTATCACCAGGAATAGATTTCCAGAAAACAGCATACATTATGTAAGTCACAAAATAATATGCCTTTGACTAAAAGCATCAAGGCAAGATCTGACAGACCTTTTTCCCACTGATACCTCTTTTTCAGACCTTTCCTCGAGTGTTTACAGCTGACTACAAACCACAACTTAATTTTTCAAGCTTAATTCTACATGATTTTTCAAGAACTTACCAAGACTTTTTAAAAATTCAAGTAGTACACTCTCAAAATCCCACAACCTATTCATAAAAGATTAAACAAAAGTCAAGAAACAACAAAGCAGCCGTAACTCGGAGACTAGAACCAACATTTCCTGAGCAGCTCTTATAGTCAAAAGCACCCATGCTTTAGAGATGGCCTGAGCTTCAGAAAATGCCCTCCGTGGTCAAGGATTAGTCAGCTGGACCCAGACACAAGCCGTAACTTAAATTCTCAGTACCAGAAGGTACGTCTCCATATGGATGCCAACACAGTAGGGAAAAGTACACTCATTCTTATCAGAACTCAGCTGCTTAACACCAGTCCACTTGGTCAGTTTTTTAATATAGCACAGTTTTCAACTGTATAGTCAGTGGTTACTACTCCATTTTTTTCTTCTGTACCTTCTATGTTTTGGCCAGCCAATCTACTTTAAACTTATACTTTCCCTGAGTTTGGGTAGAAAAAAAAAATTCCACTAATAGTTTAGGCTAAGAGAAAAGTGTATCAAAATTATTAGAAATGCTGTCAAATTCATGTAATTTTATTAATAATTCTAGCTCTTAATTAAATGCTAGTAATTGCAGATCTAAAGATAAAGAAATTATAATTTCTGTTCTCCAGGCACAAATCATGAAAAAAAAAAAAAAAAACAACAAAAAAAAACCACCCAAAAAAACGTATTTAAGAGGTTCAAACCACTGCATCTTTCAAAATCCTTTACTGAAATTTTCCCTGATTTTGGGCTGGAGGGTGGGCTCAGCAGTTAAGACACATGCAGTTGTGGGCTGCCCTGTGGGTGCTGGGGATCCAATCCCAGTCCTCTGCAAGAGCAGCCAGTGCTCTGAACTGCAGCGAACAACTTGTTTCTTTTGTGTACACAAGGGGGACAGCAGAAGTGTGGACAGGGGCATGCTGACATGTGCTGTGGGGCACACGCAGAGGTCAGAAGACAGCCTTCCAGTCTCTCAGCTCTACCCTTCCACCATGCGCATCTTTTTTCTCTTCTTTCTCTCTTTTTTTTTTTTTTTTTTAGTCAGTGTTTCTCTGTGTAGCCTTGCCTATCCTGGAACTCTCTGAAGACCAGGCTGACCTAGATCTCAGATCTCCCAGGACTAACGGGTGCACCACCAACGCCCAGCTTCCACGTGGCTCTTGAGGATCACCCTTGGGTCACCATGCCTGGCATGGTGTAAAGTACCTTTACTCACTGAGCCACTCACTGCTCCTGAAATTTTCAGAGTAGGTTCTGCAGAAACCTGACTGTGGATAGATGAAATTCAAATTTTAGACAACTGAAAGGAATATTCGAGTAAAATTAATATGCCAATAACCTTACAGAACTATACAAGCACAGGAATAATTGTCCTTTTGCCTGTGAACTACTAGTGATGAAATCTGTATGGAATTGTATGAAAAGATCATTTTCATTTTGTTATCAGTGTACCAGTGATTATTAGTGGAGATTTTTGTTTGGTTTTGTAATGTATTACAAGGAGAGAAACTCTGAACTCAAATTGCTTTGGTAAGATGTATTCTGTATTAACTTCGCATGTTAAATTTATTTTCCCTTTGTGATTTTAGGTGGGTTGAGTTTACATGTGAGTGCACACATGTGCACACACAGAGGCCTCCAGAGGTCGCCCTCTGTGGCATTCCTCGGGAGTTACCATTTACTTACTTACTTACTTAGCTCTCTATTTGCTTACTTATTTATTCGTTTATTTTGAGGCATGCTCTCTCACTGGGACCTGGGGCTGGGCTGACACAGCTGGCATTCTAGGTCAGCGCTGGACTGACCTCAGGTTCTCATGCTCCTGTTACAGTTACTGCTAAGATTTAGTCCCTGGTGCATTTTAACATGTACAAGATGAAGGAATGGACCACATAAGTAAGCTAGCAGAAACAGGACATTTTGCTTAAAATGGGGAATATACTTAAAACATAAAATTAGAATGAGGAGAAGCAGTGAAACAAAAATTTTCTCCTGTAATCTTCATTTTCCAAGACAAATAGTGAGACTGAGCATTTAACTTGGTGGCTGCCCACTTCCGGCAAGCTCAGTCTCCAGAACTCGGTTCCCAGTACTGACTGAAATCACAAAGCCAAACAGTAACTCTGCACACTGAAAAGCTATGTAACCCGCAATGTAAGAGACGCAATTAGGAATCATGATTGGCCTAAGTTTGTTTCATTAACAGTACTCAAACTAAGTTTAATTAATAGTACATTAATTGTAATCACATGCCTAGAATTTTTACCCACCATTTTCAATACTGCATTTATTAATGAATGCACTGAGCTCTTAAGGGTATAAGATTTGATACTGTTATTAAGAATTTAACACTATTGTAAGCTTTGGTAAACTGTATACTTAATTAGATAACGATAAAACTATCCCTGTTAAACCAAATTACTGTAGTATTTTAATAATAACACTAATATTTTAATATTGATTTTAACAATATTTAATGTTATTAAAATTTTAATAATAAAATTGTTAATGTGATCTGTATTATGATAACCTCAAATAGTCTCTTAAAAGAATGTTTCCTTCTAAGTTAAGCTTTAGGTAGTCTCAATGTTGAGAGGGCTTCCTCCCTATTCCTTTTATCTCCGTCTACTGAATGTCTTCTCTAGCACTGGAGAAAAAGGCATATTAAGTCCAGTGTCAAGACATTCAGATCTTGCCGGGAGAGAGATGTAGCTAGGTAACCAAATGCAGTGTGTTATGCAGAAATACAGGAGAACACCAGAGATGTTAGGCTGGGAAAGACAGGAAGACGAATAAGAACATTTGTGCCAGGTTTTAATTCTAGTTCCAGGGGATCTAACACCCTCTTCTGGCCTCCGTGCACATCAGGCACACAATGCTGCAGAAATACATGCAGTCAAAACATTCATAAATATAAAAATAAATAAAAGATCATGTGATTTATGCTACTGTAAGAATGCAGACAACACGCACCTTATAAACACGTGGTGAACAGATACAATTTAATTCAATGTTCAAATACCTTTTTCGGTAAGCTATTTGAACAAATATTTCAATCCTAAGCCAGCTGGGAAGATACAGGGAGGCAATTCCACAGGCTAAAAGATCCAAAGTCTACCAAGGGGCCAGCAAGATGGCTCAGAGCATATAAAGGTACTTTCAGCTAGGCCTGATGATGACCTAGTCTGATCCCAAGAACTCTCAAGGTGGAACAAGAGAACAGACTCTCACAAGTTTTCCTGTAACCTACATACACACCTGCATGCTCTCTCTCTCTTGTGTTCTCTTCTCTCTCTCTCTCTCCCTTCCCTCCTCTCCTCTCTCTCTCTCCCTCTCTCTGCCCTGATCAAAGCCTTGTGTGCCAGGTAATGCCCTAAGAATTGGTGTTTCAAAATGAACTACTCTTCCCAGAAGGAACTCATAAGCCAAGCAGGCAAAATAGTTTCAGAAACTACAAATCCATTTAAGTGCTGAAATATTCAGCATTTCAACAACTCAAAATGCTTGGCAATTAAATATAATAACCAATTCACGCAAATTTCCATTTTAGTAGTCAACATAAGAGCCTGAAGTTTTACAAAACAGGAAATGAAAAACACTTTGAGAAAAGGGCATCGAACTGGAATTGTAAGTTTAAATGCTTAGAATTCCATTTATTATCTCCACATGGAGATGAAGCATTAAAGTCAGTTCTATATTTATACCATAAAAATGTTTCGTGACTTGGCTGCATTAAGAAAGTATTTTGCTCAAGCACCCAAATCACTTTTGATGTTGCTCTCACTTCCTCTTCTAGAAACCATCATAACCATTTCCTTTAACCACAATACCGCAGGACTAGTAACTTTTAGTAACATCTGACTTTCTGGTTTTGATTTGTTTTTTTTAAACAAAGTCTACATAGAACTTGATTTCCAAACTAATTAAGCAGTGACACACGAACGTTCTCATCAGTGCAACTTACACTGGAATTTTATACTTATACTTAAACTTATACTTAAATGGAATTTTTCTTAACACCATAAAGTTACAATCAAGGAGCACAAACTCCGTGGATACATCCTAGCTCGACTGTGCTAGTTTACAGACAATCATTAAAACCAAGCGAGTAATCAGAACAACACAGCTGGCCTTTCCCAACGTTTACTATTCACTGAAAACAGTGTGCTTCAGAATCCCAGCCTCTAAATCAAAATGTAGGAATAAAGCAAGTTTATACTGGGATGCTTGGATTCTAAATTTTAAAAGAACCTTCAGCAATACTCAGAAACAACCTACACTCTACAGCTATGGTCAAGAGGACATTTCACATTATATCACTTACAAAGGAAGTTATGAGAGATAGGACACAAATACACAGAACTCCACAAGGATAAAGGTATACGCTGTACCAAAGGCAAACTTTTTCTCTCTACCAAATTCAGTGAGGCTTACCAAGGCGGTCTTAAAATAATGGACTCGGGGTTGTTTTCCTCTAAAGTAAATTAATGGCAACCCTTTTTTCCCCATCTTTTAACCTACTTTTCCTAACTTCGATTTGGCCTTCCAAGTCCCTAATCTGAAGACCCGCAGATTATTACTAGGTCCACTGGCTAGCTGCTCAAATCACCTTACAGTTGAGAAGGGACTAGCAATGGGAAAGCACTTGGTTTGTATTTTAGACGGCCATCTAAGGAATGGCGCTTTGGTGCTCATCAGATAGGGCTGGGAAAACTAAACCGAGGAGGAGCGGAGAGGAAAGGTGGTTATTCCTGTTCCAGTGACTCACAGCCTACGAGGATTTCAGCCGAAAACCGGTTCCACCCTCGCTTTCCCCTCCCGTCCACCTCCAACACGAAATTATCCTAAACGTCAACAGCGCCGCCGTCGGGGCCGGGGTGGGGTGGGGTGGGGGGCTTCCTCGAGCGAACGAGAAGCCAGCGGGGAGCGCGGGATCGGGCGCCCCGTCCCCACCCTCCACGCCGAGCGCCCGGGGTCCCCGGGGCCCGCCCAGGCCGCGCGCCCTCCCTCGCCTCCCGCACGGCGGCGGCCATGCGCGGCCCGGCCGGTGCCCGCCGCCGGGAGCCCGCGGCTCGGCCCGACTCCAGGCCGCGGCTCCTCCCGGGGGC
>NW_026585895.1:4617652-4641577 GCF_907164565.1 Psammomys obesus | reverse complement strand
GGGAGCGAGGCGGCTCCCCGCGGCCGGCCCCGGCGCCCGGTCACCTGACCCGCCGCGCCTGCGCCCCCGCGAGGCACGCCGGGCCGCGTTCCGCGACCTCCGCGAAGGTTGACCCCGCCCGCCCCCCGTCCCTCGCCGGGACAGCGCGAGCTCCGCGCGGCGGGCCCCCCCGGCCGCCAGCCGCCTCGGGAAGGTCGGCAGTGAGGGCGGCTCGAGCTCCTGACTGTATCGGAGCAGGGAGCGGTCGAGGACCCGCACCCATCCGGAGGAGACGCGCATAGGCTCCGGCACGTGGTAGGCGGCACACACAACCCGACGGTTGTTCGGGGTGCGAGGGTTCGCGGCCAGCCTCCTCCACCTTGATCCCGGTCGCTCCTGGAAGCGATTGTACTTTCCCACCCCGCCACCTACCAAGGATTGTTTGCCTTCAACACACCCCACGTCCACTCCTGATCGCACGGGGATTCGAAGCTGAACAGTCGCGTCTCCACGTGAATGACTAGAGTGAAAAAACTCCCACTCCTCGGGGGTGAGGGGGACTAGGGGCATTTGGATATTTGGGACTTTACCTAACTCCAGCTGATTTTATATTGTATACATTAAATCAATAACAAATGTCCCACCGCCTTCAATAATAAGGCATTCATTCCGAAGTTAGTAAGATACGGGATTCATCAAAGCAACTTGCTACTGAAATGTAACAAACAGCTTCTAACCCATTTTAAAAAGCTACTGTATCTACTAGTTTTACAGAAGTCTAGCAGAGAGAGTACACAGAGTGGACTTTTTTTAAAGCGCTGTTGAAGAGTCCTAGTCCACACGCATAGAGAGGACCCAAAATCCCCGCTCAGATGTAGGCCATGGCAGTTCAGTGTCCAAGTGGGTTTCCCAGTAATGGGAAGAGGGGATGGCTCTTTGATCACCTCCCTTTGGGGGGAGCAGCCTTACCAGGCCACAGAGGAAGACAATGCAGCCAGTCCTGGTGAGACCTGATGGGCTAGGGTCAGATGGAAGGGGAGGAGGACCTCCCCTATTAGTGGATTGGGGGAGGGGCATAAGAGGAGAAGGGAGGGGGCCACAGCAGGGATACAAAGTGAATAAACTGTAATAAATAATAAATAAAAAATTTAAAAAGAGTCCTCGTCCAACTGGGCAGTAGAGGCCTATGCTTTCAGTCCCAGCACTCAGGAGGCAGAGGCAGGCAGATCTCTGACTCTGACTCAGAGGCAAGACTGGTCTACAGATTGAGTTCCAGGACAGCCAGCACACTACACAAAGTAATCCTGACTTAAAAACAAAGTCCCAGTCCCACTAAAAAAAAAAAAAGTCAAGAGTTTCTCTGTCAGTGTGTAGTATATGTATAGAGCTGCATACCTTGATATTCTCGCTCTCTCCCCCTTCCTCTCAGACCATGTATTGAGCTGTTTACTCTGTTATTAACTAATTGGGGAATTTAGTTTACTTGGTTACTTGCCAGGCTAGTAACTAACATTTAAATTGACCAGAGGCTGGGGAATAAAGCCTGAGACAACTAAGAGGAAACTGGGAAGAGCTGCTGTGAAGATTTGGGGACAGGCAGACAAAAGGAAAAAAAAAAAAAAGTGCAAAGGTACTAGATGTAGAGAATAGTGTGTCTTTAGAGAAACCAGGAATCAATTCTGTCTACACGGACAGAAGTATTTTTTTTAAGATGAATTTATTTTTATTTTATGTGTATGGGTGTTTTAGTGTGCATGTATATTAATGCGCTGTGTGGAAGCCTAGGCACACAGAAGCCACAATAGGGTGCCCCTGGCACCAGAGTTGCATACCATGGGGCTGCCAAGATGTCAGTCTGCTGAAAATGTCCTAAATGACAATCTGGGCTCAGCTCAGACAGAACTCTGGCCATGTAGACAGAGCAAGAAAACCACATATAACTTTAAGCAGAATTCTTCTTCTCCAGGAAAAGCAATCATGCATCCAGATGAACTTTCTGTCCCTCTGTGGCTTGGGGCCGAACAGGCTGCTGTTTTGTTTCGTTAGTGGCATGTCACTATATCAAAGGCCGACCTTGAACTCTTGGTTGTTGTCTTAGTGGCTTTTCTAACGCTGGGATAAAATGCCAAGGCCATGTATGAAAGAACTGGTTTAACTGGGGGCTCGCTCACATTGAGAGCATTAGAGGCCATGACCATCGTGTGTGCATGGCAGCCTGCAGGCAGGTGCTGGAGCCCACGCTGAAAGTGGGTTCCCGAGTGTGAGGCGGAAAGAGCTAACTAGAAATGTTACAGGCGTCTGAAACCTCAAAGCCCATCCATTTCCAGTGACACGCCTCTTCCAAGACCACACTCCCTAATCCTTCCCCAATAGTTCCACCTGGGGATTCAATACTCAAATGTGCCTATGAGGATCATGCAAACCACCACAGTTGTCCTTGCCTTGCCTCCAGCATGCTGAGATTATAGGCATGTATAGCATGCTTGGTTTCCACACAATTTCAAATACTGTGACTGCTTATACCTTAGTGTAACCAAGAAGAAATCTGTAGCTGCTGACCGCCTTAAGATTACTGCCGTAGTCACTGCACGATTGCTGTGAAGAGACACCGTGGCCAAGTCAACTCTTAGAAAAGAAAGCATTTAGTTGGGTTTGCTTATAGTTTTAGCAGTTTAGTCTGTTTTCGTCATGGAGGAAAGCATGGCAGCAAGGAGCATGGCAGGGCAGGCTGATGCTGGAGTGATAGTTGAGCACTACATACTGATCCAAAGGCAGAGAGAGAGAGATTCTGAGGCTTGGCGTGGTCTTTCCAAACCTCAAAGGCCACCCCGGGTGACATGCTTCTCCAACAAGGCCACACCTCCTAATCCTTCCAATTCTTTCAAATAGTGCCACTCCCTGGTGACTAAACATTCGAATATATGAGCCTATAGGGGCCATTCTTACTCAGACCACCACAGTTACTGTTGCTGTGATGAAACACCATGACCAAAGCAACTTGGGGAGAAAAGGGTTTATTTGGTTTATGCTTCCGCATCACAGCTCATCATCAAAGGAAGTCAGGACAGGAACTCCAACAGCACAGGAACCTGGAGGTGGGAGCTGATGCAGAGGCCATGGAGGGTGCTGCTTACTGGCTTGGTCCTCATGGCTTGCTCAGCCTGTTTTCCTTTTTTCCCCCTCAAGACAGGGTTTCTTTAGGTAGCCCTAGTTGTCCTGGAATTCATTCTGTAGACCAGTCTGGCTCCACCTGTCTCTGCTTTCTAAGTGCTGGGATTAAACGCATGCACCACCATTTTTGGCTTCAGCTCGTTTTCTTAACAAAACCCAGAACCCCAGCTCAGGGGTGGCCATACCCACATGGGCTAGGCCCTACCACTTCCATCACTAGTTAAGAAAATGCCCTGCAGGCCGGCCTAAGCCTGATCATATAGGAGCATTTCCGTAGCTGGGCTCCATCCTCTCCAATGACTCTAGCTTGTGTCAAGTGACATAAAACTAGCCAGCACACTACTCTTACTTGATTTTATCAACTAATTTTTAGACAAACTAATCTGAAACTGTAATAGGCCAAATCCATTTGAGTAAAAAACATTAAATTAAAAAAAAAAAAGTGTTTACAGGGCTGCTGAGATGGTTCAGTGAATAAAGACACTTCCTGCCAAGTCTGATGTCCAGAGTTCAGTCCCTGGGCCCTCGTGGTGGGGAGAGAGAAAATGAGAAAGCATTTCCACAACGTGTCCTACACTCACTCACAGACACGTTTTTGTAAAAGTTATTTTCAGTTAAGAGAATTGAAGAGATATCCCAAATGATATAGGCTGTAGCCATTGTCCTTGGTTGCCTCACAGAACTTAAAGGTTAGACTTTAAAGCTGAAGACCTCACACACTTCAGACATAGGGCTTCAAAGAACTAAGCTGGGACTGGGCTGAAAGCCTCCTACCTGAAGACTGGCCTTCATAATATGGCAAGGTGTTGCACAAGCTGCCGAGAGAGAAGTAAGTAGTCCTACCCAGGTGTAAGGCCATCCCAAGCACAACAACGGCCACTATGACAAGATGTTCCCAGTGGGCAATGTTGGCACTTGTGTATTGTCGGGAACCCACAACCACCTAACTGGACTTAAGGTCCGCTCAGTAGAATGGAAGTCGAGCCTGGTACTAGAAACTCAGCTAAGTAACTATGACTGGAGAGCTCACAGACCCTGGAGAAGAACCCACTGCTGCAGTAATTACTAACATAATCCCTAACTGCGTCCCAGATGCTACGACTTATACCCAGAGATGAGTAGCTCTGGTGTCTTGTCAGAGGAGCTTCGTTTACAGCAGATGGAAAGGACTACAGGGATTTGTCAAAATGCAGACCATGAGTGACTGGGGGTGCCCAACCCCAGCTGACACATTGGTAACACACGCTCTGCAGCTACAGCTCAAGAAACATCGTGAAAGAGGGGTTAGAAAGATTAGGAACCGGAGGACCAGAACATCTGCTGTGAGACAGGCTCTGGCAAGATAGGACTGGCAAGCTGCAGCCAGGAATCTCAAACGACGCTCTGAGCGAGGCCTGCACAGTGACAACACCAATTGACATGCCTCCCAAGGCCCTACCCTAAGTGAAGAGCTACAGGCAATTAATTAATGGTTGCTGGGAGAGAAAGAGTCAGTCTTCAAGGAGAAGTTCCCTGGTAGGGTATCCAATTCCAAGTGAGCCCTAAACAAGTACACATACAGGCAGCAGCTCAATAGGCTGTACTTATATATACAAGTGTCTGTGTGTGTGTGTGTGTGTGTGTGTGTGTGCGCGCACACACAAAATAATTGAAAACATGAATGGGGGCAGGTTTATTGTAGCGAAACTTGATTTTAATGATAATAGTTTCTTCAACTAACATTATAATCCCTGTATTAAAAAAAATAAGGAATAGAAATTAAATTGATGTTTATTAGGCACTCTTAGACTGTGTCAGGTTTTAATAAGTATACTGTCTCAAGAAGGACCATTTGAGATGTTATATACTCTTGTTTTCACACTCTCAATTCTCTTATTCCATCTTTTCTGTTTGCTTTTCTTTCCTATACAATACTGGAGGATAGAACCCAGACCTAGTGAATGGTAAGCAAGCGCTGTCTATGAGTTAACAAAGAAACTGACTTGTAGATAACTATCTTTTACCTGCTGAGAGGCCACCTCATACACAGTAGCATATGTGGTATTAGATCCCTTATTCCTCTGACTTCAAATGTCATGCATGCTGTTTACTTTAATAACACTAAAGATCAGTTGGGTAAGATTATATTTTTTTGTTTCATCTGGTCAACAGGATTCTACATTTTTCCTTTATAGTCCCTTAACCCTATCCAATTTCTATAAATATTTTCTTCAATTCACAGCTAATGTCTTGACATATTTTCCCTGACAGATACATAGCTTTCTTTTAGCTTTGGTTACTCCAGAAACTACACAGAATTTCTTATGTAAGGCTCTTTGCTAATTATGAAGGATTTTTAAATTACATATTTTATTTTTTTTATGAGGAAATTGTATCCTGCAGCACCACAGCCTGTGGGGCTTTTTGGTGTTGTGGGAGATTTTTGTTTTTGTTTTTTTCATACAATGTATTTTGGTCCTGTTCTTCCAGTTCCCAACTCTTCCTAGATCCTCCCCACTTCCTTACAAGCCAGCTTCATGTGATATTTCTCTCCCTCCCTCTCTCCTCTCCTCTTTCCTTCTCTCCTTTCCTCACTCAAAGCAAAAATCAGTTCTCTCCAGTGGAATGTCACAGAGAATCTCAGCCACACTCATGCCCAGGAGTAGTTGGCCAACACAATACAACTCCATGTTTTGTTTTGTTCTTTTCCTTCCTTCCTTCTTTCCTTCCTTCCTTTCTTTGTCTTTTTTGTCTTGTTTTTTGTTTACTTTGATTTTCATTTTTTGAGAAG
Source organism: Psammomys obesus (assembly GCF_907164565.1). Taxonomy (NCBI): domain Eukaryota; kingdom Metazoa; phylum Chordata; class Mammalia; order Rodentia; family Muridae; genus Psammomys; species Psammomys obesus. Next base: position 4,635,657 of record NW_026585895.1, on the reverse strand, counting down.
ACTCTTTTACTTTGCATTTTGAAATCAGTTAGCTGACCCAGCCCTCTGTTGTTTCACTACATAATGAAAGAACAGAGAAAAATTGCTGATATTTTCCTGAGTGCTTAGATTAAAAACACTTTGATTAGGATGCCTTCAGTCAAAGGTGATAATCCGCTGTTCTTAAAGACAAAGTCAGTAGTTTTCCTTCTATCAGATCTTAACCACAGATATTACTGGCTCAAAATATATGGACAAGTTTCTCTTTAAAAGCACCTAAGATACATATGTTAATTACATATGCCCATCTCTTCCTTTGGGAATCTGCTACATTCTGCCAAAATCGGATTCAGAGAGGAAAAAAAGTGGGGCAAACTGTGAGAACAGGGAAGCATAAGTAAATGGCAACTAATGAAGTCTTTCAGTGAATTGTCATTTAAGAATTGTGTTAGAGACTGTATCAACATGGTAATGTAAACAAGGGACTTAACTCTAGGCAAAGAGCTATGGGAAAGGATGGCGGTTTTCTTATAGTTTTAACACTTGTCATAGAAAAAATACATCATAAGATGTATACTATATTGTTAATGCAGTATCTGTTCTCCAGCACGGCAAAGACTAAGGAGCACCAGAAACAGAACCAATACAAAAAGATAAAAAGGAAGCAATGAAAAATTAATTATAGCCCCCAGCTTAATCATTCCCATCCAGATAGAGTCAGCTTACAGCTTACTAGATCTTCAGTGATACACCACATACATACTCACACTTCTGTACTGCAAAACCAAGGATCCAGTTTAGATTCCTTTTTAAAATCATCCAAAGACCTTCAGCTTTTTCTGTGGGAAAAAAGTCTGATCCAATAAGCAATTTAATTTCGTTTCCTTGTTATATTCATAATGCAAATGAGTTTTTATTTGCTATATGCAAATAACATGTAATAGAATCCATGTCAGTGTATAAAACATTCATTGATCTCTTTGGTTGGATTTATCTTTAAATCTTAGACTATAAATCTGGCAATGGAATCCACAGAAATATGTTTCCTTAGCATATCCAAAGACCTGGCCTCAGGACTCAGCACCTTGTACTTAAAAATATGAACAATGGAACAAAACTGGAGGTATAATACAAGTTAAACCTATGATAACCCTAACTTCCAGCTAAACACAGGTAATCTGTTCACAGTTTTGCATTCGGTCAGTCTCAAAGGTGAAGGTTCCTTCAAAACTTGGTAGGGAAACTGAATATGATAAATGGGGCTTCCAAGGAGATACAAATTTGGAACCGTAAGAGTACAGTTGGTATTTGTTCCCAGTGAACTAGATAAAGTTTGAAAAGTAGGTTAAATAAACAAGATAGGATCTTGTCTGTCTTGTCCCCACACCTAACAAACTACAGCTGTAGGCCCCAAGTAAAGGAAATGAAAGTAGCAAAAGAGCTTATGAGGTACCAGCAAATCATGGGCAAACGGAGTACAGGAAACAATAGGAGAAAGTATTTCAGCATGTTGTCAATCAAAAAGGCTAGTCAAGATTGCCCTGCTTTGTTTTTGTGGCAGTGCTGGGAGCTGACCTCAGGTCGCCCAACACATGCTAGGTATGTACTCTTGTCATGGCGCTCTATCCCCACCCTAAGAGTCAATGGGTCATGAGAGAACTAGGCAGAGATGCACTCGCTGAATGTGGCAATATGGAAGTTGACCACATTAAAGAAAGCAAGAAGGACATAAAGGAAGGAGATCTAGAGGAAGCAGCTGTCATGAGGCCAAACCAATTTTTTGTTTTGGCGAGTGAAAGAAAGCCAGATAACGATGTTACTGCATCAGCCCTGAGCTCTTGGACTGTGTATGCCAGTTCAGCTGTCTGATACGTGCTAATGCATTCCCTCTTCATAACCAAGTCTTGTTAATAGCTAAATTGTACTGGTCGTGTTAGGCAGATGAGAAAGTCCTCCCTAAATGCATACTGAGGAAGGGACAGAGCCACTCTTGGTCCTTGCTGTGTACCCTGCTATAGAGCAGTAGAAGTTGCTGGTTAGGGGCTGGAGAGATGGCTCGTTGCTTGGGGGGCTTGCTGTGCAGTCTGGCAGCCTAACTCCCTCTTCAGCACCCGTCCGCGTAAAAGCAGCAGAGAACATCACAAAGCTGTCCTCAGACCTGTGTGTACACGCATGCATCATCATAGTCATCTTCATCAACATCATCGTCACCGTCGCCCTTCTCTGTATCTCATATTCTGTGCATTGGTATGTGCATTCGTATGCAGAGAAAAACGGAAGCTTGGGGGGTTCTCTGTTGGTTGAGTACAGTGAAGGAAGGGAGCAGAAAGGGAGTAGGGTGATGGCTGTGGCATAATAGCCTTCTTTAAGTAGCAGGCACATTGTGTTTTAGCATTCAACCAAAAAAAATTAAAAACTTACCTAATTACTTTAAATTGCTTTGCTTGAAAAACTCCTATTTCAAAGTAATAATTTCTGAAAATGATATTTTCACTGCTTCATGTGAGGCATACACCATAATCACTATAATTCTAAGGTGATTATATGCAAATGTTAAGGGCATTAACTTTTCCTTTATCATAAAATATACATTAGGCTAAAGTATATAAACTCATCATCAGATGAGTTTTCCTCATTAAGACATCATTGCAGTCTAATAATTCAGGTGTTCACTAGTGCTTAAATTCACCATTGTAGGGGCTGGAGAGATGGTTCCACGTTTGCTATGTAAGCCTGATGACCCATGTAAAGATGGAAAGGGACAAATGACCCTACAAAAGTTCTTCTCTGACGTCCATACGTGCACCATAGTGTATACACTCACGCACCCTGCCACCATATACACATATATACACAAAAAGCAAATACAGTTTAAAATTAAATAAATTCAACTTTATATTCCCATGTAAATGCAAATCCAGGGTTGCCACAGTCATACACAATAAGTTGCCTCTAACCAGGGAAAAAGTAGGGAGGGTATTACAGAGGGAGAAGGTGGAAGAGAAATATAACACTAAGGATGTTTTAAAAAGCCATGAGGAAACATTACTTTATAAACTACCTTAAAATGCACATATAATACATATTATACTAATATATATTAAATGTAGATTATATTAACATATATGTATAATGTATGTTAATACATTATAAAATATAAATATGCATCATATCTTTAATATATTATTAAATGGAGTTACGCCACATGGGGTGATAATGCTTATCCCCCAAACCATAGACAGTCTAACAAAAACCCCAGTGCCAGGCATGTGAAACCTCTTAAAATTGATGATCAGGGGCTTCCAAGAGACTCCTAAAACCATACAGGCTGTTGTCATTGCCCTTGGCCGCCTCACAGAACCTGAAGTTAAAACCTTATAGCTAAAGAACCCATGCACTGTTTCTCCAACCAAGGACCATGCATGGATATAACCTAGAACCCCTGCTCTGATGTAGAACCCATGGTAGCTCAGTATCCAAATGGGTTCCCTAGTAAGGGGAAGAGGAACTGTCTCTTACATGAACTCAGTGGTTTGCTCTTTGACCATCCCCCCACCCAAGGGAGGAGCAGCCTTGCTAGGCCACAGAGGAAGACAATGCAGTCCTGAAGAGACCTGATAAGCTAGGATCAGATGGAAAGGGAGGAGGACCTCCCCTATCAGTGGCAGGGAGGAGAAGAGGGAAGAAGGGGGGGTTGAGAGGGAATGAGGGAGGGTTCTACAGCTGGGATACAAAGTAAATAAACTGTAACTAATATAAAAAAAGTAAAATAAAATAAAATAAAGAACCCATGCACTTTGGACACAAGACTTAGAGTAATTGAGCTGTAATTGACCTGGAATCCTTCCCCCTGGGGCTGGTCCCTGCTGTGGAAAGGTGCTGTGCAAGCTGGCAGGAGAGAAAAACAGAAGCCCCGCCCACACGTGAAGCCTGTGGACGATAACCATGGCCAGTGCGGCGTGGCACCCCAGGGTGCAGTAGCGGCACTTGTGTCTTGGGAGTGACCAACAACTAATTGGACTCACGGTCTGCTCAGCGGAATGGGAGTCATGCCTGGCGCTAGAAATGTGGCTAAGTAACCATGGCTGGAGAGGCCTCAGGCCCTGGAGAAGAACCCACTGTGCACTTTTCTTAAGCCGATGTGATTCCTAACGGCATCTGAAAATTACTACTTACACCGCAGATAAGTGTAGAATTACAACTGGTCAACATTGAGAGAGTAGGTGACTGTCGAGCCCAGCCCCAACGGGTGCATCTACAATGCTCCCACAGCTAATCAGGGAGTGTCATGGAGGGAGGAGTGGAAAGAGTACAAGAGCCGGTGGACCAGGAAGCATGCTGCAAGACAGTGTCTCGTGAGTATGACTGGGATGCCTGCACGACACCACACCAGTTCACTTGCCAACATGGATGGGGGAAATTGTCACTAGGACCCACCCCTGGGCGGGGGAGAGAACAAAACAAACAAACAAACAAACAAACAAACAAAAAAACTCCAAGAAGTCAATTGCTGCTAAGGGAGAGAGAATCGGAGAATCAGTGTTCTCCAGGGCTGAGCTCTTTGATAGGTTACCGATATGAAGTGGTCAGCCCTAACACATGGACATAAGGGCATTACTAAATGGGAGTCAATATGGTGTGTTTGTGTGTGTAAAACTAACTATAGAAGAGGTGAGATCAGGAATTGGAGAAGCTGAGGTTGGTTACATGAAAGGAGGTAGAGAGAAAAAGGAATTTTAAAAATTTTTTAACTAAAGACATGAAAATATACTCTGCCACCTAGGTTGGTTCTTTACTAAAGTTGTACCACTTCTTGCATTATAATAATTATTATTATATTTACTATTATTAATTTTGGTTTTTTGAAACAATGTCTGTGTAGCCTTGGTTACTCTAAACATGCTTTGTAGACCAGGCTAGCCTTGAACTCACAAAGATCTGCCTGCCTCTACCTCCCTGAGTACTGAGATTAAAGTTGTGCACCACCGTGCCAGGCTTCTCTTGCATTATTATTCCGCTCCTTGCTGCTTTATAGCTCTTTAGAATCATAATCTACTCAGAACTTCCATAATTCCCTTTCACATTTTCCCAGTCCATCATCTTAGTTTGTATCTATTGGAAAGAATAAACAAGTTATTTTTAGCTTGTGAAGAGAAGAAAATCCTATCTCCTATTATCCATTTTACTTATTTCAAATAGTTGATTCTACAGTTAAAATACTAAAGTGAAATTTAGCACTTACTGTGCATTCATAAATGCTTTCTTGTCTTGGGTTTTGTAATGCAGTGGATTGACGTGAGCAGGAAACTCTGGTAAGCTGATTTGAAATGCTAGCAGTTCTGTCGTGTACCGCAGGAGATAAACATACACGAGCTTGTTTGTAAACTACAGAAACTGCGTATGTTAGAAAGGAAACTTGGCTGACACAACCCAACTTGGAAATAACAGAGTTCATCTGGACTGCTTTGTTTTAAGAGAGGGTGAGGTGATTTGAATCCTACGAATTGACTCAAGAAAGGAGGGGATGAACAACCCAGCCTCACTGCTTTCCCTGAGAAGTCGAAGCAGACACAAAGAGCTGCAGAGTTGCTGCAGTCATGTGAAGCCAATGAGTGTAGCAATGGCAATCAGTTTTCCTTTACATGGTGATACAGTGTTTATTCTCAGCACTAAGATTTCTCTTTAGCTTCTCATCAAACACCCGACTATAAATCCCAAGAGCTGTTGTATCCTAACAATATATAGGTGTGGGTAGTGATTCATAACAGTTTGTTGTTTTGTGTGGTTTGTTGTTCTTGTTTGGTGCTAAGCATCAAACCCAGAACCTGTCACGTGTGGGCTACATCCATAGTCCAGAACAATCTTTGTTGTTTCACAGTGTATAGAAAGCATCATAGACTAATGGGAACTCTCCCTTGAAACATCTATCAGGCATGGTGACCGATGCCTGCCATCCAGGACTCAGCCCATAGAAGGATAGCAGGCAAAGGCAGGAGTCTATACTGGACTACCCAGTCTACCTGGACTATGTAGTCAAACCTTTTCACAAAGAGAAAAGAAGAAAAGAGGTATAATTGGGGCAAGTAACTGTGTTGAGAGTCCGGGTTTCGGCTGGGCATAAATGGCAGAAAGTGAAGGTTTTACCTCACCTAGAGCTGTGGGGTTTCCTTTTTCTGACCAGTTTAATACAGCAGCCTCTGGAACGGGCTCGCCCCCCCCCCCCGTTTTATCAAGGCCGAATACCCCACAGTGGATCAGCCTCTCAAGTTCTCTCTTTATCACGCTCTCTGGCTGCCAGCCTGGCACCTGCACAGACAGGAGAAGGAGAGCTGCAAATGTGAAACCCAACTAGTTCTGTTTTCTAGGTGAACACCTTGGCCAATGCTTTCATGGAAAGGAAGACATGGAAGCTGAGAACTGCGTGAGGGTTTAAGCTGCCTGCAGGCTGTCATTTGCCTCCCTCCCCTCTCTCTTGTTGCTGTGAGTAGCACAGGGTTGGCCGCTTCATCCTAAATTAAATGCAGTGTTTCGCAGCACGTCCATGATTTTTGCACACGACATAAGCCATACTTAGTTTGCCTTAGTACGATGGCAGAAACATCGCAAATTTAGACTCTAAAACCTGCTGTTGAAGTAGACCCAGCCAGTTTTTCAGCTTTAAAGCTGCTCTGTGTGAAGCAAGCAGTACATCAGGAAATCTGTTGCTGGTACACCCTCTTCATTATCCTTTCCTATAAAGACTTGACATGAGGAAGAAGAGACATAAGCTATGCACAAAGATCACAAACATCAAAGAAGCAGCAGCGAGTACTGGTGAGGGATTCAAACACCAGGACACTGGCATGCTTCGGTGCTGAGAGATCCTCTCAGTAAATAGCTCCCCTTGACTTTTGGAACACATGGCAATCCCACCCACTGATACAATTGAGCCTCTGTTTCATACTGCTAGTGTTTTCATTGAGTAGAGAAAAAGAGAAAGTAAAAAGTCATTGATTGTTTTCATGGAACGTTAAAGAGCAGTCTGTATTAGATAATGATGGTTACCAGACTTAGGTCAGTGACCTGGATTCTTTGTAGAACAAGACTGTACAAAAAGATACTCAGTTACTAGGAATGAAGAATTTGTTTTCTTCCCTCGTGGGAAACAAATTAGCTCAATTCACGTGAGTGGTTTCTTTTTCTTTGCATCCCTTTCACTTTGTATCCTTTTCTTTGTAACCTTTTATAGAGAGGTTCTGAGTTTCCTAAAGTTAGGGGGGAAGGGAGGGGAAAGAGAAAGCGAGAGAAATGAGAGACTAATTTTGCAGAGAGCCATCACCCATCTTTGACCTTTTCCCCCCTATTTTTGTTTTTGAGACAAAGGTTTGAAATGTGGACCAAACAGACCTCAAACTCACAGTGATCCTCCTGCCTCAGCCACCTGAGTCCTGGGATTATAGGTGTCCACCACAATGCCCAGCCAGCTTTAACTCATTAATTATCCTGTATTTTAAAAACTTTAAAAATTTTGTGAGTGAGTATATGAGTGGGAGGGAGGTGTGCAGGCGCCTATGCAAGCTGGAAGAGTGTTTCACATCCCCTGGAGCTGTGAGCCAACCGATTTGGGTGCTGAGAATGGAACTTGGGTCCTCTGCAAAGGAGTTCTCACCCTCTGAGCCATCGCTCCAGCCTCATTATTTATGTTGATTACATTTATTTACTTATTTTTGTGTGGGGTCTGTGTGTCCCATGGGACTTGAGTAGATATCAGAAGACTACCAACAGGAATTGGTCTCCTTCCGCCATGTTTGTCCTGGAGCTTGAATTGCCTTTACCCAGTGAGCTATCTCACTGGCCCTCAAAAACTCTTAAAGTAGCTCTGAAACATTCTCTCTTTCTCTTTCTCTCTCCCTCCCTCCATCTCAAAGATTTATTTGTTTTTGTGTGCATTGGTGTTGTGCCTGCATGTCTGTGCAAGGGTGTCAGATTTCCTGAAACTGGAGTTACAGAGTTTGCGAGCTGCCATGTGGGTGCTGGGAATTAAACCTGGGTTTTAATTCCTCTGGAAGAGCAGCCATTGCTCTTAACGGCTGAGCCACTTCTCTAGCCCTCTAAAACATTTTTCAAAGACAGCTATTTTCAATTCCCTCAGGCACTGAAGTTATAAACAAACAAAAAGTTATAAACACACACACATAAGTAAATCTTTTTTAAAGCAAAATTCCTGGCAGCATCCACTCCAAAGGCAAAATTTAGGAGATCAGTTAAGTATGTTTATCTCTAGCACACAGAACCTAAGCTAACAGCCTGTGGTAGGGGACACAGGACTCCTGCTCTCTGTAGCTTAGAGAATTAGAGGAAGAGTGCCCTGGTGTTTTCCTTGTGCTGGGTCACTGCCAGGAAAACGAGAGCCCTCCTTCAGAATAATTGCCTGCACCCTTTCCCAGCGCCAGGATGCACCGAGCCAGCCGTGTGCGGCCTGCCCTGTCTGCCACGCTCCTTGACTGCGCCTGCTCAGCACATTCGCGCACTGAGGCGTGGGCCGGGAGGGTGAGAGTGTAAAAGTGCTCTGGCTGCTATGCAGGCAGAAGGAAAACAACTTCACTTTTTCTTCTTTTCTTTCTTTCTTTTTCTAGTTTGTTTGTTTTGAGACAGGGTTTCTCTGTGTAGCCTTGGCTGTCCTGGACTCACTTGGTAGACCAGGCTAGCCTCAAACTCACAGAGCTCCCCAGTGCTGGGATTACAGGTATAAGCCAGAGGTGCTTGGGAACTTGTGATTTTCTAATCAGATAATATTGGTACTCAGAGTGAAGTATTATTATTTTCCCTCAATAGTAAACATTTGCTAGGGTCTTATACCAACAAGAAAACTATAAAATAGTTTTGGTTGAGCTAGTGAGAATAGTTACCCCTCCCCATTATAAAAAAATGAAAATGTTTATTTGTTGTTTTGTTTTGTTTTTGTTTGTTTAAGTTTTTGCTGGTAATCTTAGCTGTAAGCTTTGGAAAAGTTAATTTAGTTTATTAACAAGCTCAACAATATACTCATTTAGTTCTTATTTAGTAAACTTTAAGCTAAACCCAAGAGTCATTGAAAAAAGAGCTTATAATAAAATAGTGAAAAAATAACCTTTATAATTTTGCATTATTTAAAAAAAAATCTGCTTTTGGTAACACACAAAACTACCCAGGCCTAATTTTCTTCATTGTTTTACAGCATGAGAAAAAGCGATCTTCAAAATCAAGAGCAACAAGATTCTGTATTTTAATAAACAGAAAAAATTAAGTTTATAAATAAATCTGTTTTTAAATCTTCATTACATTTTTATTTATTCTTAGTGGGTGTAGGTGAGAATGTATGCATTCCAAGGTACACATGCAGAGGCCAGAGAAGAGCAGGCCAGAGTGTCAGACTCATCGGGAGTGCCTTTACCAGTTGAGCCACTTCACCAGCCCAAAGGTTTTTTCGTAAAAGAGATACTTCCACATATGGTTTTAGCCTTTTTTAGAGATTAATTTAGATATATTTACCAACGGCATTCAAATTATTCATGACTTCTAAATATGAACAGGCCTGGAAATTGCCCTGAAAAGAAATTCCCTCTCCAAGTTATGCACAAGTACACAGCTTACGTTGATGTAGATTAAACACATGTAGGTTCTCAAAACAGGCCTGGTCGTGGGAGGCATACAGCATCCTCCCCCTGATGTTTCTGGGAATTTGCACCAACAGAACACGTGGGTTCCGTATCTCACTCAAACCCACCATACCGATTCCTTTCTAGCCAGGTGCTGGAACACAGAGCATTTAGTGGGCATGGACACTGTGATGTGATCTTGAATAGTAAGAGCCACAAACTCCAAGGAGCCCAGCAATGACAGTGGCTGAGCGGAGTTAGCTTTGCCTTCTAAGAGTCTATACATCTGTGGCTGTTGTCCTGGTCACACTCATCTGAGGGTCCCAGAGTGTTTCTTGCTCTTCGGGGACTCTGAGGTTGACCCCAGCTGAAGAATGTGGAGGTCTGTTTGTGGAATGAGCACACTGGGGTGGGGCTGTCAGTGGATGTATTTTTATTAGTTCTTTGAGAGCTTCACACATTGTGTTTCACAAAACTTTTTCCACATCTACCCCCACCTCCTTACCCACCCAAACTCTGAGTCCTTCTTTTTTTTTTTTTTTACCCTTGAAGACTAATTTGTGCTGTCCGTAAAACTATGTGATGGTGTTTGCCCCCATATACGAACCCTGAGCCCTTTTCAAGCTTTCCTCTTGAGGAAAATTAAGATATTTAAGATATTCTACTCTTAAGGAAGTGCAACCAACTTCAATAAAAAACAAAACCAGACTAGGGCTGGGAGGTGGTGTAGCCGGTGAAACACTTGGCCCTGCTAGTACAAGGACATGGATTTGACCCTGCAACCCACATGAAGCGCTGAGCTTGGTGGTGTGTCCTCATAAGCCAAGCTGTGGGGATGCAGCGGCAGGAGAACTCCCGAGGCCTGCGGGCTAGTGAGTCCAGCCTACTTAGTGAGCTCCAGGCCAGCAAAAACCCGTCTTAGAGAAGGAGAGGCCCTCCTGAGGATGACACCCGAAGTTCTGTGTCCTCAGGCACGACTATGCATTCTTATATGCACAAACACACACACATGCACATAAACACACACATTTTCAGAATTAGGCTGAAGCATTTAGTCTATTTGTTGTTAGGGTAGTTCTAACTCTCCTTAGGTAATAGTGCACAAAAGCCTTTAGCCCCTAAAGCAGGAAACCTGGCTGAAGAGACTACTGTGTAAAAGCTCCTGCTGTGAAGTCTCACCGATCTAAGCTGTATCCCTAGAGCCTTCAGGTGGAGGGGCAGACTCTACTCCCACAAGTTGACCTCTGACCGCCACAGGTATTACAGCCTGTGTGAGCACACACCTATACACACACCTCCACACACTTGTGTAAACTGTAACAAAAAATAGCGCTCCCTAAACCCAAAGACATGCTTGAACCTATTTTCTCTGCAGGTTTAGATGTGTTTGTTGTCTGTGTGCTTATTGGTTAAGGAATGGATCAGATTTTTCTAAGTTGTGTTTCACTGCTATGGTGGAAATCTACAAAAGTGGGTAATAGACTATTTTGGGCCCATTGTTCAGAACATATTTAACTTAGAAATGGTTACCATAGAGATGAGCACGCGTTGTGTGACTCTCCAGCTGGCAAGGCAGAATCATCTATGCTGCGAAGGCATAAATAGCCACATGTTACACAAATACTCAACAACCCCATGTCCGTAAATAATAACGTTTGTTTCAGCGATGAGCCCTGGCGGTGGAAGGACCAGGGAAGCCTGCACATTAAAAATGCACAGTGACACCAAAACCATTTTTAAAAACATCACCATGTAGCCTGAGTCAAATTCAAAGGTTAATAGTGTACTTGTAACAGAAGGACTCAGTGTGGTGGTCCATGCCCAACACCAGTGTCTGAAGCTGGAGACCGCAGGTCATTCAAGATGCTCTTCAGTGACATAACTACTGGAGGGCTAGCTTGGATACAACCCTCCCCCCAAAACAGAAGAATAGACAAACAAAAAACATATCACCAATGTCATGTTTCACTAACTAGATACAATCAGTTATCTTTGATGGACTTCTTCATCTAAGATGCTACCCTAGTCATTTTGAAGCAAGGTGTTGACCTGTGCGAGGCCCTCAAGACATTAACATTCCTTTATGGAAGGAGATGAAAGCACCGCCAGACTCAGGAGGCTGGTGAGACCCTCAATTGACTCCTCCCCATCCCAAGACTCCAATCACAACTGTTTAAGAGGTAAACAGTTGGCTGGGTGAACAGACATACTTTGTTTGAATTTTTTAATTTAGATTTGCTTATTTTATTTTATTTGTGTATGAGTTTTGTCTGTATGTATTATGTGTGCCTGGTGCCCATGGATGTCAGAAAAGGAAGTCCGATTCCCCAGAACTGGAGTTATGGATGGTTGTGAGCCAACCTTGTGGGTGCTGGAAACTGAACCCAGATCTTCTGAAAGAGCAACGAAGGCCCTGAGTCTGTCTGTCTGTCTGTCTGTCTGTCTGTCTGTCTGCCTCTATCTCTGTCTCTCTCTGTCACTCTTTTTGTTTTTTTGAGACAGGGTTTCTCTGTGTAGCCTTGGCTGTCCTGGACTCACTTTGTCGACCAGGCTGGCCTCAAACTCACAGAGATCCACCTGCCTCTTCCTCCTGAGTGCTGGGATTCCAGTCACGTGCCATTGTACCCAGCTTCTCTCGTGAGTCATCAGTTTTTAAAGGTTTCTTTCTTTTTCTTTCTTTCTCTCTCTCTCTTTCTCTTTCTTTTTTTTCTCTCTCTCTTTCTCTTTCTTTCTTTCTTTCTCTCTCTCTTTCTTTTAAAAAAATCTCATTTTTCATGTCTCATAACTAAATTAATACTTCAGTTTCCTAATTGGTCCTCAGACATAGTTTCTTCATCTCTTGTAATAATATTTTATTATGGCATTCACAATGTCCATAAACACTGTAAACCCAAATAGCTCTACATGGGGTTTGAAGCTTACATAATAAGGTATGACTATGATGCTTAATTTTGGCTGTCAGCTAAGATAAACACCTGTTGGTGTCTCTGCAAGGGCATTTCCTGCAAGGATTAAATGAGGAGGAGGCCACGGTAGCTAGCAACATTTTCTGGTGGTGGTCCAGGGGAAAACATTGTTGCCTTTTGTCTGCCCACCTGCACTCCCCACTGGTGGCTGTGCCTAATTTGTTACTGTTGCCGTCCTTCACCACAGCCACAACCCAGCTTTCTCACCCTGGAACTTGAACTGAAGACGGACGTCTCTCCATGAATCTGCCTGCCCTCCATAACTACCAGATTGGAACTGCATGGGCACCCCTACCTGAAAGCTGAGCATCCACCGATTTCTCAGCCTCTCCAGCAAGGAAACAGCAACTGTTAGCTAGCCCATGTCCTGTAACCAGTCTGATAAGTCCTGTTTGGAATACATTCATCCTTTAAGTTTGTTCTTCTAGGGAACTCTGAAAGTTCGCACCCTTTGTACCCAGAACGTGTCCCTGCAAACATGTTTTTGCTAATTGTGGGGCTTTTCTTCCTCTATGGCTGCTTTCTTCTTTTGTGTTTTTTCAAAAGTACCTATTTATTTAAAGTGATGTACATGTATGTGCCTGCACCAAATGTGCGCAGGAGCCGTGAGGACCACAAGGAAAGCACCAGATGCCCTGGACTGCGGTTACAGAGTCTGTGAGCTGATCGCCATGTGGGCGCTGGTAACTGGACTCTGCAAGGCCACCAAATGCTCTTAACTGCGGGGCCATGTCTACCCCTCTGGCTCGGTTTTTACCCCTCTCCTATGGATCGTAAAAATCAGAATCTCTTCTTAGTTTTAAAATTTTGTCAGGATGCATATTTTACAATCTTATTCTTTTTTTTTTCTGAAATTAGAATGCATCTTATAAGCAATAACGTCTTAAATACAACATTGTTCAACTTAAAGTGTTTCTCTGTGTTAGTACATAAAGGAATGATGTGTCTTATGACGAGTGCTCGCTGAAGTCCAGCCAAGTTTGTTTTTCTGCCCCTTCCCAGCCCGTGCTGAAGCACTGTCCGGGCTGCAGTCACCCCAGAAGTGTGTATTGGCTGATTTCCCAGTCATGAGCTTCACAAACGACTACAGTAAATATGATATATGTAATTAACATCATTACTTTCAAAAACAAGTTTAAAACTGTCTATTGTTGAGGAAACAGAACAAATAAAAAGGAAATTGATGATTATGCTAAACCTATTTTTGTGTATACAATATAGAATAAAATTTAGAACATTGGAATTCTGAATTATGTTCTAAGCTGCCTTTCTCTATGTTTTGAAAATAAAATCTGCTTTTTTAGGCAATGCAAAGTACTTAACTAATACCTCAAACTCTCAAATAATATATTTGTAGGGATGGCAGAAGGATCCATTTCTGTTTTTTTGCTTTTTTGTATTATTATAACATAAATAAAGCCATGCAAATATGACAAAAACATGATGTGGAACCAAAAATGTCCCATTAACAAATTTGCTTATGAGGTATTTAACTGACAAAGAAAACCTGCTCTCAAACTGGCTTTAACTGAGCTAGTTTCTTAATGTCTTTGAAAAGATCGGAGAGCAGGTGCCAGAGCCTCCAAGGCGCTTTCCCTGCACTCGCTGCAGGCCGAGCCAGGCTGCCTGGTGCACTGCAGATGGGAGTTCTAACTCGGGCCAGAAACTAAGGCCCAGTGAAGGATTCTGACTGCAGCATCCTAGAAAGATTTTACTCATCCGCATTAATAAAGATTATGTGTTGCCATGGCAGATTTTATCATGCAAAATGTCATGCCATGTCGTGCAGCAAGATGAAAATTAGTCTGGAAACCCAGCAGACCTTTACCCACAGAGTTTGCTGCTTGCTAGTTCTTTGTATTTCGGTTACTTTATTGAAATTGAGGTTTTCAGACAGATTAGAGCCAATGCTGGGAGAATGCCCAGTGTACTGCTTGGCATGAGCACCCTAAATCTGCCAAGACAGAGAAATGAAGCCAGCGGCACGGGCATGGGCTCGTAATCCCAGACACCCCAGGTGTCTGAGGAGAAGGCTCACCAGTTCAAGACCTTCAGGGACTCCATATAGAGAGTTTAGAGTCAGCCTGAACATCTTAGACCATTTCTCAAAACAAAAAGCAAAACGGGGGCTCGTTGTGTACTTGTGTGGCAGGTTGAGGGACCCAGACTTAATACCCGTTATCATGGGGGAAGGACGAAAAAGGTTTAATACCTGTTATCATGGGGGAAGGGAGGACAGTGTGAGAAACTGGAGGGCAAAGAAATGTGTTTCAGGGTGTGTTCCCTGAGCCCAGCCCCTTGGCCCTTTGCTGTGTGACTCTTCCTGAGAAGCCGTAAAGATAATCATCCAGATAGAGGGTACAGATAGCCTCAGCACAGAAAGGATTCTGCTCTCCATCAGCCCAAGGAGTCGGTTAGACGGGAGCACGGGTAGCTCAAAGGCAGTGGCATCCCTCACCGTCCATGTCTCACTGATGGCAGCGGCACCACCAGAGACAACCCACCCCATTACCTCAGCATTCCTTACTGCTGATATGACTTCAGGGAAAGGTTGCTTTGGGAACCTTGAAAGCCTTGGAAACCTATGCCCTCCTTCCATGAGGGAATTTTTTGTTTGGTTTTGCTTTTTGAGACAAAAAGATCTGGAATTCACTCTGAAGACCAGACTAGCCTCAAACTCACAAGTGCTGGCATTAAAGGCGTGAGCCTCCGTGCCCAGCTCATGAGGGAATACTAATAGGCTTGATCTCATGGGACTCTGCTGTGGGCAATCATAGCTGGTCTGCTTCAAGAATGGCTTCACCAGGGGCCGGAGAGATGGCTCAGAGGATAAGAGCACTGCCTGCTCTTCTAGTAACTGGGGAGCAGGCATTCAAACATATGAGCCCTCAGGGATTCTATGTTTTAATAATGTTTAATAAGGAGGCATCCTTATTAAAGCCACCACACCAGTCACATCCCTCCTTAATCACAACCGCCTACCGCAAAACAGAAGCCTCCTCGGACTGGCACTGATAGCACAGTACTATGCAGATGGAAATTTGATAGTCACATTGTATCTATTTAACAAAACAATCATAGTAGCCTTGGCTTGTGTGCTAAGATTTCCTCAATCAACAGAGTTTGCCTGCTCTTACAGTACCAAACATGGGTTTCCTCATATGGGGAGGACCTGGTATATAACTGGAGGAGTTGATTTCATCCATAGAAGTTATGCCGTGATGGCACCTGTGGCCGTCTACTATCTAGCCTATTGATAGCAAAAAGTACAAGGGCCTTAGCTGGGAAGGACCTCTGGCAATTCTCTCAGAGAAGCCCACACATGGCCTTCAAGCTGACAATCATGAGGGAGCTTCCAGCTTTGGCCCAGCCTGATTTCTTCATCACTGCTGGTATAGAGTCTTTAACAAATTTCTGGTGGGGTAATCAAGGGCTTGTACCCCCAGCACTAGGTTTTTGCACAATCATCTTATCTTAAAGTACCTTTTCCCACCTGTGCTAGGTGCCTTGTTTTTTAACTTACGTTTTTATTATTTTTCCATATGGCTTCTTTAAACCTGTAAGTCACTCAGTGAGTAGCATTATATAATGACACCTTTGTACAGAGGGTGGACATGATCTCAGAAGGTCTGCCATTTGTCCCACTTGGACTTGGGATTCACCAGCTGGCAGGGAAAAATATCTCACAAAATCTATGAAATCCAATATTTTCACAATTCTAGCTTCCTGTCTCTACTAATGTCACCAATAATATTTGTTACATGAAGAAAGCCCAATTTTATTAGAAAGGTTATGTTGTCATCTGATTGTTTTCTGTAATGTGACTGTCCATTTAACAACCCAAGCTGGAATCTAGTGTAATGCCAAAATAATAAAAGGATAAAATTACTAAACATAAATAAATTCCTAATAATTTGGACATTGGACGTTTGAATAAGAATGGCCCCCATAGGCTCATATATTGGAATGCATGGTCACCAAGCACTTGTGACCAAGCATTCAAATGGGAATGGAACTATTTGAAAAGATTAGAAGGATTAGGAGGTGTGGCCTTGTTAGGGGGAGTATTTCCCTGGGAGTGGGCTTTGAGGTTCCAAAAGCCAATGCTAGGCTCAATTCTCTGTCTCTATCTCTCTCTGCTCACATATCAGACTGTGGCTCTCAGCTACTGCTCTAGTGCCTACCTGAATTCTACCACAATGGACTGACTCTGAAACTGTAAGAAAGCCTCCAGTTAAATGCTCTTTTTCATAAAAGTTGCCTTGGTCATATTGTCTCTTCACAGTGATAGAACAGTGGCTAAAATAGACATAAAAGACCAATCTTTCCAAAAATTAAAACCTGTACAGGAGACGATAGCTACAAAAATTATCCCTCTAATAAACTA
Organism: Psammomys obesus; assembly: GCF_907164565.1. Classification (NCBI taxonomy): domain Eukaryota; kingdom Metazoa; phylum Chordata; class Mammalia; order Rodentia; family Muridae; genus Psammomys; species Psammomys obesus. Next base: position 4,618,708 of record NW_026585895.1, on the reverse strand, counting down.
AACTAAAAAAATAATGAATTATTTTAAATATTTCAAATATCAAATGAAATATATCATAGTGTACACACAAAGGGAAATGTATAGTTAGGAATGATTGTGACAGTTAAACTTATCAATTTGATAAATTTAGATTCACCATGGATAAAAAAAATCTCTAGGCATATTTGTAAGGGATTTTTAAAATTAGGTTAATTAAAGTCGAAAGTCCTGTCCTAAAAGTGGGTGGTACTATTCCAACATTTGTCCTTCACATGAGTAAATATGAGAGTCACCCAACCGGGGAACCATGAACTGAACTTTGCAGAAAAAAGCCACACCTATGTAACAGGTGACTGACTACAAGACAGAGTGACTGATTAGAAGTTTCTGAGATATGGGATGTTGCAAATCTAGAGGCAAAATTATCTTGATGTATATCTTTAGTTCCTTTAATAGCCTTTGGTTCCCTTAATAATTGGCTACTACTATATCTGATCTACCTCTTTTTAAACAACTATTTATTTTTTAATATTAATTTTATGTGTGTAGGTGTTTTGTCTGCATGTATGTCTATGTAGCATGTGCATGCCTGGTGCCCACGGGGCCCAGATGATGTAAAATCCTAGAAACTGGAGTTACAGATGATTTGTGCTGCCGTGTGGGAATTGTGCTGGGAATTGAACCTGGACCTTCTAGAAGAGCAGCCAGTGCTCTTACCTTCTGGGCAATCCCTCCTGGCCTGTGGTCTAACATCCTTGTGACTGAGTTAGAACCCATAGCAGATAATGAGCTCCAGCACCCTCCAGCTAAGACCTTGATAGAGAGCCTCTAAAGCTGACAGTAGGAAGTCTCCACTTGCCCGTGACCCACCTTGCTGGTGATCTCACTAGCGTATCTAGAAAATAACCCGACTTACAATTTTCTCTTGTTTTATAACTTTAAAAGCTTCACAGAACCACTTCACAGGTCATTCAGGCGACCTGAATCTGTTTCTGAGCCACGCTCACTCACGTCTGGCAAAACCACCAAAACCAAACCAAACCAAACCAAACCAAACCAAACCAAACCAAACCAAAC
>NW_026585895.1:4510807-4617642 GCF_907164565.1 Psammomys obesus | reverse complement strand
ACCAAACCAAACCAAACCAAACCAAACCAAACCAAACCAAACCAAACAAAAAACCCTCTCCCTTACTCTCTCTCTGAAATGAGGCCTGTTTTGTATTTTAAAACAAACAAACAACCCCATATAAAAAGATAGCCATCGCTTGTTTCGCGTCCTCTGTAGAAAAAGGCGATGGGCCTGTAAGATGGCTCAGGGGAACTGTGCTTGCTGCGCACGCCTAGTGATGGAATTCAATCGAGAAAACGAATGTGAAGGTGCAAGGAGAACAGATTGTACAGTGTTGTCCCTTGACTCTCGCACGTGAGCCACTGCGCATGCTCACGCGTGAGAGCACACACAGACACGCACACACTCACCACACTAATAAATACGTTTTAAACTGATCATAAAGGGAGAAAACCCTTTTCCACAGTGCGATAGTGGGGGCAGCAGCAGCGCGGAGGGGATCTACCCCAGGGAGCCTTTCAGAGGTTACCATGAATTGACACAGTCAACTGCAGTCCCAAGCTAGCCCACGTTTCCTTCGCCTGAGCGCGTAGTCAAAAGTCCACACTTCAGGAAGGTTCCCGCCATCCTGTGCAGTCCTCCCCTGGGAGAAGCCTGGTTACCCCACCAGGAAGTTCCCACCCAGGAGGTCCTCCGCCTTCGTAACCGGCCCCTCTCTGCCTTTCACCCTTCATTGAACTCCTGTGCAGGCGATAAAGCTGCGCAGAAGCTTGCAAGCTCAGAGGCCAGATTTCAGTTTTTAGAATTGAAATTTTAGAACTCTGGCTTGACACAAACCCTGCCACCACTTCTTTGAGTAACTCAGACAACTCTCTTGTCAGCTTCCCCTTACACCCTGACAGCTGAGAGAAAAGGCAACCCAGTAACTCTCTCCTCATTATTTTCTACTTTTCCTTCCAAACTAGAACTGTTGTTAAAAAGAAAGGAAATTCCAAACCTTCCATTTTACCAATTAAGACTCAGCAGCCAGATGCTGGAACAAAAATTTGCTAGCTCAGAGAGGCAAAAAAGCCCCCAGCTGACTGTCCTCAACCCACGCCCCAGAGGAAAAGGCCTTTCTTACTCAGTTCATGTCCCAGATGAAAAAAGCTGAAAGCCAGAAGCCCCTCTTCCTCTATCTTAAATAACGTTCTGTCGGTGTCCCCTCTTCCTGTTTAATTCCTATCTGCTGGTTTCTGGCTCTGCCTCCTGACCTGGGGCTGAATTTATTCTTGGATTGAAGGTGTGTGCTAGGGCTGAGCCAAAAACCACAAATACTTGTTTACAGTAAACAGAAATCTCTTGGGTTAAAAGGGCTGAGCCATGGCAAACAAGAAGCGGGTTTTTATAGCGCACACTCTTGGGGTTCACAACAGGATCAGATATCCTGCAACACAGAACCTAGAACGGAGGATGGCTCCTCTATGCTTGATTCCTCCCTCACATGGACCAGTTCCCTCCGAGACGGTCCAGCCTCAGCTGAATGTTCCACTTCTCATCCTGGAGCTGTATAAGAGTAGCCACAATGAGGAAACACCCCACCCTACCACGCAGATGAAGGTGGCTACACCAGGATTTCCACTGCGGTGTTCTGCCTCTCATCCTGTTTGGGTTTCAAGTGTTTCATGTCTTTTCCTTTTATTTATAAAGAAATAAATGTCTGATCACTTCAGGTGGAGATGGCAGTGACAGAACGACAATGAAAGGATTCTTGGTCCCTTTGGTGAATCAGTGAGTTTCCTGGGGCTAGTAACAGGAGCAGGGTGACTACACAAAGGCACTGCTGGAGAGTCCCAGCCATGGTCGATGCTTGCATCATATAATTTCAGGGAAGGCGGGAGCCTTGTGGGCCTCCACCCCTCCACAAGGGAGTGTTAATAGCCTGACCTCATCTCATGTTTTCATTCAAGTAAGCATGCGCATGTGCAACCCAGTGGTTAAGTGATATTACTGAAGGGAGATACGGAAGTGCTCCTTTCCCAGGACAATCCCTGACTGATGGTAGGGGACATTGGCAATGCCACCACATGGGTGAAAGGCCTCCTTTCTACCCAGCCTGGTTCTGTTGCATTTAGCTGCCCTTTTCCCTTCTGCAAGCACCTCGGAACTGAGAGTACTGCTTCTTCTAACACTTCTGCACCCAGGCTAGCTTCTCAAACAGTTTTGCCCTTAAAATGCTTTCAATGCAATAAAATACACATTATGTGTTGAACCATGGTTCTGGAATGACAAGTGATAGGGCCTTTGGCAGGTCTGGTTATTTCTCTGGACCTTAGTTTCTCTTCTGAAAAATGATACATTAAACCAGACAACATTGAAATACCCAAGTGTCAGTGTCACAGTCAGCTGGATCTGACAACTTGACACAGCCTCGAGTCTTCTTAATTGAGGTATCTCCAGGTCAGATTGGCCTGTGCACACATCTGCAGAGCATTCAGTACATCAAGAATGACTGCAGCTATCAAAATGTCAGAAAGAATTCTGTACAGTCTCTACAAAATGGGTGAAGTCCACAGGTTCTTCAGTAATACAGAGTTGTGCTAAACCAGCCTCCTTACTAAAACTAAACAAAGAAACCCCAACCTTGTGACCAAAGGCTACATCTTTAATATCCAGGTTGAATGAGCATTTTAAATAACAAAAATACATTGTATCACCTCACTGAGTTACCTGGCAGCTGACATGGGATGGTGCTGTTACAGCGCTAAACATTGTATCTGTTTCATTGAGGGCACCTCTAAATCTAATATTAGGTCTCAGTCTTCCCCTTGATAACACTTACTAGCATATGACAACACAGACCACACTGCTTGAAAAACACTTTGTCACCTCAGGATTCTCTGATGTTTCCCACTCCCTGGCCTCCTTTCACATCTCTCCTTTGCTGAGCCCTGCCCTCTCCCCATTTTTATGATGTCCAAATGAGAACATATATGGAACTTCTCTGTTGGTCCTCTGCTCCTGATCACCCTCATTCAGTTACATATCTGTAATGCATCTTTAAGCTCCAAAATTCACATTTTCAGAAAATACCCTCTTAGGAAGTTCAGATTCCTATGGCTAGTTACTTGCCCACTTGACATCACCACCTGAACTACAGCTTTATTAAGGGTCTTGTCTTAATTAGGGTTTCTTTACTGTGACCAAACAACATGGCCCAAAAGCAAACTGGGGAGGAAAAGGCTTATTTGCCTGAGCTTCCATATCACTGTTCTTCATTGAAGGAAGTCAGGGCAGGAACCCAAGCAGGGCAGAAGGTAGGCTGAAGCAAAAGCCACAGAGTGGTGCTGTTTACTGACCTGCCTCCTGTGGCTTGCTCAGCCTACTTATTAAACCCAGATGGTGCCATCAACAATGGGCTGGGCCCTCCCCAGTCAATCACTAATTAAGAAAATGCCTTACAGCTGTATCTAATGGAGACATTTTCTCAATTGAGGCTCCCTTCTTTCAGATAACTCTAGTTTGTGTGTCAAGTTGACATAAGACCAGCCAGCACACATATTGTATCACAAATTGCTCCTCATTTTTGCATTAATCTTTTATTAGTAAGGGGCAAATTTATTACTCAGTTGCTCAGGCCAAGAATTTTGGAATTATCCAAATATCCTTTGTCCTATTAGCAATTCCTTGTGGTTTCATTCTTTCTCTCTTTCTCATGACAGGGTTTCTCTGTGTAGCCTTGGCTGTCCTGGACTCACTTTGTAGACCAGGCTGTTCCGGAACTCACAGAGAACTGTCTGCCTCTGCCTCCCTGAGGGCTGGGATTACAGGTGTTCGCCTCCATGCCTGGCTGGTTTCATTCTCATAGACAAACTGTCCCTAGTTGTAATGTTTTGATTTATGACATTTAAAAAAATTATTATTTATACAGTATTCTGCCTGCATGTGTGTCTGCAGGCCAGAAGAGGGCACCAGATCTCATTATAGATGGTTGTGAGCCACCATATGGTTGACTGGGAATAGACCTCAGGACCTTTGGAAGAATAGCCAGTGCTCTTAACCTCTGAGCCATCTCTCCAGCCCCGATTTATGACATTTTTAATGAATGATGATTCAATAGTGATGACATTCTGTGGAAAACGTACTTTGAAAAGTTATCTTTGCCTAGATTAGCAAAGTGAATTACTATACTATCTTGCAATGCTGGGCAGGGGCAGTGAGAATGGCCAGCTGGCGACTAGCCACTGGAGGAGAAAGGAGGAGAGAAAACAAAATTCCAATGTTCCGCTGAGGGTGTTGACTATGCTATAATACGTAATAGGTTCAGTGTATCAAATGCACCCACAACCGAACACTATTTCAACGTGAGATAGATTTGGGGGCTATAATTTAATCCTAGAGAACCCCGTGTATCTGTAATATGCCTGTCACTTCCCTGTCTGTCGCCGTTCTACTAAAAGCAAGTGCTGTCTTTCATTCTTACTATGGCAGCTGCCTCTGCACAAACTTTGTTACTCCTGCCTCGATTCCTCTAGTGAATAAGTAACACATTGCCTGTCAAAAGATTTGTTTTAAGATTTGTCAAAGATTTTTTTTTTCACTTCAAGCAGGTTGAGGTATAGTTTAATACTGAAGGTTTTTAAAAAGGAGGGGAGAGTGACAGGAGAGATGGCTCAGTGGTTAAGAGCACAGGCTGCTCTGCAGCAGCAGAACCCAGGCTCCATTCCCAGCACCCACAGGGCAGTTAACAGCTGTCTGTGACCTGGTTCTTCAGGATCTGGTGGGCACTGGTCTCTGTGGGCACTGAATGCACTTAGTACACAGGCGTACATGCAGGCGAAACAGCCACACATAAAATAAATGATAAATAGTAATTTTTAAAATGTCCTTGGAATCAGTACTTGTGGAAGGAGAAAGGAAACAAGACTGAGCAGACAGAGATCAAGTGGTTAAACAGACTGTATGACGGCCGTGGCCAATCACATACTGTCCTGTAGAGTTACAGTGACCTTATAGAGTTGTACCAAGTTAGGCTACGATGACCAGGCCTCTAGGTTCCCACATCAATCATTCATGGATGCCACTCAGTCTGTGAGGAGTGTGACCTCAGATAGTAGCCTTCTGAAGAGGAGGAAGACCTTGAAAAAATTGTCACTCTGTCAACAATATTCACAGCAGTAGAAATAACAAGTATTGTAAATAAAAGGCAACAGGCTAAATAATGTTTATTATTTGCCCTGTAATTATTATGGCAGTATTATCTAACCCACTATCACAATCAATAAGATACAGATGCTTGTTAGATTTTATGATTGTCTCATAACACCTTGGGCTGGGCTGATATTCCCACCTACACTATCTGAATAACCTCACTATCCACTTCCCAGCCGCATCCAATGCCATCGCCTTAACCGTCCTTATCTGGGCTACCTTCCATCCACAATCTTATAAATACTTGCTTCTCCTTCATCTGGATCGCTCCTTTCCACGCCACTTTCGGAGTCCTTCCTCCTGGTCCAAGCGGTTCTTTACCGTGCTAACCTGCCATGGCTTCCTTCTCTTTCCATCTGTCTGTCTCCTTCCCATGATTCTCCTGTCCCCAAAGCCCAGGAGCCTTAGCCATGCCTACCTCCTTCTGCATTGTCCAGGTAAAGGCCTTTTTTATTAACCAATCAGGAATAATGTCTTAGGCAGGTTTACACAAGGATAGGACAGTAACCAGGTCTTGAGGGCCAGTAATTAGCATCAAAATACAAGCATCAAACCAAACCCCCAACAAACAGGCATTTGCTCTAGAAGCATTTGGTTAGCACAGTATAGGGCCCATCACACGATTGGTCTCACCTAGAATATGACATAAAGCTCTTACTGTCTCTCTGTCCTTATCGCCACCAACATTCTGCTGTTGTTACTAACTCACTAAAGCCGTATGAGCCACCTGGGCATTTCTTGAGCCTCCACACCCACCTCTCCTACTTCTCAGCATTCTCCTCTTGTCTGGACACTAGCTGAAGTACATGCCACAAACATTAAGTGTATTTTAGGCCCTTACTATGATGCTCTTACCCAGATACTTCTAAGCTGCCTTCCGCATGTTACTCAAGTCTCTGTTTCAAAGTTTATTTTAATTGGATGAGCCTTCTCTCACCAACCTGTACCGAACAGCACAGCATTCTTTCACCAGGTACACACACTCACACACCCCACACACTCTTACTGTCCACCTGCTTGCTCCCTTCACTTCAGTACATGCTCCATAAACAGCAGAAGCTTTATTCCCTTTAATAATCACGATGAGTATAACAGCATATCATAATGATGAGACTGGATCTTTTGCTGGACCTCACAGTCAGAGTGAGATCACATAAGACTGCTGTCTTACTGTGTACTCAGTCTGCTTGAAAAACTACTTTAAAGAAAACAATGCAACTCAGTGGAAGTGTGGGTTTTGTGCCTTTAATCCCAACTCACTGGAGGCAAAGTCAGGCGGATCTCTCAGTTTGAGGCCAGTCTGATCTACAAAGCATGCTTCAGGACAGCCAAGCCTACACAGAGAAACTGTGTCTCAAAAAACAAAACAAAGTAAAACAACAATAACAAGAAAGAAAGAAAGAAAGAAAGAAAGAAAGAAAGAAAGAAAGAAAGAAGAAAAGGAAACAGTGTTACAATCAACCTTACTTGCCTTGAATTTCCCATGTAAATATCTTAAAACCTAAGGTAATGTATAGCTGTAATCTAAAATTATGTAACTCTTCTATGCCCCCACCCATAATAATGCATGAGGATCATTTTTGGAAAGCAGCATATGTGGAGGTGGAAAGCAATATTCTAAAACGTTGACCAAACATTTGGAAATTGACTGAGAAACAATATTTGTAGTACTGTCTGGGTCAGTTGAAGCCAATGACTTAATCGCTTGTAAAACTCTGTTAAAGATTTCCATGAAGTATATCATTCCTTCCCTCGGTGATGTTTTCTGTGACGCTCAAAACTGACATAGACACAGTTAGACAACAGACAGACACACAGACACAGATAGACACACAGTCAGGACAGTCACAGACATAGGTACTGCTATAGATAGAGACTCAGGTACAGATGCAGATACAGACACAGGGACAGGGACAGAGTTGTAAAACAGCCTCCAGCCAGAGACAGATTCAGACATACAACAGACAGAGGAAAGAAGACAGGGAGCATAAAGTAGATTTCAAATATGGACTCACTCTTGGTTAAATGGAAGTGTTTTATTTCTTTTCTCTTTTGGTTTTTTGAGACAGGGTTTCTCGGTGTAGCCCTGGCTGTCCTGGAACTCGATCTGTAGAACAGGCTGGCTTCAATCTCATAGAGATCCACCTGCCTCTGCCTCCAAAGGGTTGGGATTAAACGCTGCTGCCCGGTCTCTTTCTTTTCTTAATGTAACACACACATTGCTGGTAACCCAGAGTTAATCAACGGTGTGTTTAGTCCATTCATAACAACTGTGCACCTGATAGTATTTGTTCAGCTAGTATTTGTTAATACACTTACTGTTATTTGAGGACAGAGCAGCATTCCATGGTAAAAAATCCAATTTCCCCAGTTGTAAACTGAGAATATATATAAATTTGTATTTGTTACATATATCATATATGAAGCTTACTGTTTAAGTGAAGTAAAATAACATGTCTATAAAGCATTGTTATATGCTAAATGCACCACACTAAGTGTGTGAAAGTCGTTAGCACAGTGCTCCACATGAAATCAGGGCTCACTGTTAGGTAAACACACGGATGGATGACGGTTAGAGCTGCTTTTGCTGAGCCTGTGAGCAACTAAATGATGCAGTTTACAGTTTACAGCTCACTTTGGGGTTCCCGCTAGGTATTACAGGCAGGTAACACCATTTGAAGGAGACATTTTTGGTTCATATCTCAGGCTTCCATAGCCAAAACTATAAACTGCAGCTTCAGCAAGGGAAGTTTCCTTCTTGTAGTTGGGAGGCCAAGAAGCTGAGAATCAGGGTGCTGGCCTAGACAAGGTTTCCGGGGTATTGTTCCCCGACACTGCTTCCCCCAGCTTCCCCAAGCCTCCTTTATCTAGTACAGGGTCAGATGAGTTCTCCAATTTCATGAAGCCATTAATCCTGACATATGCTGTAAGATAATACTACTTATCCCCCAGAGGTCCTGTCTCCAAATATCAGAACACTTGGGCTCATAATTCCAACTCATTTTGAAGGGGCCCAAACAATCCGCCCGTAAACTTACTTGAATGTCAGGAAGCTTCAAAAGCAATAAAAATGTTTGTATGTAATGCTGGAGAATACATTTTCCTAAGTCTTAACGTCATACATTGTACTCACATTATCTTAAAACTGCATTTTAGTGTTAATAATGAAAACTTAAGCTGAAGAAATCTTGCAGAGTTCGTCTATTTGGTAGTTTTGTGTTTTTCCCAACTACGTGTAGAGTTGCTGCCATTCTTTCTCTACAAGATGTGGAAAAAGTCAGAATACACATACATCCCTTGCTAGTCCACAGAAACGCATATTTAAAACATTTTATGTAGATTGTATTTCATGTGGAGCCTCACTAACGGGCTCAGTGGTTTCATCTAGTCAACGTTTCTCCTAGGAATAACAGCGGGGGAAGGTAGGGGAGGCACAGGAAGCGAGCAGCGGCCCGTGGGGACAGCTGCAGCCGGAGGCCTTTGCGAGCCACAGGAGGCCACACCAGGGTAGGCAGGGCCCGTGGGTCAGCAGCTCTCTCCACCGTCATCCCCGGAACCGTTCGGACATTTCCAGAAAAGCACTGCGCTTGGAGAGCCGCGGATGAAACAGGAGCAAACACAGGCCCCAGCAGGACGCATCTGCACGGACCCGGAAGACACAGGCGTTCCGCCGGCGGAGGAGAAACAGCATCCAATCGGTGCTTGTTTCTTAGCGGCCAATCACATCCCGCCTTACAGCGGCGCTCGGGACGGTGGGCTGGGCTGCTCTCCCAGGGGTGCGGCTGACACCGGCGGGGCCAGCTCCAGTCGGTGAAGCCCAGGGCGGTGGGGTTTCGTGCTTGCTGCTTTCCCCCCTCCGCTCATGTAATGCACTCCCTGAAACAAGAAATCCAAGCGTTCTCCCGGAATGATCTCAGGAAGCAGGGCACCAGGGTGACCACGCTAACTGGAAAGAAAATGATAGAAACCTGGAGGGAGGCCACACTTCACGTTGTGGAAGCCGAGCCCAGCGGTGACGCTGGCTGTGGCTATGTGCAGGACTTTAGCTTGGACCTGCAGGTTGGCGTTGTTAAGCCCTGGCTGCTTCTGGGTGAGTAGACTGGCTTGCCGCTGCCTTGTGGAGTCCCTTTAACTGGATTCCTTTGCCATCAGCCTCCTCCAGGCATAATGATCCCCAATGCACAATAACATTACAAACTTATCCTGATAAAGAGTTGAAACGTTTGCTCCGTTAGGAACAAAATAGGGACGAGTCTGTCCCCACAACATTCTTCTGAAAACGTTATATCGCTTTGACACCTGAGTATTGAATTTTGGAACAAATGTTCTCCCTGTTTTTCTAACTTTCTCTGGAGGATAATAAGATGCTGTGTTTGACTGAGAAAGCAGGTGATTGAGAGTGTTCTCTGGTACCTGCCTCTGCTCATGGTGCCTGTCTCTGGGGTGTTAGGAACACGCATTCTGTTTTACAGCTGCCAGCCTGATGATGATGTTATTTCTTGTGATATGGAAATGCTGAATTTGTATACAGGCATCCCCCACAGGCAAAACCAAAAGGAAGCGAGCTTGTAAGAGAACTCACTGGTTGTCTTGATGACCTGGTACGATGTTCTCTAGAAGCCAGCCTGTCCCACAAGTCTGCATTGCTTTACATTTGTGAATGAGAGACTAACGTTTGGACACAGACCCAGGAGTCAGACATAAGCACATTATGAAGCATACAGGGCATATGATTCTCTTAAGGATCTTCAGACACGGATTGTCTTCATGGTACAAATGGGAAGTGAGCTTTAAGGTTGGGAGCATGATTTGCACAGGGAACAGATTCAGCAGAATGTCCGAGGGCCTCAAGTCCAAGTGTGACTGGCTCTTGCCCACTGTCATCGTACCGTCTTGTTTGCAGCTACATTTACATCAGGTGCTGCCATTCATTTATCCTCTCAAGACTTCCAAAAAGCCATCTGCATAAAGTATTTCCAGTTTATTTATTTAGTTTTATGTTTGCATGTTTCATGAGTAAATGCAGGTGCGCTATGTTCGTGCATGGTAATCTCAGAGGTCAGAAGAGGTCATCAGAGTCCCTTGAACCAGAGTTAAGAATGGTTGTGAGCCACCATGTGGGCGGGCACTGAGAGCTGAACCTCAGTCCTCTGCAAGAGCAGCAAGTGCTCTCAAGCACTGATCCACTTCTCCAGGCCCTGATCTGCCAGTTTCAACTGAAGTGACATCCTATAATGTTGTTCTGGCACTGTGGATTTTTCTTGGCAGAACTCGAGTGGTGTAAGTTATACCATGTGTCTAAAGAATTGTCATACACACTGTGTGTAGATTGACTGAATAAATAAGGCCAGCCAGACTTTGCAGCTCAGAGGAGAAAATATACCATCTTCTCACAGCAAAAACTTCAGTGAATTATTTGGCCAAGCTGGATGGTTCTGACCTTGTTCTCTGTGTCTGAGTATATGTATGTGAGTGTTTTTCAGTTATTTGCCCCCACCCAAGAAGCTTTTTCTGACCACTACAGTTGCTCACAAACTCTTATCTCTTTCCTTTGTCACTGTCTCTTTTTCTCCCCATCTTGTTACCTCTTTGTCTCTGTCTCTCTCTCACACACACTAAATAGAAAAAAATAAAAAGTAAATGAATAAATGAGCAAATATGCTTTAAAAAGACTTTTAACTGGCTACAATCACAGCTGTTCCAGAAGCTGAGTCAGAATAATAACTACTCTGAATCCTGCTTGGGCTACAGGGTGAGGGTACCTTGAGCAACATAGTTATACTCTGTGACAGGTGCTGGCCTCAACACCACAAACACATAGAAGGTTTATATCAATAGTGTCACAGCGTGGAAGTCCTTAGAAAGGACAACTGTCTCTGCAATATCGTTGACCTGACCTGTCTGTCTCAGTTTTGAAGGGAGAGACAGAGGAATAGAGGGAGAGGGAATATTACCAACACCGTCAGTGTAGGGCGAAAAAGGAAACAATTACCTTCCCACCCCCCAAGGGAGGAGCAGCCCTGCTAGGCCACAGAGGAGGACTTTGCAACCAGTCCTGAAGATACCTGATAAAACAGGGTCAGATGAAAGAGGAGGAGGTCCTCCCCAATCAGTGGACTTGGAAAGGGGCAGGGAGGAGATGAGGGAGGGAGGGTGGGATTGGGAGGGAATGAGGGAGGGGGATACAGCTGGGATACAGAGTTAATAAAATGTAACTAATAATAAAAAAAATTAAATTAAATTAAATTAAAAAAAGAAAAAGGAAACAATTTCATTTAAGCCATGCTACACTTTTTACTATTGTAAAATGCAAACAGAACAGAATAATCAGTTAAAAATGATATGTTTTCTAAACTATTAAATTAATATTAGTTTATCTGAACTTGTTTCCCCACCCCAACACAGTTAAGAATTCTTATGGTAGAAAACTGAAAATCACCTTTCAGTCATGAGGTATTTCAAACTGATAGGAAGTTATGGAATGACGAGAGAACAGGCAATTTTGTACCCACCATCCATATTGGCCATGTGCTTAGGTTTTGGAAGACAAACTTCCAAGTGGAAAGAAGCAGAATGTGTGTTTGGTAAGGAACCTCTCAGCTTGGACTCGCTGTGTACCTGTGACCGCCCCCCCTCACCCAGTTACCTGAAATCATGCAAGGGAAGCTGGCTGATTCCTCAGATATGGAGAGAAGGAGAGAGAGAGAGAGAGAGAGAGAGAGAGAGAGAGCATTGCTTGTGGAAATGGAACACAGAAAAGTAAAATCCTTGAAATCCTTCATTGTAAATGTCCTATTTAATTATCCGCGAAACCTGCTACACTCTGTCGACCTTGGGCAGGAATTTGCTTATTAACAAGAGCCAGTCTCCAAATGTGGGAGAGTAAAGAGCCATCTTCAGCAGGAAGAGACTGTGAAGGCTACGGCACTGGCTGAATACAGTGTGTGGGCGGGCGGGAGCCCGTGGCTCAGAGCTACTGAGCGTTCCCTCTCCAGCTGGCCTGAACTTACTTTGTGGGTGTCTGGTTCTCTTATTACCCTTTTTTTCTTGTGTAAAAGAAAGGGCTGTTCATTATAAATAGTGAGGTGTATAAGGAAGAAAAAAATAACATCCATAACCCCACATTTAATGTTTTGTTCCGGGTACTTTCTGTTTTTTGTTGTATATTTCACACCGTGCTGGATTTTATGTCTGTATTAGGAATCTAAACTCGGGTCCTATGGTAGCAGTGGTTTCCCACTGAGGCATGTTCTAAGCCTCTGGAGCACGTTTCCATTTTCTATGTATTAAGAATGTGCGTCCCATGCCTTTCCTATTTTAATTGTTATTTCTAGTGGTGCCTGCTGCTGTACAGATTTCATATGTGACTGTGTGATGTTTTCTGTCTCCACGCCTGTTTTGGACCTGGAGTTGTCTTTGCTTTACTGGCTGTATTTTTATTTGTCATATGTTGAACATCCTTACAGCTAATCACTGCAGCATCTATAATTTTAGTATAAGTTATTTACAATGGGAAGGTCCACAGATTCATAAAAGATACATTTTTCATGATGAATATTACCAAATTTCCCTTCCAAAAATTGAATTGATGTCCTTTCATGTTGATTTCCCCCCTTGTTCTGTTTTTTTAAGAGAATCATTACACAAAGCTCACAGGAAAACTGAGATTGTACTTATGTTCAAGGTAATATGGTTTATTTCCTCAGGCTCACAGGATGCTGCTCATGATCTGGAGCTGCTGCGGAAGCACAAGGTAAACTGCAATTGGGACGATGTCCCTCCTTCCATTACGTGGGAAACATTGTATTCCTTCAACCTTTGCATAATTGGGTTTAGTATGTGCTACTCGGGCCATCATTTTAGTAGCATTGCCAAATAATTGCACCTACTTTAAATATACAGGTCTGTGATTCATCTTTTTTTTCCAGGCTCATGTCCTTCTCAGATTCCTTCACACCACCTCATGAACTTGACCCTGGAAACACTTATTTCTTGCCTCTGCTTAAGCAGTTCCCTGTGGGCCAGACTTTCCCTCATCTCTGCCTGTCAAACATCCACATCCGTTCTTGAGTCCCAGTTCATTGGCCAGTTTCCCGCAACAGTGCTTCTTTCCCGCTCCCTTTACACAGCGAAAGGATTTCTTGCCCATTTTCAGTATTTCCTCAGAGCAATGTGTAGCTGTTTGCTGTTGTGCCAGACACTCAGCTCCTGTTAAGTAGCTGAGGTTCTGGTTCTCTTGAAGCTTCCGCTCCACATGGATCCGGGGAGATTCCGAAGGTGTTGTGTGGGTGAGCAGGGAAGGGCAAGTGATGGTGCCTCCTTCCCTGGTTTGTTTTGTTCGGTGCTTGGGGGGCACAGGAAAAGCTTCTTGGAGGGGGTAGCACTAACTTTTGCTCTGGGGGCGTTGAGAAAGGAACAGGCATAAGAGAACTCTGATAGAGATGGTGGGTGTAGACACCCCAAAGCTAGACAAAGGAAAGGCTGGTGTTTTCAGGGAGAGAACGGAGTTCAGAAGATCGTGTGAGAGCAAAGGGCACCAGGATATGAGCAAGAGAGGGAAAGCATGAAGCAGAAGGACCACACAAACTACTGCAAGTTGTTTGGACACGATCCGAAATACAGCAAAAAGCCAAGGAAAGCCTTTACCTGGGGGAATAGCAGGATTAAATGTGCATTTTAGAAAGATTTCTCACTAGGAGCAGCATGGGAAATATATTGAAGAATTGTTGAGCCGGAGATGGGGGGACCAGCTGTGAAGTTTGTCAGTGCTCAGAGAGAAGGTGATAACGGTGTAGATTAGATGCAGGGTAGAGAGAAGTGGTGGATTTGAGATTTTCTGAGAGGCCCAAAGCCTCACATCTCAATCCTTCCTTAGTTACAGGAGAAGGAAGCTCCTAGCTGGTGGACTGTTTAGGAAGGATTAGGAGGTGTGGCCTTGTTGGAGGAAGTGTCGAAGCAGGGATGAGCTTTGAGGTTTCCAAAGGCCACGTCAGGCACAGATTCACCCCTTCTCTCTGGGTGCGACCTGTGGATCAGGAGTGAGCTCTCACCTGCCACTCCAGTGCGATGCCTGGCTGGCTGCTGCCGGACCGCAAGCCCCCGACTGAATGAAGCTGCCTTGCTCAGGCTGTGTCTTCACAGCAGTAGAACAGCAAGTAGAGAAATTAGTGAGCCCGATTTCAGAAGACTGAGAAGCAGAGGGTTGATGAAGAAGTGAGGGGAGGAGAAAAAGTAGTGGGCGGAGCTTAGAAAGTGTTGTGCATGTGTGGAGGCTAATGTTGGAAGCAGGAATAGAAGACTCAGGAAAGTCAGTAGGGAAAGGTGCAGAAATAGCAGTGGTTCCGGAGCACGTACTGGGAAGAGCCCTCTAAAGGATGCAGGAATCTGTCATCGACTGAAGTATTGCAGAAAGAAAGGGTAGAGGTCAGCTGGTGATACCGGATGGGCAGATGTGGAGGGTGCCACGTGACACTTTCAGAGAGAGATTGTCTTCTCTGAAAGAATCAACCAAGGCACCAGGAGGACTGGAGGGGCACTGAGTGAGCTGGTGTCTCTGAGACTGCGTGTTTCACTGAACCTGGCAGCCAACCATGCCATAGATGGGAAGAGCATTTAGGCTAAGAGAACAGCTATACCACTGCCGCCACCTCTCCACACACTCGGGCGGACCGAGGCAGGTGGTACACTGAGTGACCTCTTCCTCCCGTTGGAGTCCACCTCATTGTCCTCAGCTCTCACCACTGGCTGCCTTATGTTATTGCCACCAAGACTTTGAGACCTATATTTGTCACCCAGAGCTCCCGTGGGGAAAAAGTCAATTCAATGAGGGATAAAAGTGTTACTTAATAAAATACTTGCCATTATTTTTAACCAATAATCAGTTCATTAGCTAGTCTGATACCTTTGCTGGTCAGTTTACTGAGCCGCATCTCGTCTTACTTCTGTTTGGTTTGTTACATATTACAACCTGATAAGGAGAAATAACGGCCTTTAATTGCATAAACCACACGAGAATGCCTGGATTTCCTACCAGTGTCCTCACACACCTTATTTAACAGTGCTAGAAACGTTCAGCCTTATGTCCACTAACAGGTTAGTGCTATTCAGGGTAACATGGCGTGTGTGTGTGTGTGTGTGTGTGTGTGTGTGTGTGTGTGTGTGTATCACCCCTCCTGCTTTAACAGAACTCAGTCAGCCTCACTGTTGGGATGGGAACTGGAGCATCTCTCTCTATCAGATCCTGCTTGCTCTTCCCACAGTCCTCTCTTAACAATGTACAGGGGAAGTGAGCTGGCCTCACTATCCTCATTATAAAGGCATCGCCTCTCAAGGCCAGCATCAATAAACAGCTCTTTAACTGATTAGCATACATAGGCTTTATTGGGGGGGGGGGCTTTAGGCTGGTTCCTCATCTGATCTACCAAACCAAACCAACAAACAAAAACCACCCTTCTGTCACTGACATGTTAGTATGGCTATTCACTGAGGTCCCCGCCCTCCCCCTTGATAGCTATTTTAAGTCAGTACTTTCTGCTGAGCTCATTGTTCACTCAATGCTTACGATGTTTCAGCCTGGGCTGTGTTTTCATTGAGTTCCCAGTGCAGGGAGGGAGCTCTCTAAGGAGCTGGGCTACACCGAAAGGGTCATGCACGTGTTGTAAAAGAGCTCTGTGGTTGAGGATGGGACAGAGGAAAGGGCAAAGAGAAGTTGTGTCGTTCAGTGAGTCAAGTAATGTTTTTGATTATTCTTATTACGGAAATTAAAATTAGAGTCTGTTTTTAGATCATCTAATTCATAGAACCTAAAAATCATCTTTTTTTCCTTTCCTTTAAGGTGACTCATATTCTCAATGTTGCATATGGAGTTGAAAATGCTTTCCTCAGTGAATTTACATATAAGACTATTTCTATATTGGATGTGCCTGAAACCAATATCCTGTCTTATTTTCCAGAATGTTTTGAGTTTATTGAGCAAGCGAAACTGAAGGTGAGTTTTATTTGGTAACAGTTCTTCAGAAGCAGAAATTCCAAAGCATAGGGCCACCAGCCTGTCTTTCTACATTTTGCAATGAATTTGTGAAGAACCATCATGAAAATTTTCCTCCAGCAATGCTCATTAAATCCTTATGGTTTTAAGTTCTTCAATTGTTTTTTTCTCTTAATGAGAAGCTTACTTTCCATATTAACTGAGTTTTGCTCTGAGTTCTTACCAGGAAACTCCCTGGCTGACTGAATTTCCCTGTGCAAATAGGTAGTTAAATGTCGTCTGAGGCTGTGTGAGCACATCCTGGCTGATTTGTAAGAACCAGATGGACCAAAGGGTACAGTCTGCTCTAGTCTCGCCAGTGTATTCATGATGATGAATATTCATTCATTTAATGACTCAGGCACAGAGACTTTGTGTCTGTGCATTTAAATTTTATTGATATACTTATTGAGTCAGGGTCTCATGTAGCTTAGGTGAAGCCTCAAACTCACTCTGTGCCCGAGGAAGA
Organism: Psammomys obesus; assembly: GCF_907164565.1. Taxonomy (NCBI): domain Eukaryota; kingdom Metazoa; phylum Chordata; class Mammalia; order Rodentia; family Muridae; genus Psammomys; species Psammomys obesus. The sequence goes on along the minus strand of NW_026585895.1, from coordinate 4,601,014 downwards.
GCTTGAACTTTAGATCCTTCTGCCTCCGCCACCCGCGTACTGGAATTACAGGTGTACATTGCCATACTTCTCTTTATGTTGTGCTGGGGATGGAACCAGGACCCTCACACCAAGCAGTTACTCCACCAGCCGAGCCACGTCTTTGCTCTTCTGCATTTTGAACCATAGAATTGTAAGGCAGAAGGCATATTGCTGTGCTGAGCTGAGCTTGTATAAAACCCTAATCAGAAACTGTCTGCAGGTTTTGTGACATTCAAAGCCCGGTCTGGCATATCGGTTCAGTCTTAATCTTTGATGTGTGTCAACATTCTGACAGACCTCTAGGATGGCTATTACCTAAAACTGTATCTTGAAATGACGTTTTTTTTGGGTTTTTTTTGGTCAATAAGTAATTCCTTTTTTACATTTTCGTTGTAATTAAGTTTTTAATTTCTAAGTAATTCCCTTAGTCATTATATATAACTGAACATATGTACATCTTTGATAAAGAGATGTGTCAGAGAATTCACACGCCCAGACTTGTTTTTAGTTAGCAAGATCAATCCACAGGGAGGATGGTGGTGGGGTTGATGTAACAGTTTCCTCCCCGAGAACTAACCAGGAGTCCCCTGGGAACCTGGCTACAACCCTCTAAGAAAGAGTACGTCCTGGAGTGCCAGCAGCTCCTAACCTGGATACGTGAACCCAGGCTTTGACACCGTGAACCTGGCTTCAAACCCCAGTGCTTGCTTCACTGACGGACAGAGTCTGACGGTCCAAAAAAGTGGGGAAATATTTCATGATTTTATTCAATTTTATTATTAGCGTAATATTTTAAATTTGTCCTTTGAGACTTTCATATATGGATGCAATGTATTTTAATCCTATTCACCACCACTCTCTCCCTCTAAGAGCCTCCTACATCGCCCTCTCATATTCATGTCCTCTTTTTTTTAATAACTCACTGAGTCCAGTTGGTGTTGCCATGTAAACATGGCATGCGGCCCTCACTGGAGCATGGTAAACCTGCCCGAGAGCACAGGTATAAAGAAGACTGGCCCCTCCCCCGCCAGCACCCATTGGCTGTCACTAGCTCCTGAGGTAGGATTAGGACTCCCGAGTCCCTCCCACTCCATGCTGGAATGTTGACTGGCCTGATCTTATGCGGGAACCTCGGCTGCAGTTGGTTAGTAACTTTGTGTCCTGTCACATTCGGAAGATGCTATTGTTCCCAGCCCCTGACCTCTGGCTCTACAGTCTTTCTGGCCCCTCTTCCTCAGTGTTCCTTGAGCTTTGAGAGGAGGTGGGTATCGTATAGATGACCCGCTTATGGCTGGGCGCTGCACAGACACTTATTTTCTGCATTTTGCTAGTTGTGAGTCTGGGCATTGCCAAGACACTTTCCAGATGAGGACTGAACGTTTCACAGTCCGCGCCTCAGCCTACCGGGCATTTCTACTTCCCTCACTTTGAACTTTTAGGTGTCAAGTTTTCTTCACGGAAATGCACGCCACGTCTATTTGTTTACTTAGCAAATATTGACGAATTCCTGCTATGTGCTAAGAACTGAAGTTAGTGCTGGAGATACAAAGATGGGTCAGGCAGCCCTCCTCTCACTTGGGAGGGGTCCTCTTCCTAGGACAGAAGCCAGGGTCAGCTGTGTCAAGAAGAGCACAACATCTGTCAGGTGTAGCACAGCACTAGCCCCAAAGAAAAGCTTTGTTTTATTATTGTTAGCTCTGGGAACAAGAAAGCAATCCAACAATTCTTTTGGAAATACTTTCAAGGACGATATTATCCCCACAGATTAATTTTGAAAAATAGGAAGGAAGTGCTTTAAAAGCCATGGAAAGCTAGTTATTGGGGCCGGAGAGCTGGCGTAGCTGTTGAGGGCACAGGCCCGGTGCCCAGCCCCGACATGGCGTCTCCCAGCCGCCTGAAACTGTGGCTCCAGGGACTCCAGCACCTTCCTCCGACCTCCGAGGGTGCGTCATACACAAGCTGCACATACACACGTGCAGGCAGTGTACGTAAAGAAAATAAATCCTAAAAAAAGTAGCAACGGCATAGTGAAAGGAAAATATTACACTTCAAAACATGTAAATTTGAGATCTGGAGATTTGTTTTGAGCTCAGTAATATACATTAGTAATTTTCAAGATGTTGTAGTATAATTTTTAAACACATGAGTCATAAAAAATTAGCTGTTGGTAAAAAGTGAAATAAAATCAGTTGAGGCAGGAAGACTGAGGATTGACGGGTGGGTTTAGAACCACAGGCTACTTACAGAGAACCCCTCTTAAAATTAAAAGTAAGTGGAGTGTGCGCTCTGTGGGTGCCCTGTGTGTGTCCTGTGTGTGTCCTGTGTGCGCCCTGTGTGCGCCCTGTGTGTGTCCTGTGTGTGTCCTGTGTGCGCCCTGTGTGCGCCCTGTGTGTGTCCTGTGTGTGCCCTGTGTGTGTCCTGTGTGTGCCCAGTGTGCGTCCTGTGTGCGCCCTCTGTGTGTCCTGTGTGTGTCCTGTGTGTGCCCTGTGTGCGCCCTGTGTGCGTCCTGTGTGTGTCCTGTGTGTGCCCTGTGTGTGTCCTGTGTGTGCCCTGTGTGTGTCCTGTGTGTGCCCTGTGTGCGTCCTGTGTCACCCTGTGTGTGTCCTGTGTGCGTCCTGTGTGCGCCCTGTGTGCGCCCTGTGTGTGTCCTGTGTGTGTCCTGTGTGTGTCCTGTGTGTGCCCTGTGGGTGCATTGTCAGTGCTGCAAAAGCAGAGGAGACTCACAGAGAACAGGATGAGAGGCTGGAGAGGTGGCCGAGCAGTTAAGAGTGCTCACGTGTGGAGGGCCAGGGTTAGTGCTCTGTGCCCAGGCAGCTCACACCTGGAACCCCAGCTCCAGGGGGCAACGCGTCCTTTCCGGCTTCCATGAGCACTGCAGCCCTGTGTGCACAACCTGCCTGTGGTGTGTGTGTGTGTGTGTGTGTGTGTGTGTATTTCTTAATTTTTTTTAAATTAAAAACAATTTTTAAATTAAAAAAATAAAAATAAATTTTTAAAAATGTTGAAATTTCCTTATGTGTAGGTGTATATAGTGAATATTATTTTCCTTTCCTTGTGCAGAAACAAAACTCAAAAATGTATCCTCAGTATCTATAAGAAAACAAGTGAAGTAGACTTGTTGATGTAAGAAATATCAAAATACCAGTTAATTTTGTTTCTAATCATTGTTGAAAAGAGATACACTTGCAAATTTGATATAATGGATCGAGAGAGAAATCTGACCGCATGTTCACAGATGGGAGAGAGCTGCCTTGAAAACCTAAAGCCGTCAAAAGCCCCGCAGGGGCGCAGGAGCAGTTGTGTAAAGTGCGCGTGGGGACAGGGTCCCGTCCCTAACGGAAGGTGGTGCCCGCCTGTGCTTTCCTGTGTTGTAGCAAATGAAGAGAAACAGAGTTGCTGGAACTTGGATCCTGTGGCGTGTGCGCCACTGAATCCAGATCGTTAAGTTTGTGAAGGCCTGCGGTGGGCCAGGCTGTGTCAATCTGAGCCGTCACGTCGCTCGCGTTCACTCTCAACGCAGTATTGCCCACATCGGCGTCCACCCTGCCCTGTGTTCGTTTCGCTTGTAAAGTATCATTTACAAGTTACCCGAGAAGGGTTTCACTGACCTCTCTGCCGGCATCCGATTACCTTTCCCACTTCACGTCGGTGTGAGCTATTCATTTGCTAACTGATCGGTTGACAGTTTTAATTTTCTTCCTTACAGAGTCAGAATGACTCCTTACAGAGTGATACTCCCAATGGCTTGCCTTTTCCTTACCAACCATGTGGTCTGCGGCAGCGGTCATTTATGTAGATGTGAGTTAGTGGGCTCTTAGGTGTACTTGGCTCGAGTCGCGCGTGTAGACGCCGTTTCGGAGCTCCACCCACATCGCCAGAGCATTTCATCCAGCCGCTGTTTGAGGGCTGAGTCTCCCTGGTTTTTTTTTTTTTTTTTTGCAATGAAATTTATTCTGGCAAACAGCCGAGTTACTGACGCTGTAGGCGAGCCTCCTAAGCATGCCCACCTGACTTACTGACGCGAAGTGTGTTTGGCCGTGTTCCAGGATGGCGTGGTTCTCGTTCACTGTAACGCAGGGGTTTCCAGGGCCGCGGCGGTTGTCATCGGCTTCCTCATGAGTTCCGAAGAACTCGCGTTCACCACTGCTTTGTCGCTGGTGAAAGGTGCGAGGCCGTCCGTGTGTCCGAACCCCGGCTTCGTGGACCAGCTCCGCACCTACCGAGTGGGCAAAGGGAGCAGTGGCGGCGACCAAGCACCCGGCGACCAGGCACCCGCAGTGGACACGGCCCGCGGGTCGTGATCCGCACCCCAACAGAGACAGACACACAGACACCTGCATCTGCCTCTGTTTCGGAGACAAACTTGTAAAACTTCCCTTTTCTGTTATCTTTTACCGGTGGACAGGGAGGTTGCTTTCACCGCCCTGAATTAATGCTTTTTTTAAGTTTTGCCTTTCCTTTGTTATTGCAATATCTGGTTAAGTGTTTCTTTGAATTATAAGAGAAATAGGTATATTATCAAATCAGTAAACATTGATATGTGTAGGAGACACTTTAAACAAAACAAACAAACAAACAAACAAAAACCTTAGTTACAGTTAGAAAAACAATGAAGTCTTTTAATTCATTCTTTCCTCTTGCACGCTTTCCTGAACGAAAACCTTTGAAGTCTGGACTAAGTGAAGACTTGTCATTTCAAACGGAAGTAAAATTTTTGGAAACAATATTCTTAAGGTTAAAAATAATACCTTCAGCCTCCCCAAAGAGTGCCAGGATCAAAAGGCTCATATCAACTTCTAGATAGTGGTTACAAACTCCTGTGATCTTTACATCTTGACTTTTGTTTCTATTTCAAGCACTTCTCTCTTATTCTTTAAGTGATTGTGTAGATGCTCTGTTGTGATTTTATGATTTTTTAAATTAGGTGTTATCACTTATACTTTGCTCTTTTTAACTTGGGTGCTAAGTGTTCTGTTTATTGGTAATCTGTCATATTTTTGGTCTCCTGGGATTCTTAAAAACAGCCTTATAGTGAGAGACAATTTTTAAGATGTAATCTTATAATTAATCTATTTTATATCTCAGTATTCTGCTGGAAAACATATTTTTAGGAAAAAAGTTATGAATCTATAAAAATTTAAACATTGTTAGAATGCTTAATATTATGTACTTTTTTTTTTAATGCTTCCAGGTTAAGAAAACTTAATTATATACATTGTAAGTTTACCTCAAGGTTTGAATTGGGGGTGGGGGACCACACATCAGGAGGTAGAGTCTATGCCTACTTTGCAAAAGTCCCTGACTTCCATTATCAGCAACACACACACACACCACACACACCACACACACAAATAAATCTTTTGAGATGTTAAGTAAGTACATACTGCAAATGTTAACTTTGACTAGTTATGAGGGAATCCTTTTCTGCCTTCTGAGTGGCATTTGTGATAAGTTCTGAAAGATAAGTAGGAGTTGACTGAAGGTGAGTGGGTTGTGGCAGATGTTTCAGAATTGAGTCAAGGATTTATATAAAGGCCAAGACAGAGAAGGAACATGAAGCCCTGGAGTAGCGGAAGGAGTGCTGAGATGTGGGGGCAGTGAGCGAGAGGGCATGTGACGTCGTCATTGAAGGACTGAAGGACGGATCAAGGGAGACTGCCAGAGTTTTAGGATGTCAGTCTTTTAGATTGGTGGGAGGATAAAGGTTTTCATCAGATGTGCTTAGAATGTTTTGTGGCTGTTGTTTATTTTATGCATATGTGTTCTGCCTTCTTGTGAGTCTGTGCACCAGGTGCATAGAGTGCCAGAAGGAACGAAGCCAGAAGGTGGAGTGGGATTCTCTGGGTCTGGAATTTCAGACAGCTGTGAGCTCCATGTGGGTGCTGGGAATTGAACCCAGGTCCTCTGAGTCCTTTTAACCATCTCTCCAGGGTCAAGAATGATAGCTCGTTTATTGGACAGGGTCTCCTGTTTAGAAGGTGGTCTGGGGATGACCTTTAACTCTGGTCCCTCCCATCAGCTCTCAAGTGCTGCAATTGCAAGCCTGTACCACGACTTGTGTGGTCGGTGCTGGGTTTCTTGCATGCTAGGCAGGAACTCTACTAACAAAGCTGTCGCTCTCATCTTCAGAAGGCTGCTTCAAAGGTTCAGTCTGCTTGTGTTGCCTCCAGTGAGTTTAGAGGAAAGCAAGAGCAGTGAAGACGTTAGGTCCAGGTTTCAAGTGTTGAAGGCAGATGCAGTTAATACAGAACAGATGGAAAGAAGTGCGAAATGGCACTTACTGCCCTGTCAGAGGACCAGAGTGTGGTCGCCAGCGCAAACGTCAGGGAACTCTCACCAGTGTGTAACTGCAGCTCAGTTCCAGGGTACTTGACAACTTTGGCTGCTGTAGGCGCCTGCACACACATGCGCACACATACCCACATACAAACACACGTATCTACACATAAGTAAAATAATAAAAATAAATCTTATAAAAAGGAAAGAAAGCTGAACATGGGGGTAGGTTCACGCCTTTAATCCCAGAACTCAGGGAAGCAGACGGAGGTGGATCTTTGTGAATTCAAGGTCTGCAAAGCAAGTCTAAGACAGCCAGGCTGACACAGAGCAACCATGTCTTGAAAAATCCAAACAAACAAACAAATAAATAGGAAAGAACTGAGTACTTTGAAAAATATTTAGAAACTAGATCATATAAATAATAAATAAATAGGGAAGAAGTGGGCACTTTGAAAATATTTAGAGACTAGATCTTAACAGGCCTTGGAATTGAATTTTATTGAAAAAGAGGAGTTTTCAAAACCATCCCAGGGTTTGCAGCTTTAATAATTAGAGAGCTGATGGTGCCATTCTTTGGGATAAATGCTCGTTTCTAAGTTGGCCCCTTATATTTGATTCAAGGTATCCTTGAGATATCCGTGTCAAACGTGTATGTCAAGAGGGCAGCTGGACGGCACATTTGGGAATTGGTATGAACTGGCAGTAGGAGCTTAGAGGGAAGCTAAGAGTATAAAACTGGGCCCTGGAGAAGCACATTTAAAGGCTGGGTGGAGGGTGAGCCAAGGAAAGACTCGCGGCCAGAGAGAAGGGAGCAAGCAGATCGCACGGCCAGAGGAGCTGAGGAGAGCCCCAGAGTGAGCAGTGCCCCATAAACTCCAGCTACTCAAGGAGTTGCGCCAGTCCTCCACAGAATACCCATTCACTAAATAAAAATAATTATTAGGCAAAGAGCAATTACTTCATTGATTTGTCACTAACAATTTTCACATAAGTGGAGACAAAAATGTATGCCTTTTGAATACCTTAGAATTTGGGCTCATTTATTTCTAAATTAGAGAAAGTGTCAAGCAAAATATAAGAAACTAGCATAATCACCAGAATTCTTGTTAACTGTCAGTCATCCTCTGTACTCCCTCTTGAACATGTCCTCACAAGGTAAATTTCAGACATAACTCTTCCGAGAAAGGTGAGACTCCCCCTAACCCATTCTCCCTGCCTGAAGCCCTCTATTTTGACTGCTCTAACTTCCCTGTGCCCTTATAATATCTCATTGAACCTAACTGGTATTTGAATACAAGACCAGGGATCATAATGGCACACGAAAGTAATTTAAGTTTGGAAATTATCCTTTACTTCCAAAAAGCAAAAGGATCCATTTAGCTGGTTAGAAAGGAGCAGGCAAACTATCCGAGCTCATGTTTCGTCTATGTCTGGTTGTGCCTTTTTGGTCAGTTGTTTCCTATAATGAGCTCACCAGCAAACCCTCCAATTTCTGTTTGTTGTTGTTTATTTAAAGGCACTTAGAGATACGGCTTCTGTTATTGTTTGTAGAGCCCCAAAATGCAATCCCAGCTGTGGACCTGTGTTTTTGTTGGGTTGGCTCTTACATTTTAACCCATGAAGCTGTTTTGGAGGTCATTTGGCCCTGGCTGCTGTGACTACGAGGGTGCTTTATGTGACATCACAGTATAAATGAATGACAGCCCATGACCTGTCAGCTACCAAAGGCAGATGATAAATAAGCACAGGCGTGATGTTTCCTCCCTCTGCTCTCTGTCTGAAGATGACAAATTCCATCTTTTTCCTAAAGTCCTACAAAAGGTGGATATCTTTTTTTGATGCTTTGGTTTTTAATTTTTAACTTATTTGTAATCATATTTCCGTGTTTTAGTGTGTGTGATTGCACGTGCCCACAGAAGGCAGATGCCTCTGATGCCCCTGAGCTGGAGTTAGAGCTGGCGGTGAGCTGCCTGGTGGAGTGCTGGGAATTGAACTCTGGCTCCTAGGAAGAGCAGTACGTGTTCTTAACCACTGAGCCATCTCTCTAGCCCCACTTTGAGTTCTTAAAATTATGTCTTTACATAATTACAAAATAGACAACATTATCTTAAGAGTGCTAGATTGATTTCATATGTTAATAGAGAATTAAGGGATGAGTTATGAGTATTCATGATAGATATACAAAATTTGATTGTGACTGTAGCAATTGATTAAAGGTAAATAAATTTGAGATATTATATACTTCTGAAATTTCAGGCTTTGTTTTTAGAAGAAAGTTCATACTTATCCCACCTGGGGTTAACTTTCACACTGAATTCTTTGTGGACCAAGGTTCTTCCTGTGCTTCCTGTAGTGTTCAGTGATAGGCCAGTGGCCAAGAACCCAAGTTGGTCTGGCCTGAACTTTTCTTGTATTTTTCTGTAACTAGAGCTTTACCCCTGGGTTGCTTAGACATGTGCACCATGCTTTGAAAGAAGAGGTCTCCATGTCAGCGTGAAAATCAAGAGTGCAAAGCAGTACATCGATGAGATCTTATGTCCTGAGTAAACTAGTAATTCAGAATAGATGTGGAGGAAGTCGATGTGAGGTTGTCAGTAGGTTCAGAGGAGAACACAAACACGTGCATTGTAATTAAGATGCTAATCTAAGCCAGTCGGTGGTGGTCCTATCACTTAGGAGGCAGAGGCAGGTGGACCTCTGAGTTCAAGGACACCCTTGTATACAGAATGAGTTCCAGGAAAGCCAGAGCTAAACAGAGAAACTTGTCTCGAAAAACCAATGAACCAACCAAAAAAAGATGAACACAGGTGTGTGGCAAATACAAAAATCTCCAAAGAGTGACAAGAAGCATAAAAAACTAGACAAGTATTTTTCATACAGGATAACCAAAGTTTTGAAATTCTTATTATACAACAAAAGCAATAAACAGAACTAAAAACAAGTTTTTATTTATGATCATAAACAATTCTGATAGAACTAAGGTGCAAAGCTTATGACTAATCTTCAGACATGCAAAATTGCATCGGACAGTTACTCTTTGTTCAATATCTATTTTAACTTGTAACTAATTTGTTCATGTATTTACTGGTAAAATTAAAATTAAAATTAGAAAGAAAAGATAATGGCTCTTGTTCTAAAAATAATAACTAATAAATAAAAATAAGCATCTCCTGACAAGTGAGTTGTAGTCCTCATGAAAGTGTGGATGAAGACTAGAGGAAAGCCTTGGGTGTTGTTTCTGAGGATCTACCACCTTTTTAAGACAGGGTTTCTCTGTGTAGCCCTGGCTGTTCTGGAACTCATTTTGTAGACTAGAGATCTGCCTGCCTCTGCCTCCTGAGTGCTGGGATCCAAGGCGTATGCCATCATCTTCCAGCCGAGTGCTGGATTTTTAATGTGGGATCTGAGGCTCAAACTCAGATCCTCATGAAGACAAGCAGTTTATCAACATAACCATACTCCCAGCCGCAACTGTCTCTTTTTAACAAGTACATGTTTGCTTCTGGTTGTGTAGATCACAAGAACAGCTTTTTCTAGGTGGGGGAGTGCACACCTTTAATCTCTGCACTGAGGAAGCTGAAGCAGGAAGATCTCTGTGAGTTTGAGGCCAGTTTGGTCTACACATCGAGTTCCAGGCTAGCCAGGACTATTTAGTGAGACCCTGTTAAAAACAACTCCCCACCTCCCTGAAAAAAAAAAATCCTTTTACTGAGGAATCTTTTGGTAATTTATCCTGAAAAGCACATTGTTGTGAGCAGGAGGCTGTAACCTCTGCAACTTTCGAATGTTGCCTTGTGAGCCACAAGTGTTTTGCAGATGTGATTATTCACTTAGTTACCCCAAATGGATGACTTGGGCTGAGAGAGAGCCCTAAGAACAGTTAGAAAGGAGGCAGAAAGACATGTGTCAGTACGAGGTGTTAGACACATGATGATAGAAGTTCTAGGAAGAAGTGGCAGAGAGAGAGAGAAATGCTGTGCTCTTGGCTTTGACCAGACATCAGCAGTCTGATGTTTAAGTCAACTTCTAAGTCTTTAGAAATTGGAAAGAAACAGATGGAGAAGCCAGCCGCATTGATACCTTCATAGTAGCACTTTAAAACACATTTTGGATTTTTAGCCTCAAAAAACAAAAACAGTGATGCTTTAAAGTACCAATTAGTTGGAAATGCAGTACAAACTTAATGTCCTTTGTGTCTGCAAAGACCATTGTTGAGTATATACTCACTCATATGTACAAGGTCAAGACAGGAACCTTTTGGTATGTACAATTAAACTCACCCTCATTTAAAAAAATGTGTCTATGTATGTATGCATGTATATATGTATGTATGTATGTATGTGTGTATGTATGTATGTATGTATGTATGTATGTATCTATCTATCTATCTATCTATCTATCTATCTATCTATCTATCTATTATCTATTGGCATGGTCTATGTAGCCCTTGCTGTCCTGAAACTCACTGTGTACAGACCAGGATGATGTTGAACTCAGAGATCCACTGTTTCTGCCTCCTGAGTGCTGGGATTAAAGACATGAAACATCACACTCAGCGTACTCATTTCTTAAAAAAAGTAAATTGAACCTGTAAGTGGTTTTAAAATTTGAACTCTGGCTGAGTGGAAGTGGCACATACTTTTAAGCCCAGCACACAGAGTCAGAGGCAGGCAGGTCATCCTGGTTTACAAAGTGAGTTCCAGGACAGCCAGGACTACACAGAGAAACTCAGTCTCCAAAATATATATATACCAAACCAAACCAAACCAAACCAAACCAAACCAAACCAAACCAAACCAAACCAATAACAACAACAAATTGAGTTCTAAAAATCTGCCATTTAATGTTGAGTCACTATTGTGAAGATGTGACTACCAGCCCTAACCTGATGGCACTGTGCAATTTTCTGCCCAGGAAGAAACCGCTCTACCCTGGGGAAAAGTGACACTTTCCCCACGGTGGTGAAGCCTTGTAATAATTTATGCCTGACTCCCCTGTGGTGCCTGACAAACTTCACTTGGTACCAGGCTTAAATTAAGGCTGTTGCCCTGAAATGCCGGTGAGCTCCTGGAGGCCCACAGAAGTTACTGCCGTGAGGTAACTACACTTGTTAGTTTCCTAAAGATGAGATAATTGTAATGTCCACTTTTATAAACCTTTCCCTTAGCCCCCTTGAACTGCAGCATGCTTTTTGGCTCTAAGGCCAGAAGGTCTTCTGGTAGCAGTAGGAATAAATTCATCTAATTTAAATTTGAATTGAATCTTTGGTCTTTCCCAGTGGATTCAAACACCACAACACTATCAATTCACTCTGATAAGCTTGAGAGAAATAGTAAAAGATAAGTCAATATTTTTGAAAGCTTTTTTTTGTTTTTGTTTTTGTTTTTTAAGAGACAGGGTTCCTTGGAGTAACCCTGGAACTCCCTCTGTAGACCAGGCTGGTCCCGAACTCGGAGATCCGCCTGCTTCTGTTTCCTGAGCTGTAGGGTTAAAGGTGTGGGCCACCACCCGGCCAAAACTAAACACATTTTAACACACACATCCTATGTACTTGTGTGTGACTAGTACATGAATATAGCCCAAGGAAAAGCATCAGAAGGAAGAGCGAAGGACAGGGATGGCATGGGCAGAATGGCAGTGTGGCTTCAAAGTTTTTTCATATCATCCTTTATTTACATATTTTAAATTTATATCTTTTGTATGTATTAATATGCAATAAACTATGATTATGCTTTAAAGTAAAATTATGCCTTCTTAACACAACATTTAAGAGAAATGACATACAGAGTGTGGTGGAAAACATACTTTGAGAAACAAATGTTTCCAGTGCAGAAATAAAGTTGAGAAAAAGGAATGGACAGTTTCCTTAAGCTTCTTACAGGGGTTAGGGAAGTCGATGGATGACAGAACACTGGGGAAACTCGCTAATTATGAAGACAGCAAAGGGATCTGTTTGTATGAAGCACAAACACCAACATATGGGGAGGCTTGCGGCATCACCAGAGCCATTCTCGGAACCAGAGGCCCCATACGCATCTCTGCGTCCCCATAAAACCTTTCTTAGCGCCCCAGACCCGCAAAGAAGCCTGCCCTCTTCGAAAATGGCCGAAGCACCCTCAGCCCTCGCAGAGCGCATGGCCGGAAGTTGCGCAACCCATAAGGCCGCGGGGCCTCATGGAGCGTTTCCGCCATTTTTGAAAACGGCGGAGGTCCTTGGCGGAGTTGTGGCGGCCGCGGCGATGGCAGCGTTTGCCGTGGATCCCCAGGCGCCCACGCTGGGTGAGTGAACCGCAGCCTCCCGGCGGCGCAGGCGGGGCGCCGTGGGCCGTGGGCGGCCGGCGCCGCCACGGAGGGAGCGGGAGCGCCGCGGTCGGTGACAGCCCGGCCCCGCGCCCTGCCCCGCCGTGGTCACCGGCCCGCACCCCGAAAGCGTGCACGCGGGTGGGCGCAGGCCCCGGGCCAGCTCGGTTTCTGGAACCGACCCGACCCGGCCCTCTCCTCCCCCGCCCTTTGCTGGGGAGCAGGGCTCTGCTGGAGGACTGTGGATTGTAACGATTCAACCTCGATGCTTGTACCGTTTTAAAAACAATCTAACAGATGAACAGGTTGGCGAGTAATGACAACGGCCGTATTTTGTGACAGAAAACAAAAACAACCTGTCTCCAGTTGCATGGACTTAGCATAGTATTAGTTTGTGACTTTCTGAGCTTCTGAAAGAGAGCCAGCATGTTCTATATTGTGCACAATTAACTTCGTAGATTCAAATGGCATGTAATGCTTGCCACGTTTGGGGCATAAAGTTCTTTTAAGAATAGCGTAACTTAGCCGGGCGGTGGTGCTGCACGCCTTTAATTGAGCGCTTGGAAGCGGAGGGAGGTGGAGGTCTGTGAGTTCGAGGCCAGCCTGATTTACAAATATGCGTTCCAGGACAGCGAGGCCTGCACAGAGAAACCCTGTCTCGAAAAACAAAAACACAAAAAACAAACAAAAGACTAGCATAACTTGAATTGGATTTCTTTTTTAGCGCGTCATAAAAACTGAACGTAGAGGAGCATAGGAGAAGAGGGAGGGAGGATGGGATTGGGACGGGATGGGGGATGGGGCTACAGCTGGGATACAAAGTGAATAAACTGTAATTAATAAAAATAAATGTAAAAAAATTAAAAAGTGAACCTATAATGTTAATAATGTAGATACACTGTTGCATTAAAACTTGTGCACAGATGTTTATCCAGGTGTTCTTCATAGTTAGAGAGCAGGACACTTCAATTAACAGCTCCAGGGTTTCCTGGTCAGTGATGACATTTTGCAGGATGTGTGTTGGTGTAATAGATGTGAACTAATACGTCCTTGCATGTTGCTTAGCCAAGAATCTGCATTCCTGATACTAATGGGCCATAGTTACATGTTGCACATTTTTTTTTTTCAGGTGCTGCTGGTATGACATTCTTCCAGCACCTTTAATGCCACGCATTGCTCTTGCTCGCTGAGTAAGACAGTGCAACACTTACTAGTTAGGGACAGAGCTTGAGAAGTGAAATTTGGGACATGCAGGATGCAGTCATTAAGCCTTGATGTTTAGTCATGAAGGGATGGTTAGAAACAGTCTGGCTCCCTGTGTGTTACTTATATAATGTGAAAGTTATATGTGTGCCCTGGGGACTGAATTTAGGCCTACTGGCAAGGGCTTTTACCTGCTGAGCCACCTTGCCAGCCCTTGACCTAATTCGTGCACTTGTCATGATATTCCTTCCTCTTGTGGGTGGTGGAGGGAAGGCAGTTTGTGGGGTACTAAACACCTTGTACTTTGCTACTGTAGTTTCCTAAATACCTGTTGAGGAGTATGCTTTGTTGAGACTTCTGGTTTGAGTTTAATTTTCTTTTGAGATATGTAATAGCACTACATAACATAATTAGTACATTACAAAAGAATTACAGTATTTCTTTACACCTTAGTTTGATTGGGGGATGGTAGTTTAAGCCCGGGTTGTTCTGGCTGGCCTGGAACTCTGTAGACCAGGCTAGCCTCAAACTCATAGAGATCTGACCCTACCTCCCAAGTGTTGGGATTAAAGGTGTGTGCTGTTACCACCCAGCCTTACACCTTTTTTGATACCTTTTTTATCTTTCTGAATTACTTTGGTTTTTTTCCTCTTTTTAAACTTATACTGTTAATACCTAGATCTGAGCCATAGAAGGAAGAGGAAGTTATCGAAAGCTTTTGAATATCAGAAAACAAGTATTTAGGCTATTTAGAAGTGGTCATAAAAACCACATAACTATCAGGCCAAACATCAGACTTCTTCATATACAACAGTCATACAAAGGCTTATTGCCTAACTCGGAAAATCCAGTATTCATCAGCAGAAATGCACATTGTACGTACGTTACCGATTTACTAAGGCTTTGTGTTTGAAACTGTTGCTAGACGATTAGGATTAAGTGCTTCTGAGTATTAGCTCTCAGATCAGGTGCTGTACTTGTTCTGCCCCAACAAAAGTGGGGAGTGGATTCTACCCTGAGCTCGTTTTAGAGAACCTGAACCCACATCCCTGTGTAGCCTGTGCTTTTTAAATCAGTTTTACTCTGAAATTCACTCACAGGTTTCTTATCTTCACAATGGGAATATTTTTAAATATGTTTGGGTTTATTTTGTGTGTTTGGGTGTTTTGCCTAGGTTGATTGATGTCTATGTATCACATGTGTGCCTGGTGTCTGAGGAAGCCAAAACAAAGCAGCAAATCTCATGGAACGTGGGCACTGGGAATCAAGCCTGGGTCCTCTGGAACAGCAGCCAATGACATTTTATTTTTGTTTTTTGAGACAGGGTTTCTCTGTGTAGCCTTGGCTGTCCTGGAACTTTGTAGAACATCCTGGCCTCAAACTCACAGGGATTCACCTGCCTCTCGAAAGCTGGAATTAAAGGTGTGCACCACCACTGCCACCTGGCCAACAGTGATTTTACTGAGGGAGGCATCTCAAAACCCTAGAAGATTAATTTTGAATGGATGATTATGAAATACTAGTTACCTCTTTATATTGGTTTTATGTTAGAGAAACTATGTTGATTTCCATTTTCCAAATGATGTTTTAATGAAGTTAAGATACATGATCTGGAAATAAGTTTTATAACTATTTTCTTAGTTAGAAGGCAAGTTATAACTTCATTAGTGTTCTAATGTGTACATGATTACATTTTTATTGCTGAAGTAATTAACTGTTTTATGTATAGAGAAGAGGCTAAGCCAGTTGTTTCCAGTTTGTCAAGATTTGTATAAAAATTGGTGTATTCTTGTTTTGAGGTGCACAGTTGAAACACAGAAGTAAAAATAAATTATTCTGCTTGTATTAGAGATTTTTTAAAAATAATAACATAAGGTTTTCAAATGATGCTTTTAACTCAGTGAAATAATACAACAGGAACTGCCAGTGATTGACACTATGGGTGTAGCGTAGTGTGGGGAGCTTGTGTAGCAGGGCTGGCTCCCTGGCATCCTGAAAATGAGGGAAAGATTAATATTGGGAATACAAGAGAGTTTCACATTTTTGAAAGAACTGTTTCTGCTTTTCAAATAAATTCAACTATAGTGCATAATACTTAAGGTTTTTTGGCTAAATTATCCAACTTTTATCATGAATTACTTACTGTATCTGTTTGTGAGGTACTATAATGGAAATGGTATTATTCTATTTCATTTTTTTATTAATTTAGGATCTGAACCAATGATGCTGGGTTCACCAACCTCTCCAAAGCCAGGCGTTAATGCCCAGTTCTTACCTGGATTTTTAATGGGGGATTTACCAGCGCCAGTGACTCCGCAACCTCGATCAGTTAGTGGCCCTTCAGTAGGAGTAATGGAAATGAGATCACCCTTACTTGCAGGTGGGTTAATTGCTTATAGTAGTATTATGGTCTATCAGTGTGCATGGTAGAGTTTCAGGGAAGTGATGGTACAACACTCAACAGCACTTTATGATTCTTTCTTACACATTTTTATTGTAAAGTTATGCCTTAGCCCAGTCTGGTGGTGAGTCCCTGTAATCCCAGAATTTAGGAGACTGCTACAGGAGGATTATGATGAGTTCAAGGCCAGTCTGGTGGTGAGTCCCTGTAATCCCAGAACTTAGGACACTGCTACAGGAGGGTTATGATGAGTTCAAGGCCAGTCTGGGCCACATCGTATCCCAGGCAAGCTGCAGCTATAGGGTAAAGACGCTGTCTTAAAAAGCCATATGCATAGCCAGGCATGGTGGTGAAAGCCTATATCAAATACCTAGAAAACAGGCATGAGGGTGAGGAGCTCAGGGACACCCACCCCCACACTGTGATTTGGAGGTCAGTTTGAGCCGCAAGAAACTGTCTCAGAATAATAAACTGTCTCAGAAGAAGCCAGTAAGCAACTACCAGAAAACCCCCAAGCTCTAGACTAAGTGGTAAGCCAGGCAGTATGCCAGGCTTTTTATATTTATCCCATTTAAAAAATCAGTTTGAAAAGATAAGTAGTAATAGCTCCATTTTTCAAAAAATAGTATTTCAGAAGAGGAACCTGAAGCCAAATAATAACTGGACAAAACCTACTCTTTAGTGGCAGCATGATGCTAAATCCAGTTTCATTCCCTGGCCTGGGCTCTGAGTAGCTAGATTACTGTTGAAGTTCTCACATTTGTTTAAATGAAGGCCTGGGTAGTTAGGACCAAGGCTCTAAATTACCATGTGTGGCCCTGGGGTTGATCACATTGGGTATTGAAATGTTAAGCATTAAGTAGAAGAAGCAATGTTACATGTATTTTCTAAAACCTAAAATTTACAATAGTAGTTTGTTGTGAAACGTTTTATTCAGAGTGGAGTCTGAAGTTCACCAACACTGTGACGTTGCTTGGGAGCATGTCAGGTGTAGTCACAGGTTCCACCTTTGAAATCGGAGCCTGATGTCAAACGAGCCCCAGGTGACCGTTACACGTAGCCAAGTTTGAATAGCTCTAGGAAACAAGTGTGTTATTTCAAAAGCACAGACTAAACAAACCTGAGGAGATGAACGGTTACTCTGCTTTTTCACCTGACTGGTTTTATACATTGTAGGGGGCTCTCCACCCCAGCCAGTTGTACCTGCTCATAAAGATAAAAGCGGAGCTCCGCCTGTTAGAAGTATATATGATGACATTTCCAGCCCAGGACTCGGATCGACACCTTTGACGTCCAGAAGACAGGTGATACAGCAATTCCCATGCTCCATAGGGGTCATTTCGGGGTTTGGATGCTTACACAGTGAGGTCAGTGATTAGAAAGTTCTCCTGAGGTTAATTCTGGAGTTACCATGGGCACTGAGTAAGCATTAAGTACATATGTGCTCTGCTTAGGGTAACATGAAAGGTACTTAAAATGTTGTGGAATCCTAGGGTGGGCATCGTGGCATACACCTGTACCACTTGGGAGGCTGAGGCAGGCAGGAGATGAGAGTTAGAAGCTGGCCTGTCCTCTAGAGCAAGGTCCTGTACTAGCAAAAAAAAAGGAGAGAAGACTGGATAGTTTTCTCATGTACGTACATCTGTGGTTTTTGTAGGTATGTTTTGTTAACCTGTCCATGTTCCCAGCCTGAGTATTGTAAATAGAGAATATAATTAGGGGTTTAAGTCATTCCATGTTAAAGCTTAAGATTTGTGCAATATTTTCTGGAAAAAAGTTAAAGTGACAATTCAGGGTTGCACTTGGAGGTTGAAAGTTTAATAATGAGAGCTTTGTTATTGGTTTTGAGATAGGCTGTCACTGTATAGTCCTTGCTGGCCTGGGATTTTCACATATCTCAGTTTCTGCCTCCCAAGTTATGAGATTAAAGGTCTATGCCACCATGCCTGGCCTGAGAGCATTGTTTTATGGTTTTTTGTTATTTATATATGACAGGTATCCTTTTAGAGACAGATTCAGCGCTTTACTAAAAAAGGCTACCACCTGCATATTGATGAGCTAATCATGTAATATGCTTTTCCTGTCAGTGTTCTGACAGTTCTCATGACAAGTGTGTGATGTCATGCCTGGCATATGCAGCATTCTTAATGGGCAGTGCCCTTCCAGGTTTACTAAATACAGAACATCCTGACTAGGGATCATTCTGAAGGTTACGTGAGATCCCATGTGCAGCCTGGCATGAGAACCACTGGCTTCTGGATTCATGACCATTGTCATTATGAAAAGAACTAGCGTTTGTTACATTTGAAGTGTTTAAAAGACTTGAAGAAGTAGTGTATAGAGACTTTGAGGTCAGTTTGAACGTTATTAATAGATGAGGGCCAAAATTAGCCACGCCCCCAAGATACCATGCTGTGCCCTATAGTTGGATAGTGGGTGGGTTTTTTGTTTGTTTTGTTGATAGGAGAATTTTAACATTTATTTTTATTTATGAATATGTATGTATTTCTTTGTGGATATATGCCACTATGCGTGCTGTGGGAGGCCAAACCTCCCTGGATCCCCTTGAGCTGGTGGTAGAAGCCACTGCAAGCTGTCTGACAGTGGGCATTGGGAACTGAACTCAGGTCTTCTGGAAGAGCAACAAGTGCTTTGAACTGCTGAGCCTTCCTTCCCTCTAGCCCCTGCTAATGGATTTGTAACTCCTCTAATATATTTACTTAGGGAAGCTTAATGATTCTTTCCTCTTTTAATATTTTACTGATAGTGTTAGCATAAGTTGTCTTTTGTAGTCATTTGAATGTGTTCTGTTTTATAGTTTATGTCTGTTTAAAATTGCATCGTTTCTCTTTTTCTGTGTAAATTTGATGAAATCACCATATGTCCATTAGTTTGAGTATTGTACACTGGGAACTAAAACCGAGTAGCTGTCATGTTACTGTTCATTTGTATAGAAGATTTTCTTTATCCAGTGTAACTTCTTTTAAGTTACATTTTTATTTTGTGTGTGTATGTATGTGTGTGGGCTCAGAAGTGCCAGGATGCACCACTGAGGCCACAGATAGCCTGTAGGAGCAGGTCCTGTCTTCCCACCAGCTGGGTTCTGGCGATTGAACTCAGGTGTTGAGCTGAGTTCAACATACATACAAATATACTATTTAAAATGTATATTAAAGGACCTAAAGGAAATTTATCTCCATATTTTGAGTTAATACTGATGAAGACAGAAGAAGTGACACTTCATCTGTGGAAGTGTCAGCTGACTAGAGACAACGTTAGTCTATTTCAGCAATTCAATTCTTCTGTTAAAGAAGCTTACCTATTGAAATTTTAGTAATTGCTGTGCGTGTGCATGGTTAGAACTTAGTGTTTTAATGCTGTACTCTTTTTCACGTAGGCAAACATTTCAGCGATGCAGAGTCCTCTTGCTGGAGTGACAACTCCTGTGGCTGGTGAGTCCTCCACTTCAAACTGTTCTCTGCTCTGATGATGGCCAGCACTTTTTTTTTTTTTTTAAATCTGGAGACTTTCTGAAACATTAGCAGCCTCCTTTAGAAAGGCAGTGCTTTGCATAGATTGCTTTACAGTTAGAATAGTCTACCAACAGTACTAAGAATTTAAGGATGCAAACTTAGTAGACCTTTGAAGTAGTTTCAGAGCTATTAAAAACTGTATAAAATAAAGCTGCAACTGAGAATACTGAGGGGTAGTGATACTGAGTTGTAAGTCTAACAGCCACTGAGTAAAATCCTTGGTTTTTTTCTTTTATAACATTTCAGTCACTGTCAGTATCATCCTTAGAACCCGATCCTCTTGGGTGTTAGGATCCTCTTGGGTGTTAGCTCTGCTGTCTCATCTGGATGGGAATTTTGTGGAGGAGTGTGTTAATTTTCTGTTGCTGTTTTGTTAGTTTCCATAAGCTGAGTAGTGGCTTAAGCTGCGCTATGTGTTGCCGTTCTGAAGGTAGAGCGTGTCGTGGTTGTTTGAGACAGGTTCTCACTGTGTAGCCCTGGCTGTCATAGAACTTTCTATGTAGATCAGGCTGGCTTCAAATTCACAGGGATTTACAGTTGCCTCCCAAGTGATTGAATTAAAGGAGTGCACTACCGCATTGGCCATTCTTGTAGTTATATCTTCATTCATTCGTTCATTCATTCACTCACTCACTCACTTACTTGCTCTGTGAATGCATCACCTTCCTGAATGTCTGTTAGAAAGCCAGATGATTAGCAGACTCAATTCCACCTGCAACTATAATTCCTTTTTGTCAAATACTACAGAATAGTCCCCATATTCTGGGGATTAGGTTATAAACATCATTGGGGGCATTATTTTACCTCCCCACAGGTAGGAAAGTTGTTTAAAAACCCGAAAGTGAGGGAGATAAAAAAAAAATATTGTAGATAGACGGAAAGGGAACAGCAAGTTCAAAGGCCCCAAGGAAAGTGTGTCTGGGTCTTAAGAGTAAGAGAAAGGTGTGACTGAAGTGGACTCAGTGAAGGAGAGACTGGCTAAAAATCTCTGAGATTTGAAAGATAATCCATGTATTAATATTGTTGTAGCGCTTTGCAGAGCATCATAGTATCTAATCTGTGTTCAGAAAGCTGCTTAAGCAGTGAGAAGACTGTTGCTGTGATGATAATAGTTTAGGGATTTGGAGTAGAGTGGGAACAGGGAGGCTGTGTGGAGATGTCTAGATTTCCAAATCCTAGAGAGAAATGGGGTGGTATAGATGCAAAAGGAAGACCATGGTAACAAGTAAAATTGGAATATAAGAAGCAAGACTAGGTTAATAGGTATATTATCATCAGTGGACTGCCAGGGTACCCTGCTGCTTCTATTTTGAGTTGAAAGTGTTTGTTTACACAAAGTCTTAGTGAGGCACAAGTAAAAAGGAATATTTTTTTGGAAAGATCTAGCAGATATACCGAGTTATGCACTTGCTAACAATAAGCAAAATAGAGAAAAGGGAGTTGATGAGAAAATTGAGAAAACATAGACTACTTAGAGCGGTTTTCTTGGTTCCTGTATTTGATGTCAATAAATGTGAAAATTGAGAAAACATAGACTACTTAGAGCGGTTTTCTTGGTTCCTGTATTTGATGTCAATAAATGTTCATCTCTTGCTTAACTTCAAAACTTTAGGTTTCTTATCACGTCACCTCTTGTGATTTGAATGAGAGAATGGCCCTTAACCACTCTTATGTTTGAATGCTTGCTCCTCAGTTGGTGGAATTTTATAGGAAGGATTAGGAGGAGTGGCCGTGTTGTCATTAGGGGTGGATGAGATTTCAAAAGACTCTTACCATTCCCCTGTGTTCTTTGCCTTGTGTGGATCAAGATGAGAGTTCTCAGCTGCCACTCCTGCTGCCTGTCATCTTTATCCTTCCACGAAAGCTAACCTCTGGGACTGTAGCCCGGTTAGACTCTCTTCTATGTAGCCTTAGACTTGGCGTTATATTATACTAATAGAGAAGTAACAACTATACCTCTAGCAAAATCTTCCCTTGCTTCCTTCTTACAAGGATGGGTGCCAAAAAGGTTTGGTCTCCTGGGATTTTCTTGGATAGTGTAGATTCGTAATCACATGATCACATTTTCAGAGTCTTTTTTTTTTTTTTTAATCTTGAAAATTCATTCTTTGGGAAATTTATTTATTTATTTATTTTAGCCGAGCAGCACCCACAGGTTTCGGGTTTTAGGGTGTAACTATCTCAAGGACGATCACCTAGCTAACAACATACACTTATAATGCTAATTTTCAAGGTTCCGTTTTTAAATGTTGCTGTATTTTCTTGAGGTAATTTACATCCACACTTGTCTGAATGGGTTAATGTCAGTTTGCAGATTAGGGTAGGAAGTCAAGCACAAGAGTGGAGGGATGCTGCCTGCCAGCTTGCAGACCCATGTTCACCTGCACTCTCTAGAACCGCCTACATCATTTAACAATCAGGGAAGTCCCCACAGGCATGGCCACAGGCCAAACTGCCTCCTCAGCTGACTCTAGATTGGGGCATGAAATCTTTTTTTTTTTTTTTTTTTTTTTTTTAGCCCATTTGCTTTTTCTTCCTACAATTTTTTGGCAGTACTAGAGACTGAATCTAGGGCCTTGCAAAGTGTTCTAGCGCCACTTCTTGTTGGTCTAATTTATTCTGTGCCATTTGCAAGTTTTCTGTTGCTATGATACATGTTTATCCTTCTATAAAATGGCCAGCTTCAAGCATGTTTTGCTGAGAGCTGAGCACATCACTCTTGGCAGTTTGCGCTTTCACAATGGTGAACAACTGCCATGCTAGGATTTGCCTTCATTTCCTGGGTTGAGCTCGTTTTTCTAATTGTGTATTTTCCATTTTCTTTACTCTTTAAAAATTTTAATTTGGTTTAATCATAAAGCTTGCAGAAGAAGAAAAACACAAAACTCAGGGTGGAAATGCTTCTTTTTAATCATACTTGAGATGGGAATTTCAGAGACAAAGTTCCTTTGTCTTCCAGATTCTAGTGTTCTGTAGAATTTATTTGCCATGACAACTCTTGGCTGATGGTTGAAAAAATTTAACATGGTTTGTGTTCTCAGTTTCACAGTGTGCTTTGGTATGGGAAAATATGCTGAATATTTTGGGAAGGGTCAATGGGAAGCTAGTTTCAGCATATGTAGCTTTTTTTTCTTGCCTTCAGAGACAAAATCTTTCGTTTCACTGGGTTGGGAGTCAGGGTCTTCTGGGAAGAGGGTCCTTTATTTGAGAAAATGCTTCCATCAGATTGGCCTGTAGGCGAGTGTGTGGGACACGCTCTTGATCAGTGATTCATTTGGGAGGGACCAGCTCACTGGGCAGTGCCATTGCTGAGCAGGTAGTCCTGCATTCTGTTAGGAAGCAGGCTGAGCAAGCCGCGGTGAGCAGCCCAGGAAGCAGCACCCCTCCATGGTCTGCTAGGACAGGGACAGTTCTGTCTGGCTAGGATAGGCAGGGTCCAAGCACCCCAGGGTCAGTGAGTGTGTTGGCTCGTAAGTTGTAGTGAAAGTACCTGCCAGTTTATCTTTACTTCAGATGCAGGGTGTGAGTGCGAAGGTGGTCAGGGCTGTGTATCATCACATGGGCTGTATGTAAACTTGGGGGTTACTAAAGTGAGTCTGTTTGATAATTGAAAGGCTCTCAGGAACCATTGCAAGTGCTGTTGTGGTCTGTCTATAAGCTGTCACGTTCAATCTGAGGCGCTTGCCGTGATTAAGAAAACTTCTTGTATCACTGGGGAAGTTTCCAGGGTGTATACTACTTCCTAGGAACCAAACAGTGGCTCTCCTGTCGATTTGGCTGAGGCAAAATTCTTTATTACACATCTGTGCTACTTGTTTTCATGGTAAGAAGGTGTCATGGCCAAGAACACCTTTCCCAGCATTCATTTACCATGTCTTTTTGAAGTTTCCTGCAAGTTTTCTTTTGTTTTCATTTATTTTGAAATAATTGGATCTGTTCCTTAATTGAAGGGTAATAAAGGCTTTGCCTTTTCTTTAATCTGATTTTATGAAGGCTGTTTGGATAGTGATATGCCAAGGGAGATAAACTTCAGTCCAGTTTGATGTGGTTTCATAGGCACACGTGGGTTTTCATCTTACAAAGCATAGTTTGATTTAAAGGAAGTGAAATCAGGGGAGCAATTATACTAAACTTAATGTAAGTACTTTTCAATTAGTGTAAGTAATTGCATTTTTTAGATTAGTTGACAAGACAAAAATTAGATTGCATATTCATTTGAGATAATTTTGATTTGCCTTTTTAAAGGTCATAATGGTTGTCTCAACTTGAGCCTTTAATTTTTGCTTGAAGGTTATTACATGATGTAGCATAAGTAAACTGTATCTTAATAGTAACACAGGGCATAAAAAATTGGCTTCAGGTTTTTACTAATGTAGGTACCTTTTATTGTTTTTGGCTTATTAAAAGCATATCTTTCTAGTAAGACTTAATTAGATTTAAAAGAGATGGTTGATAGGGTCCATCCATCTATCTATTCTGTCTCTTTGCTTTTGAGGTACAATATCATTGTGTAGCCCTAGCTACCCATTAACTTGCTTTTTAGACTAGGTGACATTGAACTCAGAGATCCTCTAGCTCTTGCCACTCAGGTGCTGTTATTAAAGATGTGCCATTGTACCTGGCAAGATTTATTTTTAATTGTGTGTGTGTCTGAGTGTGAATGCACATTTAAATAGTGCCCACAGAGTTTTGAAGATGGCATTGGATCCCGTAAGGTTGGAGTTGCAGTCAGGTGTGAGCTGCCTGATAGGTGTGGGACTACACTAAAGTCCTCCAGAGGCAAAAACATTATGTGCTCTTAAATGCTGAGCCACCTCTTCAGTTCCTGGGATGCTCCATGTTAAATGTCTCATTTTAAAGTGTATTTTACCAATTAAATCCGTCTGCGATGACAAGGAGAAGGATACTTGTTCAGGGTGTTATAGTGTGTTACAGTTTTTCAGTCTGTTGTGATGCAAACTATCCTGACAAAGATAAGTTAAGGGAGAAAAGGTTTATTTGGCTCACAGTTCCAGGCCACAGCCTATCATTGTGGAGAAGCCAAGGCAACAGGGACTGGAAGCAGCTGGTCAGAGTCTATCCACATTAAAGAACAAAGACCTGATAAGTTAACAGATGCATGTTTGTGCTCAGCCTGGTGTTTGTGTGTACATCCTGCATCCCAGCGAGGAGGCAAGTCTTCCCACTTAGGCTGTGCAATCAGCAGAATCCCTATGAGCTCGTCTGCGCGCCAGGCTGCTGTAGTCAGCTCCTCACTGAAGTGGTGGGATCCTGCATTGTGTCCACGGACATCAGAGTTGAGGACCAGAGGAAGCATGCAGCTAGTCCTCTTTTAGCTTGTTTCTGTGTCTTCTGTCCTTCCCCATCTAGTCTGGTCCTCCTGTGCATGCACACCTGCCATGGCATAATGCTGAGGTCAGGGCAAATTGCTCAAGTTGACTCTTCCACCCTGAGGGTCTCAGGGGTGGAGCTCTATCATCTGTCTTGGTGGAAAGGGCCTTTGCGTCTTGCAGAGCCATCTAGCTGTCCCTTTGGAAGGGATTTAAAGAAGCCTAGTAGATCTGTTGTGACTAACCTTCCCCCCCTCCCCCCCGAAGTAAAGGCTACATTAATAGGTTAGATTAGGTGGCTTTCTAGGCCCAAATTATATAGCCTACTTAAGAGAAGACATGTTTGACTGTATTGTTTTCAGTTAGAAATACATTGTTACGTTGTATATGTTGTAGGTTTTTTGTTTTTTTTTTTTTTTTTCTTTTCTTTTCTTTTCTTTTTTGAGACAGGGTTTCTCTATGTAGCCTTGGCTGTCCTGGACTTGCTTTGTAGATCAGGCTGGTCTCAAACTCACAGAGATCTGCCTGCCTCTGCCTCTCAAGTGTTGGGCTTACATTATAGTTTTTATTTGATAACTTTAATTTGCTTTTTTGTTGTTTTGTTGTTTGACTCTGGAACTTATGTTGTACTACTAAAACTGTGGAGATATTTGATGGTAGGTTAAATGCATTTTATATCATGAGATGGCTAGGGACACCTCAGATGGCTGAGGTAGAATATTATTTGGCCTTGAATCCCCCTGAACTCCCAAACCCCTTTTCTCCTGCAAGTTGTAGCTGTTAGCTACTTGGTCATCATTTTGCAAGAGGAAGTGATCCACACTGAATGTAATCAGTGTGGGCCAATGGGTGCTGCTGTGAGGGGCATCTGGAGCTTATCTGACTGCTGGGTAGGGCATGCCTCATTGTAACTTATTTACTAGTTAAAGAAGTCCTTGTGTCATTTAAAAATGGGAAATTAAAGCAAAAATTTTAAATATGTGTTCATTTAAAAATAAACTTGGGGTTTGGGATTTGGTGTACTTAACAGTAAACCCATCAGTACTTTTGAAGTGAAAAATACTTTTTCCTAAGATATGTAATTCTCATGATAAGGAGTGGTGAAGTTTTATGTCTCTAGTGATTGGTGTCTGGTTTAGTAAGATAAAGCTACATTTTCATAATCTACTTCTCATTCCACCAAACATAGCAAAACTCTGGAAAAGTCCTGTGTGCTCACAGGGCAAGAATGAAAAGGCAAATGAAACTTTGTACTACCATGAAAGGTAATTTTATCTCGCCTGGCCTAGGGTCTTCCTGGGGCTTCTGGATCACACTTGTGTACTGACACTATGCTAAGAGTAAGTTTCTCCTGGGACCTGGGAGCCATGCTTCTCACTGCCTGTTAGCGTTCCAGCTGCTTTTACATGGTTTCCTTTCTTGCTAACTGCCTATTCCTAGAGCATCCCAGTTTTTGATCTTACAGGACTGTAAGGAAGTAAGATCACACATGTGAGGAAAGACTTGATCAATCCTTCAGAGGGATCAGGTTCTGTATTGTCAGGTCACATTGATAGTCCTTTTCTGTCCCTCTTGCCCACAATTTTCCACTGGTTTGTCAGCTTCATCTAAGGTCCAAGCAAAAGCTTATGGTAGCTTTCATAAGGGCTTCCTCATGGGTTGTTCTGAGTCTTCCTCGCACGTATGGCAGTAGTGGACTACTTGCTTTTATCTGACGCCAGCCACAGCCTTCTTGGGCCTGGCACGGGCCATTGTCTTCACCGATTCACCACCCCTGAGACCTGATGTGCTTCATCGCCTTCATGCTGCCTTGCTGTGTTCACAGCCCCTCTTTGCTGTTTTCTAACATTCCGTGCCTGTTTGTCTTTGTTCTAGCGCTTTGAGAAGAAATAAACTTAGACATGGCATACATCTCCAGTCCTAGTAGACGCAGGAGAATCATGTGTCCTTCCATAACCAAGGGTTGGGATGTAGCTCAGGGACAGTGAATCAGCTGCTTCATGGGTGTGACACTCCTGGTTTCATCCCCAGTGATGGGCTGGAGGGAGGAGAAGGAACTTTTGTAACTTTTCTGTTGAAATTGGCAAAAGTTTAGCATGCTTATGATGTGACATTAGGGCTTAATTTCAGAGTAACCAAATGTGGAATCGTATGTGGTGGCGTGTGCCTGTAATCTGAACACAGAAGGCTGATACAGGAGGGCTGCAAGTTTGAAGCCAGCCTAGGCTATATAGTGAAGCCCCAGCTCAAAAATAAAGTGATCGATTATCCCACATATTTATGAGTGCCTCTACATGATAGTATGAAATGGCTGTTAGCTACAGTTGTATGTTTCAGATCATTTAATCTAATTGTCAACTTTTAAATAATTTGCCCTTTGGACTGAGAGCTTTGCTTTAAAATAAGCCCATGTGTTTTAAATCGTAACTAACTCCCTAAATTTACCAACACAGGGCAAAGCATGTTTAGTCCAGCAAATATTGGTCAACCACGAAAGACAACACTATCTCCTGCTCAACTGGACCCTTTTTATACTCAGGGAGACTCTCTGACTTCAGAAGATCACCTGGATGACACCTGGGTGACTGTGTTTGGGTAAGGACTCTGGAGCCAGTATTGATCAAACTGTTAAACGGTTTAGAAGCTTTCAGAGACTGGAGAGCAAGCGCCAGCCCACATGCCACCTGACCGTACAGCTGGAACAGTTGGCCGCACTCGCCTCAGCGTCTGCTCATCAGCTCTCCTCTGTCCTGATGCACCATCCTTGCGTACTGTCCACAGCCTGGACCTCATTAACTAAAACCGTGCGTGCGCACTCTTCCCAAGTTATTTACCAGTTGTTAAAGGCGAGGCTGTCAGTCAGTTTAGGAACCCTTTCTTGTGGTCCCTTCCGCACGTTAGTGTTCCCAGCAGGCTTGCACTGAGATATGCTTATGTCTGTGTCACAGTGGTGGCACACTCTGTTTGGAGTTTAATATTAGAAATGTGATGAGACTCCAAGATGCAGCAAAATAATTTTATTGCCATAATAATTTAAGATCCTTAGAAATCTTTCACTTACACAGATGAGGAAATAGACTATAGACAGGAAAAGAAAAATTTCCCCCAGTAGAGGATCACAGCTCATTAAATAGCAAGAATTTCAGCAGAAACTGAGGTCTGTTCCAGTTTGGTCTTTCTGCTAAATTGCATGCAGGTTATTATGAAAGTAGGATTGCCTTATTTACATTGGACCTCCCTATGTCTATTTTGGGACTAAAATATATAAAGATAACACATTGGGCTTCTTGAAGGAAGAGTAAATAGACGGCAAGAAATATCTATTGGATTTTATACATTTAATTTAATTTATTTTAAATTTTAAAAATTCAAAAGGTGTGTAGGAGTGCTTGGAGGAAAGTCTTTCATATTGCTTTGCTGCACTGGCCTTTCCCTTAAGGCCGTGATGGCCACTGCCTTGAAGAGATTCGCCTGTTCCTGACTGCTTCAGTGAGAAGCTGGGCAGGGGCATTCCCTTGTTTCCTTGGAAACCCTTGCAAAGCCCCATGTTCTGGCATTTGAGCTGGCTACTTGATTTCCCTTTTCAATGTTGAAGATTTTCTGTTTTCTCGGGAAATCTGAGCAGCGTTGAAAACACGTGTCTGTTTCTAACTGTTTTGGGTTCAGAATAGTGTGTTTCTGCAGTGTGTAAGTAGTTAGAAGAAGTGCTTGGATTGCTTGAAGTCTTAAAATATTTCAGATTTTCCAATGCTCTTTTTTAATAAAACTTTTATGTTTTAGCTATTCTATATATACACTGAGACACAGTCTCTTAAGGAAAAAAAAACATTTCATTTTGATCATTTAATGGAAGTATTTCTAAGATGCATTATATGTTCCTCTGTTGGTTTAACCTTTTTGTCAACTTGAGGTCATAGAGATAAAATATTATCCATTGTCTTGGGTGATCATTTTAAGAGTACTAGAATATTAGGTTTTATTGAAAGTGGCCGCTGAAGAGCCTTAAAACCATGTTTTATTTCTAAAATGCTATTCTCAACTTGCAACCATTATTTTTCTTTTCATGTTTGTCTCTTATTTGTTGCTTGTTTTTGGAACTAAAAAAATCTCATATCCAGAGATATATAAGTAAAAAGTGAAGTTTCAGTTCTGAATGCAGTGTTTTATTCACATTGGTGGAGGGTGGTTAACATAGGCTCTCACTCTGCGTCTAGCTTCCTGGCCTTGAAGTCAGAGACCTTGCCTGCCCCCATCTCCTGAGTGCTGGGATTAAAGGCATGTGCCATGAGACTTGGCTTACCCATTTGATTTTATGTGTTTATTTTCACATGTGTGTGTGACAGATTTTTTATTTTTAAAAAATTTTTAGGGCTGTGTAATTGAAGTTTCAGGGTAATTTATGTTAGTGGTCTAAAAAATTTAAGATAAATATTTTTCTAGACTGGTAAGAGCTGTTACTGTTTTCATTCAGAAATCATTTCTTATTTGGACTACATAAGTAATCACAGCTTATTGTAAAATATTCAAACTGTGTAAGACTTAATAAAGTATTCTTTTAAAGGTATGGCTATTAACTTTTTGAGTATCACCTTCAAGTAGTTTTGTAGCATTGTTACTGATACTGAATTTTAGTTTTGAGTATTGTCCTTTTAAGTGACTTTGTAGCTTTGTTATTGATGACAAGTTATAATTTTGAGCACTAAATTCTACAAATCGTGAGACGATCATTGCATAGTGGAATGGAATACTAATTTAAACAGTTCACCCTTCAGGTCATAGTACACCCAAGTACTGCGATCATGTCTGCAGACCAGCGTCTGGCTAGCTGTTACAGAGCTGTTGTAATAAGTTACAGGAGTGGGGATTTGAAAAACTTCAGAGGTGGGCTCTGGGAATGGAGAATAGTTGAGTCAAAAGTAATTTTGAGGTATGGCCTTGAAGTGACTGATAGAATTTCTATAGGGGAAGTATGGTATGGTAGTTTGCTTTTGTATTGATACTGGAAATTGATGATCTTGTCTGGGCAATTTTCCCTCTAGGTTTCCACAAGCATCTGCTTCTTATATATTGCTACAGTTTGCACAGTATGGGAATATCTTAAAGCATGTGGTAAGGCTTACTAATATTTTTTTTTCTGCAATTAAGATTTTGGTTAAAGAAAGACAAGTTATAAATTGAAGAACACTACCTCTGAATTTTGTCTTTTTTTCTAAATTTAAATTTAGTTTTTATTTTCAAAGAATATGTGCTTTGGAATCTAGGAGACTCAAACTTGTGTAGTGTTTGCTGAGAAGGAATAGGTCCAGGGTTGAGTGAGAGCTTCAGAGCCTCCTGAGTTCACAGTCTCCTAGGATAGTTGATTATGTCTCATATCGCAGTAATGTTTTTCTCTTAAGCTTTCCTGGGGACAGAGGAAGTGGGGGTCCAGAGCTTCTGGAGTCTTAAGTAAGATCTCCTTATCCGACAGTAGCCTTAAGAGAGTCCTGTACTCTTCACAGTTCATGCTTAAATTGCATTTCTACTATTTCAGTTCTCACTCCTACACAGGCATATTCATGAATAGAGCATTTTAGAAATTTCGTAATAATTGCTAATATAAATTTTCTGTAGGAGATAATTCTTTTGAGAGTTACTTTACTTTCAGGGAATATTTGCTACGTTTTATTTTAGAGTTGAGATATGGATAGGGATTATTGAGCCTGTTTAATAGGATCTTTCTGAATTCTAATATGCAGCTTTTTACAGGGTATCAAATAAATGAAAGTCGGTTTTCTCCTGGTATTTGTGTGTTAGGTGTGTGTTTTGTATCTTAAACAGTTTTGTTCTTTGCAGATGTCGAACACAGGCAACTGGATGCATATTCGTTACCAATCTAAACTGCAGGCACGCAAAGCCTTGAGCAAAGACGGGAGAATATTTGGAGAATCCATCATGATTGGTGTCAAACCATGTATAGATAAAGTGAGTTGTATTTAAGGAGGGCAAATAGCTTGCTTAGTGTGTGTGAAGAGCACAGATGAGGACGGACACCAGCGCCTGTTCCTTACCCTCACTACACTTGCTTTCTCAGTTTGTAAAGTGAAGTGTGTACTGGTAGAGTGTTACAGTCGGCCGGAAGTAGTCACAAGATGCTAGATCATTTGTCTACACCTCTTCTTGTTCTCCTCCTCCTCCTCCTTTATTTTTTTAAAGGGAGATCTAGAGAGCCTAAGCAAGTTGTATAGAATTACTGAAGTGAGGCCCAAATTTTAGGTCTCTGGACTGTAAACCTGCAACATCAGCTTTGGTGAGCCCTAATGTCTGGGGCTGTTTCAGCACGGACACCTCACACAGATGCTAACTAATGGTTAGCCTTAATAGCCAGCGCTTTCTGAAACTCACTTCTGTTTCAGAGCCTTCAAAGCTTATTTTGCATGTACTTTTTCAACCTTAGTGAATAGAAGTTAAACTGTTCTTATGACTTTAGGAATCATTTTGAGCATACTTGAGGTAAGCATATGCAAAAGCTATATACCAGGCGCGGTGCTTGTCACCCATGCACGCAGAGCCACGAGCGAGACAGCGTCTGTGTCTTCTTAAGGGATTCCCTTAAGGGAGACCTGAGTAGGGAGAGAGACTCAGAGTCTGCACTGCCTTGGGCCGTGGAGCCCAGAGCCCTCGGCCAGAGGGCCGTCTGATGGCGCAGCAGTGATTGAACACTTACATGGATTGCATTCTTTCTGTTTTGTTCCTGCTGGCTTATCATAGTGTCTACTCTGAGATACTTTTTAGACAGGCTTCATACATGTTTATCATGTGTTTGATCCTACTCCCATTCCTCTCACCTTGTCTGGAACCCTGTTTCTTCCTAAAACATCTGTTTTGCTTAGAGATTCTTGATCTCATGGTTTATAATTAAATTGAGGCTGTTTAATGTGACTAAGGATTAGATCTCAAATTCTAGCTAAGAAACATACTGTATTCTCAAAGCTTAATTTATTCAGAAACTTTCTATGACCAAATCTGGTAGCCTTTAATAAGTTTGGGGTTTTTGTGTATGTGAAATACTTCACAGTATTAGATGGTGTGCCTGTATTTCTTTGTTTCTCCAGAGTGTCATGGAAAACAGTGACAGAGGAGCCTTGTCATCTTCATCTGTAGCCTTTACGACACCAATCAAGACCTTAGGCACTCCATCGCAGACCGGAAGCACTCCTAGGATTTCTACCATGAGGCCTCTTGCCACAGCATACAAGGCCTCCACTAGTGACTACCAGGTATTCTCAGGATAGGTAGAGCCTGAGGCATATGTAGACTGTTTACTGTTTCATTGGATTAGTTTCATTAGATTAGTGCAGTGTGTGTACAATTAAGTGTCTCCTGGTGGGTTTCCTTGATGAAACCTTCAAACTTCTAAATTTCCCATTTTAAAGTCAGAGCCTTCACCAGTTTGAAAGATGGCTTGAATATTGAAGCAGTTCTCAGTTTGGGCCGGGTATATAGCTCAGTGGTAGGCACTTACCCAGCAGAGTTGCAGAAGTGCCCTCCAGTATTGCAAAGCAAAAGAAAACATTGTAAAAAAATATCTTGAGAGGTTTTCTTTCCCCCAGTTACATTTGTATGCACACTTAAACATCCATACTATACATAGCTGGCACGAGAAAATGTTAAACCTTACTGAGTTGATTATACAACTCATAAACAGAAACAAATAAAACCAGTACAGTAGTGCCAGTTTTCAAAGGAAGGTGACCAGCTGTTAATATCAGAGATGAAAATGTTGTCATTAAAAAAATAAATTCCTTCCATTCTCTGAAGAATGGTGTAGGAGTTAGGATGATTCCTTTGTTGGCCCCTCCTAGTCACTAAAAGTCCTGAATTGTGGCACAGGTCGTGGTTCCGGCACTTGAAGTGTGTACACGCTGGTCGGATGGGTGGTGCCGTCACACACCCTAGTCTCCTGAAGTTTGGACATCAGTACAGGATCAGGGTTCTTTGTTGATAGTTTTACGTCTCTGTTTTAAATTCTTCCTTTCTTGTAAGGTTTGGTTTTACTTACTCAGTTTTCTAACTAGATGTTAAAAATTCAAGTTTTAGTGTTAGTGCTATAAATGTAAGCATAACTGTAGATTGACTGCCACCATGGAAACTAACTGAATGCTTCTGCCTTCTTTCTTTGCTGTGCTGTGCGTGTTAACAGGTTATTTCTGACAGACAAACACCAAAGAAAGACGAAAGTCTTGTGTCCAGAGCAATGGAGTACATGTTCGGCTGGTAGCGCCGTGAGAGCTGGACTGAGCCGTTAGCGGAGCACCGCCGGGTCCCTGGTTAGTTGTATAACCATTCCTGGCAGTGTGGGCAGCTGTCTCAGATACGGCTTTTACAACCCTTTGTTTAAGGAAACAGCCCGCTGGTAGCCTGCACTTTACAGGACGGCCGAGAAACACCTGAAGAAAGGTTGCCCACATGGCCTTGTGTGCCTGCTGTGACGCAGTGCACGCTCAAGGCCGAGGACTCCGTTTGACTGCAGTCACTTAGGCC
Organism: Psammomys obesus; assembly: GCF_907164565.1. Classification (NCBI taxonomy): domain Eukaryota; kingdom Metazoa; phylum Chordata; class Mammalia; order Rodentia; family Muridae; genus Psammomys; species Psammomys obesus. The sequence goes on along the minus strand of NW_026585895.1, from coordinate 4,567,427 downwards.
AGTCTGCTTAGCTTTCATGAGAGGATGGATGAAATTCATGCAGAGTGACAGCTGCTTCATCACGACACACTGATTACAGTTAGCAATTTGAATTATGGTCTTTAATTTGGGTAGTATTTAATATCTCGATTATCTTTGTATGTGTCTTGTGGATTGTTGTCTTTTATGTTCTTCTTAAAAACCATCTACTACTAGTGTCTCAATAAACTTTGTCAATTTTTATGTGTTGAATATTTGTCTGGAAGGTTGATTTATTGTTGTAAAAAGTTCACTGAAGGGGATGGGGATATGCTCAGTGGTTAAGAGCACTGTCAGCTCTTCCAAAGGACCCAGGTTTGATTCCCAGCCCCCACATGGCAGCTCACAACTGTCTGTAGTGCCATTTCCAAGGGATCTGACACATTAACACTAATGTACATAAAATTAAATAAATTGTAAGAAAAGTTCACTGAAATAATAGAAAACATCTTATTAACTTAAACCAGAGCCCAGATTTCATTACCATTATGTTTTGTCATACTTGATTTCCTTCCCATTTTATTTTGTTTGAAGCACTTCTCAGATCTGAGATATTTTTAATCCGTTTATTTCGATACACCAGAAAAAGTATCTCTGTAGAGTTAAGTCAGTTAATATGCTTAATGCAGGTCATGTAAGAATTTTATAATTTTCCCCAAATTAACTATTTTTTGTTGGCTTTATTCAAATCATGATCTTAATGAAGTTGCCACAGTATTGGTAGTGTCCTATATGCTGTAAAGTTAAATAGTTCCTTTTCTGCTCCTCACCATCCAGCACACAAGGCCTTGGTAAAGCAGCTGCACTTAAAATTAATTTTTTGGTTCAACTTGTACCTCAGTTTTTTCACATCTTAGCCACTAGACTAGAGAGATTCACATTCTGCTTTTTTTTTTAAGTACTAGGTATACTCTGTATAAAGAGAAGAGGCGTGGTGTCACGCTTGTGGAGGTGCTCGTCTTGATCACTGGACGCAGGTACAAGCCTGGCACCTTTGTTGTTCCCTTCTCTCAAGTCTTTGCTTTAAAACCCATGTACTGCTGATGCTGACCTGTATCAGGTTTTGGAGACAGGAAGTCTTTTTTCCAGCTGTTGGTTTTACATTTGGGATTTACATTTGGGATTATGTAGAAGCCTTTCTCTCCTAGGGTTTGTTACAGTGGTATACACTCACAGAAGAGCCAGTCCTTTCTCTGTACACTTAAGGAATAGTGTTTTCATGCCTTGGCAGAGGCTATTGACAGTATCAGTAGTGTCTTAACGAACTTTAGTGTCTATACATACATTATACACACACTTGCACATAGACAATCACTGTATACTTGTAGCTTTGAGAAAAACAGTTCTGTTTTATTGCTGTCCATTTTTCTTTTTTGTTCAAATTATTTACTTTGGTAAGGTCCTTAGCAAAGGGCTCTTAAAAGAGAAGTTTTTAATTAAAAAATACAGGGCATGCACCAAGCTAATTTTTTATTTTAATACAATTTTAAGTTTTCTTTCTTTTTTTTCTCTTTCTTTCTCCCTCCGTCCCCCCTTTCTCCCTCTTTTCCTCCCTCCCTTCCTCCATTCGTTCCTTCCTTCTTCCCTTCCTCTCTCCCTTCTTCCCTCCTTCCTTCCACACTCATGCAAGTATTTGACAATTTGCTACACACATGCATTCTGATTATGGTCCTTCCCCCTCTCACCCTGTCTTCCATCCCCTACATGTCTCCTTCCCACCTGTCTTTGCTAATGGCCGCAGAGTTTACCCAGGGCTTCCTGGATGAGCAAGGGTGTGGTGCTACCTCCTGGAACAAGGGAGTTGTCAGTGGCTGCAGACAAGAACATCCCCTCCAGCGGCCATCAACAGTCAGTGCACTGGAAGACTGCCCTCCAGTTCTGAGCAGACCCCAGGAGAGCTACCTTGGCTGCTGTGAGAGCATGAGTCCCGCAGCGCTCTTCCTCAGGACCCAGCTCTTACAGTCTTTCCTCTGTGGTGGTCCCTGAGCCGTGGAGGGCATGATACAGAGAAGTTCCTTTTAGACTGCACGCGCAGCAGTCACTCTGCCTTCACTGCTGCTGGCTGTAAAAAGCTGCTCTGTCAAGGCTGAGTGCAGCGTTTGTTCCCTGGGTCCTCAGTCTGCATTAGCACATTTTTATAAACAGTCACTGTAAGGTTTTGAGAAGCTTTATTAAGTCACTGCAAGCAACAACTGAACATTTCAGTTTTCTGGGATGAAGCTTTGGATAAAAATCTGTTTTCATTAGAACACTTTTGCATTGAAGTATTTTTATGTTTTGTTTCATTATACAAGGAACTCTATTCACAATAGAATTGGCTATGCAATGGGAATACTCAAAAAGGGCTGCCTTGTTCTTATTGGATGGAGCCTTTAATGCTTATCTAGGCCTTTATGAAATGTGAAGTTTGTTTTTTTGCTAGAAATGTTTTTTGTTGTTGTATTTGGACTTGATTTTCCCTTAGTAGCATTTTGTATCCATTACATAATTTCATTTAAGAACCAAATAAATCTTTAAGTGGGTTTTTGCATTTTTGATTTATTGTATAATAAAACTATGGAGTTGTTATCTCTGTAAAGTTAGGAGGATCCGAACCAAGTCTTCTAATCAGAATGCCGATTCACACAAGGATGGCAAAATTAATATTAGTGCTAACATCATGAAAGGAGAGAGACAAAGTGATATTTCTGTAGACATGGAAGAATGCCCATGAAGTAGATAAAATTATAACCCCTTATTTTGAATTTTAATATGTTTAGAAAATAAACTATAGAACAGTAAAAAATATCAGAAGTTTAAAATTTTAAAGTATTGGAACTAAAGGTGAAAAAGTTTTCAAGAAAAGTAAACTAGAATGAACAAAAGCATATCTGTTCCCTAAGGGGAATGTAAGATAAAAATGGAAGCGATATGTTGGGAGTGAGCTGAGAAATTCTTTGTTTTTGTTTTTTAAGACAAGTTTTCTCTGTATAACCTTGGCTGTCCTGGACTCGCTTTGTAGACTAGGCTGGCCTTGAACTCACAGAGATCTGACTGTCTCTGCCTCCTTGAGTGCTGGGATTACAGGCATTTATCACGATGTAAGTCAAGAAATTCTTATCCCGCATGTGTAAGTCTCTGGTACCTGGTGCTGCAAAAACAAATAAGGTAGAGATGGTTTATGAGATTAGTAAATCCTATTTGCAATACAGAGAACAACTCATACATTAAGAAGGAAACTATCTGGCAAAAAGCAAAACAAATTCACAAGTATTTGGAAGTATGTATCAGAAGAACACCAAACTCAGCTGAGAATTTTATCCTAGAGCAAGCTTTGGCCTGACTGTTAAAACAGCAAGACTTGAACCAGCTGTGTTACCTGAGGAGGGAAGCATGAATATACTCTAGATGTGGAAAGGAAGTGCAGAGGAGACGTTATAAAGAGCTCAAAATTTTCCTCAGATGAGCTGGATAACATGGTGGACGGCTCTTCCCTGCTGTGGTCAGCATTTCATTTGACCTTGTGTTATTAGGCCAAGGAGCCAGTGATTTACTGTGGAAGCTCAGCTGGGTGAGTAGACTTTCAAGGTCCACTAATGTCGTCAAATCCCTTCAAGCCTGCGTTTTCTCTGTGCTGTCAGCCATGATAGGCCCACTAAAATCAAAGGCGGTGCGGTGAGGGAGAGGTGCTGGCGTTCTGAAAGTTAATGGCACTGGAGACATGGCTATCTCTTCCTGAATTGGGCCCTTTCCTGATGGTACTATGACTTGCTACTCCACCGATCAAGTCTTAGCCTATCTGGTAATGCCCAGCCTTTGATGGGAAGCTTGGTACATATTTGATATTTGTTATGTAATTGGCAGGATGCCAGAAGTTGCTTTGTAACCAGTGAACAGTTGGCAGTTACAGGAAGGTAAGGGTGCAGTAACCCTAGCTTAGCTCTACAACAGCAAAGGTTTGTGTCGATGACTTCTGTAATCAGGGCTTGCCAGAGGCTTTGTATCTCTGGACTGTTGGGCTATGCCCCAACATATGGCCTGAGTTATTGTATTATAACCTTAATTAGCTTCAGGGCCCTCCTACTCTGCCCCACCGAAGTTTTCTGACTCAAGGAATAGATCCAAGGCATTTCCCAGCAATCCACAGTTCTATCTCCTTTTCAGCAGTGAAAAGTGCAAAGTACAGTTTTGTTATTTAGGGAGAGGCTAGTCCATGCCCTAGACCACTGTGCCCTTCAGGACTCACCAGTGTGGCAAACCTGGTGGCTTTTCTCCCGTCCTCTGACAAGACGACACTTGACTTCGGGTGTCCTGAATACTTATCAGCTATTTCTTTTTCATTTTCATTTTACGTGTGTGGGTGTTTAGCCTGTATATTTGTATGTACACCATTTCCATACCTGGTGCCACGGAGGCCAGAAGAAGGTGTCAGATCCCCTGGAACCGAGAGCTACAGGTGGTTTAAGGTACCGTGTGGGTGTGGGAATGAAACCCAGGTCCTGTGGAAAAGCAGCCAGTGCTCTTAACTCTTGCAGCATCTCCTTTATCGACTGCTGAGAGAGGCTCTCAAGAACGCTGGGTTCTGGAAGAAATGCTTCCCCTTGAGGGGCCTGCTGTGCAAGTCAGCTCATTACTCACTTGTCAGTATTTGGACAGCAGGGAGGTGGTTGGGAGACCCCCAAAAGAGTACTAGCAGAAAGTATCCTGATGCTCTTGGAGTACAATCTGTATACGTGGGTAGGAAGAAGAAAAAGAGAGAATGGTGGAACTGAGTTTACATGCTCGCCTTTCTTTAATGAGCTTTATGCACTTGCTCAGTTATGTGTCCTTTATTTGAAACTTTTTTAAACTGGATTCTTTTCTGAGTTCTGTCTCTCGTCTCGTAGTTGTTCTAATTCCGACTTACATTGTTCCATTTTGCTTGTGTTGTTTCTTGCTGTTTCTTAGGTCCATTCGGGTTTTATAGTATTGCTCTTTTCTGGGGTGTGTCTGTCTGTCTTGCTTCCATTGCCTAACACAGGTGTCATTCCTTCTTTCTTATGATGCTAACTTGGGAGACTTGTTCTTCCTCTCCTGCCCCCTACTCCTACCCTTCTTCTCCTCCCTCTTTCCGCCTCCTCTTCTTTCATTATTTTTGAGATAGGGTCTTACTGTGTCACCTTGGCAGGCCTGGAACTTCCTCTGTAGACCAAGCTGGCCTGGAACTCAGAGAAGTGACTGCCTCACCTTCCCAGCTGTGCCACCAGGCTCAGCTGAGCTTTGATTTTGATACTTTGTTAGTCTTTCTTTTTATGTTGAGTTGGTTCTGGAAGGTGAACTCCCCAAAGCCCTTCTAGCTGCCTATTGGTCTCTTCCCTGTGGTTTTCTTATAATGTGCCACTGTTTGGCAGCTGGCTTTTTTCTTACTTCTTTTCACTCCCCCTTATTTAATGGGATCTTCTCTTTTCTGTATTTTTGTTGTCATTATTCTCAGTTTTAATTTGGTCTAGCCACATCGATCTTTGAAAAAAACAGCTCCTATTTCTTGGTGCTGGCTGTGCTCTTTCTGTACAGTCTCTTGGCAGAGTCCAGGATCCAGGTGGCTGGGGGGAAGAAATGGACTCTGTGGAACCAGTTCTAGCATCACAAAGAAGAGTAAGAAATGGGATTTGGAACTGAGAGGAAATAAACCGTGTACACCAAGGTTCTGCTTGGAAGAGTGTCTTCCGAGGTTCTGCCTGCAGGAGTGTCTTCCATTTTTGCTCAGATCCACTCGGTAATATGCTCTGTGCTATGGCATCTGCACAGACATTTCCATAAGCCGCTTTGTTCCTTTGTCTTCATTATTAGTTGTTTGTTCTAGTATCTCCCACTATCATTCAGAATCAGGAAGGAGATGAAGCAGACATGTGCTTCCCATGTTGGCTTGAACCTCTGTCTCTCAGCTCTGATGATATACTCACCTCCATTTCTGTCCCCCCTCACAGAGTCTTAACCTAAATTCATGAGGGTTATCATTTCAACACAAATGGAAATGGCAGTATCAGATTATACATAGAATTGCCCTTGATAAAAAGTTTCTAATGTCTGGTATTGGGGATTTTATCAGTCTATGGCTCTATGGCTCTTGGGGAGGGTTACCATCTCATGTGGTAGAGCTTCATTCAGAACACACACACACACACACACACACACACACACACTCACTCATTCATATAGTTCTAATTCCCTGTGGCTTTAAAAACATCCTTGGTGTTATTATTCTCCTTCCTCTCCTCTCCAATACTGTCTTCCCTCCCTCCCTCTCCCTAACTTAAGCCCCCACCCATTTTTCTATCTGCATGTCACCTGCACCCTGGTGTTTCCCTCAGGGACTTCTACCTCTATGGTCATTTCCCCCCTGGGCCCACAGTTACAGGATCCAAGCAGCTCCCCAAACAATGTAGGCTGTTATCTTTGTTTGCCTCCCACCAGTCCTGTTCAAGATACCACACACCTTGGAGACAGGATTTGGAGGAACTGAATGTGACCTGGGAATCTCGTCCCTAAGGCCTTCCTTTCAGAGTGCTAGAAGGTGGTTTTCAAACTCCCAATGGGGGAAAAGCAGTTGGCGGTTCTGCCTGGCTGTAGGTAGGACCGTCTGTAATCCACAGTGACATCATGGCAAGGCAGCCCTGAAAATACAGTAGAGGCACCTGTAGCTTGTCGGCAGCCAACAGCTCTTGATGCACTTGATGCTTATTCAGCGGGGTGGAAGTTATGCTGGGACTTCCCAATTACCAGTGGCTAGCAAGGCCTTGGGTCTTAGAGGAGAGCCTACTTCTGTCACTCTTCTAAACCACTGTGATCATTACCTGCATTCTAAATACGTATGCATATATGCAGGGGTGTGCGTGGCCCTCACCCTTCAGCAGCGTAGCTTCCTGCAGCAGCAGCAGAACGTTACAGAAAGCCACAGCTGCTCACAAGGCAGAACAACCGACTCTCCGGTATCCAGCCCCAACTCACACATCTACAACACAACCTCTGTAGCCAAGGAAATCGCAGAAGACTGGATAGAACGATTGCCAACAGCTAGAGGAAAGCGAAGTCAGGATTGTGTCTTCTAGGTAATATAGGAAAGCTGCTTACACGAGGCTGCTTAGCCCATACGTGAGCGAGCAGTGACAACTCTAGCTGACATACCAGCGTGGACAGAGGAAACTGGCAAGGCCCCCCCCCCCCCCCGTATAAAATGCTGCAGGTAATGCCCAGCCGCTGAGAGATAACCGCCGTTTCCCAGGTGAGCACGCTCTTGGTTGTGCAGTTCCAGCTCCTCAGCCCTAAAACACACACAAGCGTAAAACCGAGTGGGCTCAGCAGGTTGTGTGTGTTTGTAACAGTAATAAAGAATAAGAGGCCTTCAGTTTGAGAGGGAGTCAGGGGCTGGGCACTGGAGCACGGAACTAGTTAGAGGAAGAAGGGGAAATTATAGAAACACACTTGGATTTTAAATTTGAGGTGCACTAGAGAACTGTTGTGTTTTGGGGCCTCCAGTACAGCTCTGTTGCTTAAAAATATTTTAAGAATTAAAAGCTTTAAAAGTACTAAAAACCATATAAACAATTTAAAACACGGATCTGTAAACCAAAACTTTATGCAAAATATTGTCTGAGTATCAAGTCACTGGTCATGTTTATTAGTTGTGAAGGTTGAAATATTATCTTTTGTTTAGTTCTTCATACATCTTGGTGCTAGCATATATGGTCTAGGTTCATGTTTTTGGAGTAAAGAGTTTCACTGGCTCAGGGAGCACGAATAGCTTTTTAGATCTAAGTTTCAGCAAATGGAAGGAACCAGATGACAGTTTCTGTGCAGGGACTCTGAACTTTTCTTTAAGAGAAGGGTCCAGAAAACAAGGTTCACTAAGTTATTTCCTTGATTAATCTGTGGAACATCTGTAAATTTAAACTCTCCGTCTCTTCCCAGCTGCTGCTTAGAAGTTGTCTTCCGGAGGTGGTTTTGAAACGCATCCACGTGTAAGTTAAAGTTCTTAGAAACAGTCCGCGCTCCTCTCTCACTTAGCAACGCTTAGAAACACTTCTCAAGTGCAGGTGTGCCGCCACCTGGTGGCGACTAGGCAGAAGTGTCCAAACGGCCGCTGGGAAAGGCGGCGAAACGCCTACGCTTCTGGAAATACTGAAACACTCTTTACGTCTTTGTACCTTCTTGCCACGTGTGACTCTCGATTTGAATTGTGTAACGCGCACTTCGTTTATTATAAAGGCTCAAAGGTGTGCTGGGGCAAGAGTGAGCAGGGGTACAGACGTTCCCGCCACCCCAAGCTTTCCTTTACACAGAATAAAGCACTGAACTACGGAACCCGTGCTTCAAAGCAGAACCAGGGGGTTATAATTCGGTGTTGCAGGAGGCCTAGCTGCGGGCCACTCCAGCCTCTTCGGCTGTAGTTGATGGCTTCCGCCCGTTGCCGTAGCTGTGAAGCAGCAGCGTGGCGTGGTGGAGCGATGTGGAGAAGAACCGCCTCCGGAAGGCTGCGGTGGCGGGAGGCATGCGTGGTTGAGCAGGTTTAAGATCAGTTTCCTGCAGAGGAGAAGACCCCGATGACCCAAACTCTGCAGACCCATCGTGCGGCACGTGAGCTGTGAACACGTTGGTCCGTGGTGACGTCCACAGACGTGTGTCCTCGGGGCCAGAGCCGTCACGGGTGTTCCTGTCGGCCTCGCACACCACCCCGCGCAAACTGAAGACCTGCGCGGTCTCTTAAACAACCAGGCCGGGCTTCCGGATACAGGATGAGTCAAGAGCATAAGAAAAGGAATGTGAACCTGTTCGTTTAATTGTCAAGTGCGGGACACGGGCAGTCAGAGGCGCATCGGAACGTGGCTGGTGCGTACGGCCCCTGGGTACGGCCCCTGGTCTCTGCTTCCTGGGTGAGAAGCAGAGGACTCTGACTACTCGGCTCTACACAAGAGGCACACTCCCGTTATCCCAGCGCCAGAACTGGAGGCTCCGGCCGAGGCTCCAGCTCAGAGGGTCACGGAGTTGCCACTGAAGCTGATGACCCGAGTTCACGCCCCAGAACTCATGTGCCGGAAGGAGAGAACCACATGTCGCAGATTGTCCTCTGAGCTCCACAGGCACACTGTGGCCTGTGCACACACACACACCTTCACACACACGCTCACGCACACAAACATTTACATACACTCCCACATTCACAACAAATAAATATAAGCAAAGCGAGAGGGTGCCGTGGACGGAATGCGAGAGGCTGTAAAAGACGCCGGGGTGAGCAGGGGAGCTGAGGGCTCCACTTCCCGCACAGGCCGTGTAGTATGACAGCGGGCTGTCCAGTGGACGCAAACGTTTATCAGCAGCGCCACAAGCCTATGAATTTGGGCTGAGGATACAGGACCGATAGTGAGAGATGTAAACATTAACCACAAAAAGAAATGCCTGCAGCCCTAAGTATGGATTCTTTGTTCAAGGAGAAGAGGGGGAAAATGGGAAAAGTTGACTCAAAGGAAAGCAGAGATTAGGAGATTGACAAGCAATTTAAGGACCGAATCAGCATTGCTCCAGTTGATTAATTTTATATTCTTTCTAAACATAGGGTGAAATATTCAATCAGTCTTGTGAGCTGCTAATTCTCTGAGCTCTGAACCTGAGCACAGAGCATTTCTCTCAGCAGCTTCTGTATGCCAGGGAATACGTGTGGGTCTGAGGATACAGAATCTCACAGCAACCTGAGTTTTGTTAATAAAATCTCTCTATGGAGAAAGTGTGCTGTTTTGGTCCAAGTTATGCTTGAGTGCCTGCTAATGACCGCCAGGAAAAAAAAAGAGTGGTCCACACTTCTGGATTACTTGTCTCTGAGGCTTTGTTCACAACAGCTTCACACAGAAAGCCTCCACGCCCCTTCCTCCACACCTGAGCTCCAAGTGTCTCTTCTTTACTAGCTCTCTAAAGCCGAGTGTCACTGAGCACCTGTCATATAAACAGACAAAACCCTGTCACTCTCCACAGAGGAACCTTAAGTATACTTGTCCTCCGGATGCAGGCAGGGCCGCCGAAGCAATGCAGATACAGTAGGTCATGGCAATAATAGAGAGCAGTGTTTGGTTCAAGCCTGGTTTGTCTAACGTTAAAACCAGTTAGAAGAAATGGGAACTTAAAGAGCTGTGATTGTCATACATTCATCACTAATTTGCAAATTGGTAAATGTTTTCCAAAGTTTACCTGTGATCATGAAACAAAACATTAGGAGAAGAAATCCAGCTGTGTACACCAGAGAAAGTGCATTGAATTATAAACTTTTGAGATATGATGGCCTCATTAAATTACTCTTGCTTTAGAAATAAAAGCCTGTGTGCCTATTGTAAGGTAAAAATGTCACTCCTTTATTATTTTGTCTAACCTCCTATGAATTTGTAATTTATCCTCAAAGATCCATGTTCTCATGGTTCACGAACATGTCTCGAATGCATTGATTCACAAAAGTATGATGAAGGAGTTAATTTACCAAACTTTGAAGGGGCCAATCGATACACATTTTTGTTCTGTAAAGTATAGCAACTTTGAGCCTCTTCGGTGAAGCTGTAGTTTCATATTACATTTTAACACGTTTGACATTTCCTCAGTAAGAGGGTAGAATTAATACCCTTTGAAAACTTAACAGCCTTGACTGTCAGACCTATGTATTCTAATAGGAATTGATGAGGATTTTTTCTTCCCAAGAGGAAAAAAAGGTTGCTATGGGTTAAACGGCAATGAGCAAAACACAAGCAATGCCAGTCTGGCCTTTGGTCTAGAGACATGACCTTTAAGAGAGAATGCATAAACAGCTTCAACATAGCCAGGTGGTAAATATTTTTAGTTTGCAGTTTAAGTACCAGTAAAGCATGTTTATTGATCTGCCTACTTGTAAAGTTTGTGCCTTTTAAAGTAATCACGTCAGCATAGAATAAAAGAGGTGGAAATGGCACTAAAGCAGGTGTGTGTGTGTGTGGGGGGGGTGGCTGAAGCAATCAGGACGAAAGGCTGGCTTGAAAAGTCACCCTTGCAATTCCTTGCCATGCCTGAGCAAATAGAAAACAGATTGCAATTATTACTGTTTGTGTGGAAGGAATCAGACTCTAGGACTCGGAATCCACTGTAATTCTGTTTTAAGCAATCCTGCGTTCTAACCCAATGCGAGTCTATTGTTATTTAGAATCCGGCCAGCATCACTGATCACCATGTTTTCTTCTACAATGTAACAAAGTTACCGCATTCAGGTTAAGCCGCTGGGTTTAACGGCCACATGAAAAGCAGGATTCAGTGCTCTGCAAGACTCTGCCGGGAAACTGAAGGAACCCACTTCTGAAGGCCCCCTCACTATGGAAAGAAGTGGTCAGACTTGGGGTTCTGACCTCTCTTGTCGAAGGCGGCAGGCAGCTGAACACAGTCCCAAATAAATGAGCCCTTGCCCCCATTTTCCATCAGGGATGCTCCTGTGAGGCGGCTAACTGGGGTGTCTCTTGTCAGGGGGAGACCATGGTAAAGCAAAAGCGGGTAGAGGTACTTAAAAAAGATGAGCACTGCAGGGTCTCAGAGACCTCTTGTGTCGGGAAGGGAGTGAGTTTCTGCAGGAGTGAATGAGGCTGCATGCGCCCTGGGAGCCGCCTGCAGACCCTGAGGATGCACACAGTAGGTCTGCTAGAGAGTGGAAGCGGTGAGACTTGGGGCGTGGATGTGAGCAGGGGTGGTGGACGGTGTCCTCAGAAGACAGGAGTGTGTTTCTCAGTCACTATTTGGTGCTCTTGGAAGTCACATCCAGTGAGGCTAGGACAGGACGGAGGCCACGTGGCAGGGGCGCCCCGTTAGTCCCGCAAGCTTCCCCTTTGCCCAGAGGACAGCTTGAGAGGAGCAACCAGCTCGAGCTGGGTGACTGTCTCCCAGTTTAGAGGTTGTTGCGGCTGGAACTAGCAATTGGCAGTTTTACAGGATCCTCGTCCTCCTCCACCCCTCCAAACAGAGTGAAGTGTTAACAAGAAATCAATTGAGTTATAAAAAGAGCTGCTTTGCACATTTCAGAAGTAATATAAGTTTGAGAATTTGCCAAATTCTCCGGTTTCACTTTCTTGCTCCGTGTCAGTGGATCTGGGCTCGCTTTCCCCTGCGGAAATTAAGGTAAGTGGAAGAGAACTTCCTCAGGCCTCTCGTCCACCTCTACCCAGCCGCAGTTTCGCGTGAGATGAATCACTCCTTTCAGTTGTCAACTTGCTTGAAACGAGAAACGCTCGGGGGTGATAATGCGGTGCGGGATTTTTCAGAGAGGACTCCTTGAGTGGGAAAGGCCTGCTGCCGTGTGGCTAGCACGACCCCATGACTTAGTGCCCAGACTGAACAAAAGGGGAAATCCAGACGCCACTGAGCCCTGGTATTGCCCTCCTCTTGTTCCTGTTCTTCCAGCCACTGGCTACACCGCCTTCCCAGCGTCATGGTCCGCATCCCTTCCCACTGTGAGCTAAAATACGTCTCTCCCCACTTGCCCTGTGTGATGTATCCTTTCACAACGAGAAAAGTGACTAAAACACTGTCCGCACTCTGACTACAGAGGGAGTTGCCTGCTCCCTTCTCCGCAACTCTTACATTAGGCACTGTCGTTAACCACTATAATGATTTTTACTGGGCTGGAGTGTTGGCTTAGAGGTTAAGAGCACTGGCTGCTCTTCCTGGAGGTCCTGAGTTCAATTCCCAGCAACCATACGGTGGCTCACAACTATTTATAATGAGATCTGGTGCCCTCTTCTGGCAGGCGGGCAAAACGCTACATGAAATAAATACTTTTTACCTTCTTTTTGAGTCATTACTTTTCCTTTTGTTTTAGTTTGCTAAGGGTGGTTCATCATAAAACATACAGCACTACTTATCATTGAAAACAGAATTGCATTTCTTCTTAACTTTATCTTTCTTTAGTCATATACCGCTACTCACTGTGTAGCAAAATCTCACAGCTATCTAAAATGTTTCCCTTCAGTGCTTGCAGAATTCATGGCTGCAGGTTTTTGCCGTGATCATTCCACTGATGGGGGTCTTAGGAAGGCAAATGAGTTAGTTTTTCATCTTCTCTAACAGCCCCACAGCTGATGCCATGCTTTCTCACAGACGCTGGCAACTTTACAAGCTGATGGCTCTGGATGTGCAATCTCCTTCTCGGGCGTTTAGGGCAGGAGGTGCCTTTCAGCTCCGGGACTGCAGATCAGCCCGGATGGTAGAAGTACTGTATCAAAACAGAGAGCAAAACAATAGATAATTACACTTGAAACACACTTTTTAAAATTATTTCCATTTTTAGAGGACTAAATTATTTCTGTTTTCTTGCCAATCGACTTTTTGAAAATAAAATGTTCATTGCAATTAGACTACTGGGTATTCAAATTCCAACTTTACATTTAAAGAACGTTTATATATTTTTGTTTAGATTGTTAGCTTGTTGATCTCAAGGTTTCTGTTATGTTTTTGAGTACCACTCATTCTATCCTTCATGTTTCAATAACAGCAAACTGAATGTATGTCACTGTGCACATAGACTTGAATAAGCCAATAAACAGTATATAGATACATATTTCAGTAGATTAAGCTAAGCCGAAATTATCCCTCATGCTGAGAGTCTAATAAGCTATTGATCTCACATTGCATGTTCTTTTCCTTATAATTGAATTTTGGTTCCAAACAAAAGATGTTCATTTTCACGTTGTGTTTGGTGAAATAAAAATGGAGCATGCCATCAATTTATCACATGCGCAGTGGAGGACTCAGCCCTTTATAGAGTTAAGTATGGAATGTTAAAAGCAAGCGCATCATCTTGGAGGACTTTTTTTTCCCTCAAAGTACTGAATTATAGATATCAACTCTTATAAAAATTCCATATTATCATACCTACTAATGAGAATATATATGAAACTATAGAATTTTTCTTTATAAATGACAGCTAATCGAAGACATGGTGCATTTACATAGATTAGCGTATTTCTGGGGACAAAAATAAAGATTAAAGTAAACAGGTTGGAGGACTAAAAACCAATACAAAAGATTTTTAAACGGAAAGCAGTGTGCTGAAACTACTGGGCTTTTCCGTCTAATGTTAGACCTTCCTTTCATTCTTTTCATTGCTGCGAGAAAGGTGGTAAGAGCGACGGATTGCCTACAGGATTCTGCATGATCTTTATTATCGCCCAACTACAGTGCTGCAGAGACTTAGGTGTTAGTCACAGGCTACCCGCATCCACCAAGGGTCTGGTTCCCATCTGGCAGTCGGTAGTGGTTTGGCACTTCTGTTGAAGCGAAGCTTTCCGGTTCTGATCCTTTCACAACATGCCTTCGGTAGAGGAAGAGAGAAACGCCTTGTGCTAGTTACCCTTGTGTGGCTGTGTCCACAATGCCTACAGAGATGGCTAGGGGAGGAGAGGCTTATTTTGGCTCATGGTTGCAGATTGCTTGATCCCATGTGATTGAGTAGAGTACCATGGTGATGGGAGCTTGTGGTAGGAGACAGCTGTTCCTGTCACAGTGGACCATGAAGCAGACAGAGATGGGCAGGAGCCAGGATCCAAGCTCAGCCTTCAAAGGCCTGTGTCTAGTGGCCTGCTTCTTCTGCCTGCTAAACCCCACCTCTTTAAGGTTCTACAACCTCCTGAAATAGCACCACCAGTCATTCAAAAAGCCTGTGTGTGTTAGGGGAGGAATGGGAGGCACTTCGGATTCAAACAATAGCCTGCTACAAATGAAATTAAGTGCAATGCACTGGCTTTTATTTTTAGGCCTCTGGGAAGGGTCACCATGTTTCTTGTCCTAAGTCTTTGAAACAACACACCATTTTATTCCCATGCAGTGAAGGCTCAGTGTTGTGGCATTTACACAGTGAAGGGAATTGCTTCAAAGCGTGGGTGAATGCGAGCACAGAAAACCCCAAGTCCTTTCTCTCAACTACACGATTGCACACAGCAATGCCCAGTGCCGTTTTCTTGTCTCACTTTTGTCTTGGTGTCAAACTTTTCATTGCTGTGGTGAATTTTGAAAGAAGCAAGAGGAGGAAAGATTTGCTTGGGCTTATGGTTTCAGAACTTTTCATTTGTGGTTAGCCAGCTTGGTAGGTTCTGGGCCATGCTGAGGCAGAATCCCATGCTGGGGAGGACAGGAGGACCAGAGCGGCTTACCATGATGGCCGAGCGGCAGGTAAGAAACAGACAGGGACGAGTCACTGACCCTCTCACAGCTACTTCACTCCTTCATTCAACTCCTAAAGCTTTACGAGCCTTCTTCCCTAACACCCCTACCTGGGAATCAAGTTTACTACATGTATGGACCTCTCAAGGGCACACTTCATATCAATTTGTTACCATTTACTTTGGTTCAAAAAAATTTTTTTAGAGACAGGGTTTCTCTGTGTAGCCTTGGCTGTCCTGGACTCACTTTGTAGACCAGGCTGGCCTCGAACTCACAGAGATCCACCTGCCCCTGCCTCCCGGGGTGCTGGGATTACAGGTGTGTGCCTCAACACCTGGCTGTATTGAGATAAATTTTGATCACTTTCTTCATATAAAATTGAGCACCTGTCCTTAGCCCTAGGACTCTTTATTCCCTTTGTTCTGTGATTGCACACTAATTGTATTATGTAATTTACATTTTAATGATTATATTATATAATACTTATTGTTTAATGTTTTCCTCTCCAAAATAGCAGAAATATTTGCGTATTTTCTTTGCTGATTCATCACAAGTATCTAAAATAGTGCATGATCTTAGGTGTTTACGATGCATTTGTTGTGTGATTTCCTCATTTTAAAAATCTTTTTAATTTAACCCCCCCAATTACAGACACTTACTCACTTTCTGGGATTGAGTCTTAAGGCTTTCCACAATTAGCCTGATGCTTTCGAAGAATGTACATAAACATCAAAAACATGGCCTTCATCTTCCATGCAACAGATATTATTTTCTTTAAGGAAATGTACGTACACATGCTTGTTTGTGAATGTGTTTCCCTGTGCCCATGAGTGTGCATGAGAGTGCATGTGAGCACACGGAGGCCAGAGGTCAGTGACACCGTGAGCCATCTGCAGGAATGCTATCCACCTTCCTTGAGACAGCGCTTCTCCTTGGCTTGGAGCTCACTAATTTGGCTACACTGGCTAGCCACCAGGCCCATGACTACCCCTGTCTCTGCCTCTTCAGAATTGGGTGCCAGTTTTACGCCAACTTGATGGAAGTTATAGTGCTTTGGCAAACAGGAATCTCACCTGAGAAAATGCCCCCGCCTGACTGAGCTTACTGTGGATGGTGCCACCCCTGAGTGGTGGTCCTGGGTGCTGTAAGAAAGCAGCTAGGCAAGCCACAAGGAACAAGTCAGTAAGCAGCGCCCCCCCATGGCCTCTGCATCAGCTCCTGTCTCCAGGTTCCTGCCCTGTTTGAGTTCCTACCTTGATTTCTATCAATGATGAGCTCTTACCTGGAAGAGTAGTGTGAAATAAACCCTTTCCTCTACAAATTGCCTTTAGTCTTGGTGTTTTTTTGTTTGTTTGTTTGTTTTCTCTTCACAGTAGTAGGAACCCCAACTAAAAACCTTGGGGTTATAAGATAGTGCCACCATACATGGCGTTTTCATGTGGGTTCTGAAGATCAGGCCCAGGTTTTCATTCATGAAAGGCAAGGTTTTTTTTTTTTTTTTTTTTTTTTTTTTACCAACCTAGCTGTCATCCCTGCTCAACAGATGGAACTTTTCTCTTTTGAAGAATTCTTTATTTGTAAAGATGTATGTGTTTGTCTACCATGTGTGTGCAGGGCTTGTGGAAGCCAGAAAAGAGCACTGGCTCCCTGACGGCTCCCTGGGTAAAACACACGCTGCTCCTACCTGATGACCTGACTTCTATTTCTGCAACACACATACGTGACGGGGGTGGGGATGGTGGGGGGTGCGGGGGGAAGAAGAGACTCCACAAAGTCGTCCTCTGATTCTCACATGTGCAGTCGCATCCACACAGAGGAATAAAATAAACCTGTGGAAAGAAAGAAAACCATGTCCAATGTAAAGATAAAGTTAACACTAACTTCTGTGAGTGTTTACAGTCGAAGGAAGGGATCTACAGAGGTTGTGCCGGCATTATTTTACACTGTAGTGTAGGATAAGGTCATGTTTTTTGGGCTACTGTAAACTTTTGTATGGTCTTCATTTATTTCAGAGTAAAGAAATGAACATGCAAGCAGAGGTTGTAGCAAAAGGCAGGCTTACCATTGCCCCTTGTCACCAACATCTCAAATCCCATCATTTTGGCTTCTGATTGGATCACTGTTTTCAGAAAGTCTTTTGTTTGGGATGCATTTTGGATTTGGGCTTCTTTCCTCTGTTGGGCCTTGGAGGCCTTCCTGCACAGTCCCCCACACCAGCCTCCATTTCCTAAAGAGTAAGCAGTGTATAGGAGGGTTCATTTTGGTTTACAGTTTCGGAAGATTTAATCCACAGTTGCTGGGCCCCACACAGTTGGGGAGAAAATCTTGGCGTTAGGAGTGTGTGGTGGAGGAGCACTGTTTTCTTAACAGGAAACAGAAAGCAAGACAGGAAGCAGTCGGAGGTAATATGTCCCTAAGCACCCCAATAACTTACTTCCTCCAGTTTAGCCCCCGTCTCCTAAAGTTTCCAGAATCTTCAGAAATAGTTCATCGCCCGAGGGCCCAGCTACAGCGCTCCTTGCCACATGCTGAAAGGACTTGACGTCTCACTCACTCTTCAGATACAGCCATGTTCACTCACGTCCACTGAACAAGAAGGGGAGGAGGGTAAAATAGCCATAAGGATGTCTGAAAAAGTCATTTAGACTCACACTATTCTCCATTCACCTAAAATTACATACAATACATACAACCCCGTGTTTACACATATATATTGAAATGAAAAATTTCCACTTGTGCTGACGGTGCTTCCCCCACGAGCCACAGAGCAGCTAACAAAAGCCCAACACGAGGCACGAGACAAGTCAGGCTTGTCCAGGAGACTCCCATATTGTCCTTGGTTACTTGCAGAGGTTGAAGGTACATTTATTTCTGAAGACACCATGCACTTCTTACAAACGGCCCAGAGGCCCCTGAGCTGGAATTGACCCAAATGCTTGCTCTTGAGGACTAGTTTCACGGTCCCAGCAGGCGCTGTGCAAGCATTCAAGGCAGGGAAACATGCAAGAGCCTTTCCCAGCTCTCGCACCGGGTAGCTGCAGTGACCAGTAGGGCAGGACCCCGAGTGCAAAAGCCACTCACGACTTGGCAGTTAGTCACCAGCTTTCTAATTGGACTTCACAACAGGGAAAGCGTGGCTGAAAACTCAGCTGACCTCCCCGGGCTAATGAGGCCATTCTCTCAAATCTTAAAGGAGCCGGCAACTACTTTACTAAACCAGCATGATTCCTGACTGCGTTCTAATTACTTCTTACTGCAGCTCTTAACGCTCATCAAAGAAACTTCTTTTGATAACAGAAACTATTACAGGAAACTGCAAGAGATAAAAATGCAGAGAACAAGAGGAGTAAGTCCCACTGAACCATCCCCCAGGTTAGGTTCTTTGGTCAAATTAAGCAAGATTTATTTTCTGCCAGACAGGGCTGTCTCCCTAAAACAGGGCTTGAAAATATAACCTTGAACATAGGAAATAGTGGGTTTACACATCACTCCCCCCAAATCCTGCAAAGACAAGGGGGTTTCAAAGAGTGGAGGATTTCCAGGGGAATTTTGATTACATAGGAAATTGGCTGAACATTTCAAAATTATCTGGCAGAACATTTTATATTATATTCAAGGCGTGAGTCAAAACCCATAGGATAGAGAACATGTCAAATTCCAGAAACGTGTTAAAGCATGGTCCACTTGAATTCTTTAGCAAACAGAAATGGGCTTGTTCTGACTTTACAAGAAAATGGCCTCCATCGTTAAGATGGAGTCAGGCTGGTCCTTCACTGGCCCCAGATGATACACCTGCAATACAATTCCTGCACCCAAGGCTCAGGGATCATTGTGGAAGAGGGGGCAGAAAGATTGTAAGAGCCAGAGGAACAGGAAGTTTGCTATGAGATTTCTGTTTCAGAAAATGTCAGGGAAGCTACACCCATGAGATCTCAACAACTTGGCTGCCTAAAGAAGACCAAACAAAGGCCACACCGATAGACATATTAACATGGAATGGAGAATTCCCAGGGGCCTCACCCCTAGACAAAGAGCTAAGTAATTCTGCGTGGGAGAAACAGTACTCTCTAGGGAAGAGACCTCCAGTTGGTTATCCAATGCAAAGTGATCAGCCCAGAAATAATATACATACAATTAACACTGTATGTGTTTATGTTCTGAGCAGGTTGTAGTTACACATTTATGAATATATGTATAAACAGTTAAAGACACACAGGCCATGAATGTGAGAAAGAGAAAGGGAGAGAGTCTATGATATGGGTTAGAGGGAGGAAAAGGAAGGGGGAAAATGATGTAACTATGTTTCAATTTCAAATATTAGAATTATTTAAAAACAAATTAGAAAATAAACTGAGTCTCCCCTCTGCTAGGTATTAGCTGGTATTGGCTTTATTACAGGACATTTAAAAGGAAAATTTGGGGTATATTATGAAGAGTTGAGTTAATTTTGTATGCAACAGCTTGAAATGTGAATGTCTGAGAGAAGAAAACTTCAGTAAATGACTGTGAGGTTTTTGGTGAAATTCACAAGATAAAAGAAAAGGTTTGCAGCTCTGATCACAAAGAAAATGAGTCATTTAATTTTACCCTTGCTTTGCTACACAGTTTCTGTATGAAGTCTATGAGCATTAAAATGACATAATTATGAAAGGCAGCTTTGAAGAAATGCATGGCATTTATGTAAAAATGGCGACTGTTCAAACTGCTCATTCTTTGATTTACTCTGTAAGAATAAATTCAAGTACAGAATAGGGTTTAAGATTTGGTAACAATTAAGGACTTTCAGTCCTGTAATCGCTCTGTAATAACTACATCATTTAACCAGTTTAAAAAGAGAAATAAAAATGTTAATGTTGATTCTTGCCAGTTTGTGACTACAAACTTAATTATATATGGTAAATAATTATGGCTGCGAATAGCTACTGATTTATAATTTAGGCATTGAAATGTAATGAAATGCTTCGCCTGTGCTCATAATCACAAGGGAAGCAGTATGAGTCACACTTCAAATGCTAACACTTCCTTTTTGACCTTTTCCAAGTTATGGTTCAAAGCACAAGGATGCCTTTTCCGTTGTGGCTGGCCTCCTCACCTCAAAGCAGATGATTTTTTGGATTGATCCTACTTTTGCAAGGGAGCCCTAATTATATTCACCTAGAAAATACATTTCAAGTTGTCCGTTCTGTTTTCTCAAGAGCAAAAGTCTGAGTAAACTCAATAGAGGGCCACGAAGTGGACGAACAAGGTTTGTAAAGGAGGTAACCGAGTTTATATAACTAATAGAGGTTAAATTTACTACATGGGAGAGCTGAGTGATGGAGTGGATTACGTTTATACTGAGGAGGTGTGGATTACTGTAAGTCTGTCTTAGTTTCTGAACCAACTACGGCATTTGAGGCACTCTTCCATGCTAAGCTAAGGCCATGCTCCGTGCTCTGTCCCGTTTATAGACGCGGACGCTCAGGAAAGTCTGACTGGGAGCTGCGAAAGGACACCCAGGGCCTGGCGGCTGTGGGGCCCGAGTCCCCGCTCTTCTCAGTCATCCTGAGATGACTACGCTTTCATCTTTTCCTGGTATTTTTGTCTTTCTCCTTTTGGGCTCTCTATGTCTGAATGAGGACATAGTCTCTATTCTTACATCCAGTGAATCTCGGGGGTCAGCCTGAAGTTCCGAGCTGGCTTGCGATGACATTGCAACATCTATGTTAACCTTGCGCTTTGGTCCTGGGTTTGGACCGAGGTTCATACGCAACAGGATCTTCGCAGACGCCGCGGGGACCAGCGCTGCAGCGAGTATTCGCGCTCACAGAATTGCTTTCTGGTCTTCTGAGGGGTTTCCTCGGGTTCACTCCTGTTCTATGTTCTTCCTACAACCCCTGCTTCACGCTGTAAATCGATTCGCCATTCGCTTCCTTCCCAAACACTTTGAAGCTTCCTACTGTACTTGGGTTAAAGCCCAAGTCGTCCGTCCTGTTTGCCCCAGTTAACCCCGTTCAGAAGAACACCGCGGCGAAGGCGTCTCGTCTCGTCGCTCAGAGAGCGTTCTGCAGCTTGGAGGGTTTCAGAAGACATTTCACCGAGGGCAACTGATACAGGAACCTAGGTAAAAGAACCCAGAATGTTAATAAGGAGGAAGCGGAGACTAGATCCTTACTGGCTGAGCTTCATATTCATGTCGCTGAAGGCTTCTGCTGGTACAAAACTCACTAGTGAGAGTGAAGGGGACTGAATCTCTCATCTCAGAATATGCCGCTAGGACTTAGGGATTGTTTGGAGCTCAAGGCAAAACCAGAAGGCAGGGAATGTGCTTCCTCGTGTGAACCTTTGTATGCCTGCTTCTGTGCACTAGGGAGGGGGAGACAACGGTTTCCCCGCAGAGCGAGACGGGTCTGTGCAAGCAAACCTAATTAAGATGACGTCAGCTTTTCACTAGTTCCCGCATACGTTCACGACTAGTCTGTGACAAACTTTCCTTTTGTCTTAGCACTTTCTTTATATATTTGTTGTCCTTTACTATGTTATACGTGATGCATAACCCCTGGGCCTAACTACTTCTTCATTTTCTATGAAGTTTCTTCTACACAAAATATTAAACCATTCGTATTAAGTTAAACAGCTTTCGTCTGTTACTCTTTTGCCAGCTTAATTCTTGCATCTTAGCTACTGAACCTAAAAGGACAGAAAACACATTTTATTTTTCTTTATTTTCCTTCCCATGCCTCTGACAATCTTCTGTGTATAAACTATCACAATTATGGCCTATGGGCACATAAGGACTTTTGAGAGCCATAACTCTGAGGGTTCTGTGAGGGCGTGGCACTAACACAGAAACATTTTAGGTTTTTTATTTATTTTTTATTTTATTTTATGTTGCTTGGACTTATTTGAAAGGCCTTCCCAAACTTTCACTTTTCTCCTTTGCCTAGTGGACACATTTCTAACAATCTAGGTTAATTTAAATGGACAGACGTTACCTAGTGGCTAACACATTAGACAGGCCAGATTAGAGCACACCTATTGTTACAGAAGGTTCAGTGGCATAGCACTGTCTTCACTTGTTCCAAAAAGATTTGAATCACAACTAGATATTTTTTCGCATTGGGGTTCAGGGGCTCTATTGCCACTTGACTCTTATTTAAAACTTATTGTCATATGAGATTGGTTAATGGAGAAACAATCTGTATTTAACTGTCATATACTTTTCAAGATAATCAAAGTAGCGAACTAACTCTCTTATAACCCTGACGGGAGGGAGTTCTTGGCTTAGATCAGCTGTTTAAACCTGTGGGTTGTGACCCCTGTTGTTTTGAATGACCATTTCACAGGGGTCTCATATCAGATATATTGCATATTGCACTTTTATGCTACAATTCATAACAGTAGTAGAATTACAGGTATGAAGTAGCAATGGGACATTTTTATGCTTGGGGTCACCACAGCATGAGGAACTGTATTAAAGGGTCACAGCATTAGGAAGGTTGAGAACCACTGCTCTAGATAGAAACAGGAGCTTTAGCTTCAGGGGGAAGGGCAGCAAGTGTTGCCACACCAGGGATGAGTTAACTGGTCCTTCCTGGCTAGAAGCTTGCTACTTTCTTTCCTCCATGTCATACTTGACCTCCTGAGAAAAAATGGTCTCCCCTATTAGACAGAAAAGTTATTTTGGCAAGGCTCTATAAATAATAATGCTTTAACTTACGAGGCTGACCTAGGGATTGTGTGCGTGGTGATGATATTTGCCACAGTGCTGTTCTGAGCAATGTGGCTAAATTCTACCAAGATGGAAAAGCTTTTACTTCGAAGGGCTCTCCTAAAGAGAAAAGCCACAGTTGGGATTAAAGTCCTTAAGCTCCTACATTTTGTCCAGCACAATCTCAATATAAGATAGGCCAACAGTTCAGTAACCTCAAGGTTTAAATGACACAAACGACTGAGTTTTAAGTGACATCTAAACAGCTCAAAATGTACTTTCCACTTGGAATTGTTGACACTTAACTTATAAAATGACTACTTAAGGGAATGCATTTTTTACCATAATGATTTTTGCAAAGTGGTGCCATTTTGGACATTGACCTATTTTCATTTTTTTTTGTAAAACAACTTGTTCACACATGCTATTAAAAATGACATTTCAATGTTACACTTTCAGGCAACATCAATGACACATTTGACAGTTTTCTTGACATAACAAGTTTAGGTCAGGGGCTATCATGTGACTTGCATTTGACTAGCTGGATTATTTCAAAAGACTTGTCTTTAAATTTAAAAATTCTTTCTTTTGCTTGCTTTATCATATTACTGAACCTCGTAGTTCTATTTAATATTTTCATTTAATTTATTTTTGCAGGACATGAAACAAATAGCATTTAAAAATAAGAATTTTATATGTTTCATTCTTTGAGAATTTTATGCATACATTCAATGTAGTTTGATCATATTCACTCCCAATCCCATTTCCAATCACTCTCCCAACTTCCTTGCAACTTCATTGTTCTCTCTCTCTCTCTCTCTCTAAAAAACACACCAAGTTCAAGTAGTGCTACTGGTAGCATTTCTATATATCAACAATGGACTATATAAAAGACAATTCAGGAAAATAATATTGTGTACAATAGTTACAAGAATCAAATAATAAATATCCAAGAATCTATTCAACCATAGAGCTGAAAAGTCTGCATCAAAAACTACAGAATTCTGAGGAAAGAAATAAAAGAGGAGCAATCAGATAGGAACATATACCATTCCTGCAGTCTGGAAGAATTAACATTATCAAAATGTTCACACCACCCAGTAAACCTTAAGTCTTAGTGTAATAACCATCAAAATTTGAAATGCTTCTTGGAAAGAAACAAAATCCCAGAATATCTATGGATCTATAAAAGGCTGTGAATTGCCGCGACAACCTTGAAATGAAGAACACATTCAAGAACATCATGCCAGCTGACCTTAAGTATATCACAAAGCTACATTATTCAAAATAACATGTCACAGATACAAAAGCACACAAGAGAGATCAGTGGCGATTCCAGAAAGAAACGCACACATTCAATCTAATGACTTTCAAACAAAGATGCCGAGAATACATTGGGAAAGGACAGTTGCTTCAAAAAACTGCCCAACCATTCAAAATGCAGAGTTGTGGAGCCCAGTCATGAAGGTCACCTCTACAAAACACTCCCATACATAAGGCTTAGAGAACATTGTAGAGGAGGATGTAGGAAGATTGTAAGAGACAGTGGATCTTACAAGATCCAATAGAGTTTGCTGAGTATGGTGTCTCCTAGTAACAACAGGATGTGTACCCGTAAAATCTCAGCAACATGGCTGCCTAAGCGTGAGCTGAGCAAGGGAAACAGCAATAGACAGGGTAATGTTGGTGGGACAAAAAGATCAAGATGTCTCAGCCTTACACAGAGCATACAGGCAAATAAGGAATGCTGATAGAGGGAGAAAAGTCTACCTTAGAGATGAGCATAAACGTTAGTTATCTAGTACAAATCAGTCAGCCCTGAAAATGTATACACACAGGTAGTATTATACAGATGAGCAGGTTATATTTAGAAATATAAACGTATACACACACACACACACACACAACAACAACAACAATTCATGAAAAAAAAAGACCACAATTTTGGAAGTGAGGTTATATGAAAGGAAGAAAAGGGAAAAGGGGGAATGCTCTAATTATACTCTAAAAGAAGTAAAAGAAATAATCTTAAAAACTACGTTGGAGGAACTCAATGACTGGCTCTTTGACCTCCCCACCCCCCAAGGAAGGAGCAGGCCGGTTAGGCCACAGAGGAGGGCATTGCAGCCAGTCCTGAAGATACCTGATAAAACAGGATCGGATGAATGGGGAGGAGGTCCCCCCCTATCAGTGGACTTGGAAAGGGGCACGGTGGAGATGAGGGAGGGAGGGTGAGATTGGGAGGGAATGAGGGAGCGGGACATGGCTAGGATACAGAGTTAATGTAACTGATAAGAAAAAATTAAATTAAAAAAAAACTACGTTGGGAAAAGAGTTCATTCACATGCGGAAGAGTGAAACTAGATCTTTATCTTTCACAATCGACAAAGACCAGTTGAAAAGCAAAAGGTGAAACATCGTAAGTTTCAACTAAGTTTTGTGAGTCTCAAAGGGCTCTGAGGTAAGATCAAAATCTGATGTTTCCAGAGAGCCGCTGAGCTCGGTCTTTAATGGTGGACTCCCTCTCTCATTGGGGTCCTCTCTTCTCCTGATCTGAGGAATTCCAGATCCTGTAAGA
Organism: Psammomys obesus; assembly: GCF_907164565.1. Taxonomy (NCBI): domain Eukaryota; kingdom Metazoa; phylum Chordata; class Mammalia; order Rodentia; family Muridae; genus Psammomys; species Psammomys obesus. The sequence goes on along the minus strand of NW_026585895.1, from coordinate 4,541,973 downwards.
ATTGTCACAAAGTCTTCAGGGAAGATTACAGGCCCGACCCTTTCCTGATGAGAAACTTGCTCATCAAGAACCTGGAGATTCCTGGGAATATCCCACCCTATTTGAAGGAGATCTTAGCTTTCAGCAAATGACCTTCAATTGTACCTGGAGATCCTCCCCACCCACAGGATAATTAAGTAATATGTTCTCCTTCTTGTGATAGGACGCTGCTACTGCATGTAAATGAGGTACTGTACCACTATGTCTAAATCAAGTTTCCCTAGCACCTCTAGCTCCAACAAATCAAACATATTTACCCTCGAAACCCCTCCCACTGCCCAAGGTTTATAAATCCCTGATTTCACAGGAAATAAACATGCTGCATGGTGTCATCATCCTTCCACCATGGCGGCCTAAAATTCATCATCTATTCTGGGGAAGAGAGGGCTCTCTTCCTCCCTGGAAATTCACCACTGAACTCCTGGGGCTTGGCTGCCTGCCCAACCATCATGAGTTTGATGACCCACCAGGGAAGCACTTGCTGACCCTGGACTCACCTTCTGCCTTCCAGGCTTACATCTCACCATACCTGCCTTTCAGCCTGCTGGGCCTGAGCCTCACAAGGCTTAGGAAAAGGGCTGTAATGCTTTGATATCATCACAGACTTTCGGAACTCATGATTTCCCACTGCCTCTGATACCGGTGTAACACCAGTGGAAAACCCATTTCCACCTCCTCTGTGAGACCAGAATCCCAGCACATATGGGGCCCCACCCAAAGAACTCCAGCCACTCCTGAGAGAAATGGAACCTTTGTCTGTTCTTTTCTGGAAGCTGACAGCCGTGTCTCAGACTACCGCCAGATGAAGAATGACAAGTCTCCAACTTGCCTTCTTTAAGACTGCTTTTGGTATTCTAGTTCTCTTAGATTTCCATGTATATTTTAAAATAGTTTTCCACCATTTTTATAAATAATCAAGATGAGATATTCCTTAATGCATTCTTTTTTTGTTAAAAAAAGTCATTTCTTTTGTGAATTCCAAGTTTACATATTTTCACAGGAAGTTTACTCAATTTGAGTGTTGCCTTTTATAGTAGATATACTTTGATGCTGCACAAGAGAAAATCAGCAGATGCCAGTACGTGGAAGAGAAGGTTAGCTAAGGTGTAAAAAAAGAAGTTGTTTTATTTTCTTTATCCCACCACATCAGCACATTACCCCCCACGGTACCTGTGCTTTATGGACAATAATACTGAGCTTAATGATGTGAGCTCCCGAGTTCTTTATTACAGGAGATATTCAAGCAACAAATTAAATTCTTGTTAGGGTCCTCAAGAAAGGATGTGAATATAGTTCTAGGCAAGAAGATTTCTAAATGCTTTTCTGATTCCACATGTATGTAAATTCAAGTCTCAGTCTTTTCTATTTCAAAGACATGAACATTATTGTATTCTGTTATTTCCCAAGATGCCACAGACTTGAATCCTGTAATGGCTCAACCTTTTAATTACAGCAGAGTTAAGCCACACACATCTGTTAAGACTCAAAGGTCAAATTCTGGGGCAATGTGTCTTTTAATTCTTGTAATTAAAACTTTCTTTGCTTATTATTTCAATGTTTGTTGATTTCTCATTTAGAATTATCCTCATGAACCATTTTACTGAATTCTTTTACATTTCACCAAGTTTCCATAGAATCAGCATTTGCTTTCTTCTCAAGCATTTCATAGAATTTTTTTTTTTTTTTTTCTGGTGGGACGCTTTATTCTTAGATACATTCAATTAGCTTTGGGTGTGTTACAGTTCCCTGATTATTTCATGTTTTCAGTGTCCTTATCCTGATTTCTCCCAGTTTTAGAACTGGCTTTTGTAGGTGAATACTCTGTAGATGATAGGTCAAAGGATGTTTTACGCTTCTGGGTTGATTCATGGCAATGGTTCTAGATGGATTGACAGGGTAGCGTGATTTGGTCATTGGTAATCATAATCAGTGGCGATAATGATTGATAATGATTGCAAACATTTCTGTTGGTTAAAAAAATGGTAGTTTGGGAGTCAATGTGGTGGTTTTGGTGAGTCTGGGGCCACCAGGGTGAGTCGTTCTTCAGGGCTTGATGAGAGCACACCAAAATGTAGCAAAACCTTTTGGGACATGTCCCTAGTGCTATAGGCCACGCAGCAAGTGTGACAGCACAACTGGGACAGTGCTTCTGGGACAGATATACTGACTACTTTGTGGGGTGAGCACAATGCATTTTTTGTTTGTGTGCGCAGTCTAAGTGAAAGAGGAGTATGTAGTGTTTTCTGAGTCTGTTCCGCCCTCCCTCACTATGCCTGCATCTTGCTGAGAAAGGTGATATAAATTTTATTTTCAAGTGTAGTCTGACTGGAAAATAACCAGGAGTCTCTAAGCTTGAAAGATTAGTGAAAAAGGTCAGAGCAATACAACGGTATGGGTGTTACTAAGTAGGGGTGGTTATGTATTCTCCTTCTAAAAATTGCTGTTTATTGCTAATACAAACTCTTATGTTTTTCTGGCTGTGAAAATTGGGTATCTTGTATTGAGATGAAACAATCATAATTTTTCTATTAAATTTAATGGAAACTCCTTTTCCCTTCATTTAAAAGCTCTTTATTTAACGGCAGGGTTTTCAGGTACTAATGAAGTCATTAAGCAAGGAAGAAATATACTTGAAAAAAAAAAAACCCAAACAAACATTGAGACACATAATTGTAGGCTCAGATTTTTCAGCAAACCTCCTTTACTTAGAGCTCTTTAACACCTTTACCTCCACCCCAACACCCTGACCTGAGGTAGAAGATTAGTAGGGAAAAGGGCTGTTTATCTACTTCCTACTGATTAGGTCTTTAGGGGATTACCAAACTCAGCTGTCAGGATACCAGCAGTTAGTCCAAAAGCCAACATAAAGCAGCAAAAAGACTCAATGGGATTTCCCAGAGAAGTTCTCTGGAATATTTCTCTCTGCGAAGTCAAGGGCCAAAGCACGAAGATCAGGGCAGGGATGTCGATCCCAAAACCAAAGCCTCACTGTGTGTGGGCCTCAATATATCTCCTTTCCTCAGAGTTCACCCACGGATGTTCTCAGCTGGCCTAGGTCACAACCCTCAAATGAGAGCACTCACAGCAAAACATCATATGCCGTCTCCCAAGCCAGCCTCCAGCAAGACATCACATGACAAAACTGAGTCTTCAAAGAAACCAGAAATCTCTCCTTCACGTGACTAGCAAGTCATGCCCAGAGGATCCCACAGTTTCCAAGAAGCTGCCATAAATCGAATCTCAGGAGTTTTGCTGTGGTTTCTTGCCTGACGTTCATGCAGATTAATCTCCTTTTCCCGGTGACATTAACCCTTCCATTGTCCTCCATCTGCCACTGCCCATGGGCTTCAACAAGAGGAATCAGTAAGGACTAGTGGTATTCTTTGCTTACTTACTGTTTTCATCTCCACTTCAGCAGTGTTTCTAAAATAGCTTAGGTAGCTGGGACTCTGTTATTTCCCCATTTTAAGTTACCGCACAGCTTTGTTTTCTACTATAGAATGTGTTTTTAAATAGTAACAACGTTGTCCTTGAAGTCTTTTATTTTTAATTTTTATTATTTTATGCTTCAAATTTATATTTCTTTTATTACTTTGTGTGTATTGGTGTTTTTTTTTTCTGTATGTATGCTTGTGTACCACACGTGTGAAGCGCCTTTGGGGGTCTGAGAGGACATAGGACTTACAAACCTTTATGTGGCTACTGAAACTGAACCTGTGTCCTCTGGAAGAGAGTCAGTACTCTTAAGTGCTGAGACACTGCTCCCATGCCTTGGAGCTATCTTTAAAATCAATATTTAATAATTTAACAAGATATAAATTTCACAGAAAAATTAAATGCTTTCTCAACTCATTTCTTAACATTTTATATCTCTCAAGAAACATGGACAAATCAATCCTATAAAACACTATGTAACTAGGTATATTTCACTTCTAAAAAACAAATGTTTATAGTAATAACTATATATGCATGTGTAAGTATTTTTTTAGTTCTAAAAGTTTTGGACATTAAATATTGCACTTCAAATTCGCATTTAATGTCATAGTCAGCATACCTCTGTATACCTGAGTTTCTCTGAGCACTAAATGATGTAGGTGAGCTTTATTTGTGGATGAAATGCGGTTTGTTCCTTCGTATATAGCTTCCTTGTATGTTCAAGAATATTTTCTTTTGATGACTTTTTATGATAGTTGTTTTATGACAGTTTTCATGGTGTATATATATATATATATCTGATAGTAGTTGAGGCTAGCTCAGATTTAATACCTTCTTTCCTTTGCCCCGCTAGTATGGCAATTACGGTGCACGCTGTCATGTACAACAAGAAATAGATTTTTTATTGATTGGGACTAGCAGCCGTTTATTGTGGTTATTCATTGAGACCTATAATGCAGTACTTGAGGAGAGGGGGAGAAAGAAAATTAGATTATCCCATTGAGCTACTTATTTGGTAGGAGCAGACAGTGGAAGTTAATGACTAATAAGAAACACTATGGCTTCCTGGTTCAATAGCAGTTCCTGGGTAAAATGTGAGGCATCATTCATTTTACCCAAAATGACTTTAATTAACAACCATATTCCATTATGCTATAGGAAATTAGCCTTAAATAAATATTGTTTGCTGGTTTTGAAAGTTTTCATCTACCGTCTACCTTGGTAATAATCACACACACACACACACACACACACACACACACACACACACGTATACATCCATATATATAGTGATATAATGGGCATTAGTGAATTAAATGATTAGGATACATTAAAATATGAGTGAGAGTTTATTTGAGCATTTGGTGTTTTGTGAATCAGGTGGTAAAACATTCATTGAATCATATCATAAATATATGTGCCACCAACCAGGCTCAGTCTCATCTACGGAATAAAGGCAGAGTGGATTTGCTCTAATTCTAAAGGACTCTAGGATCCTTTGCCTGGCAAATGAGCAATGACCTCTGATTCATGTTATCTTAATAAAAGAATCTTTTGAAGTTTTGAGTCCAGTCATTGACTTTCCACCTGAGCTATGAGCATCCTATCTGGCATCTTTCTTCATGCAAGGTTGCTTCACCTGCACTGTGGTTTTGTGTAGACAGCACCAATACTCATAGCCAAATCCCTTGAGGAACTTGCTGCCGTGTTTAGACAGGCACATGAAGTTTTGTTTGCACTTGTATGTTGTAGCAATGCCTCTTTTACTAAGCCTTACTAACAACCTCTGCAGCCTGGCCTATCTTCCTCACCTTTCTCAGCCTCTATACACCTGATGAGAGCTAGAGCCTTGCTCCGTGCTAGGTTTTGGCTTGAGAGGATGTTGTGTCTGGCTTGATCTTCTTCTATCCAGACCACTAAAGTTTTCTATATGTTAGTGTAAGGTTGCTATATGTTCTTCTCACTCATTCGTTTACTGGGATAGTTCTTGATGATTCCACTCAAGACCTCTCCCTTTGCAATCATAATTTGTCTCACTTATATGGTCAGTCATTTTTAGCTTTTGATTTAAATTGAGAAATGAGCTATCCTTCTTGAACACTTAGAGATTGTCGTAGTGTTATTAATTGGTCTAATTTCAACTCTGTCATGTCTTCGAGAAAGAATAGAGATGTCCAAGGGGAGAGAAAGACCTGGAGAAATGACCGATTGGAGGAGTAGTCAGATCACACACACTTACCAGTTGAATGTGCTGCACTATAGATATGCAGCTCACGGATCCCAAACAATTAAAATATTAACATCAAGAATCATTAATCACAAACCCCGAAAGGATAGTCAGGAGGGAAATGAGTCAAAATAATGCAACTTATAAAAATGTGACCTAAAGACATAAATTTGAAAAAAAAAAAAAAAAAGGTGCTAATAGACTTCTGTAACACAGGGTAGACACAGACCTTCATTCAGCCTCTAAAACAAAACAACAAAACCAAACAGCCTACACTACACATGAACTACAATACATCATGGCACAGTAAAATTAAATATTAATTGTTACTAACTCATGCCTGTGATCATTATTTCCATTTTGCACATTAGAAAACTAAATTCAGTGTGGTCACTGACTTACCCCAGGTAGCACTGTAAATGGCAGAGTTGGCTGTCAAGGCACTTGTCTGATATTCAGTTTTTATTTTAATGTGTCATTGGTTCTTTAGAATTTCATGTATGCATGCAATGTATTTCTGATGTTTTAAGAAGCACCTCACCATGTTCACTTTTATTGATTATTGAAAAGGAATCTTTTGAAAAGATTTCTCCCCTTAACCACTGAGCCACTTCTTCAGTCCCTGAAAAGGAACCTTTAAATTAGCTTTTAATGCATCATATAATTTTGTTTGACTTAATAGATAGTTCACTATATAAGGCACTAACCCAAAAGTGTGGCCTGAAAAGCCTTGTCCAAGTTTTCAAGGCAGCTTGGATCCATGCTGGTTCACCTATATGATCTTCCACACCAGCTTCAGAATGGGTTCCATTGCCTTCTTAGAAGCCGAAGAACACGTGGAAAGAGAGAAAAATGGCTTGTTCAGAGACATGTGATTAGGATTCTGAGTTTGTTGTCCTTGTTCCCAAATACTTTCCACCCTTGCAAGAAGATGCTGGAGCTGCCCAAGAACTGTCAGAGCTGACACAAGTTCTAGAAAATTTAGTAGACGCCACCCAATACACCTGCTGGGTAATAAAACAAATGACTGTTTACTGAGCTGCTCGTTCTACTCTGTGTCTTTCTCATTTCTTTCACTCTTTACAACAATCAGCAGCAACAATTCTATGGCTGTTTTGGAAACATAGACACTGATATCAGTATTAATTTTCTTGGGACACACAACTGATAGAAATAAGTTACAAATCCAAAGCATTGTGACTAGAGTCCTACAGGCAACCACAAGACACATGCTGTTAGCAGCCTCTTGTGTTCAGCCCTCATGGATCTTCCTGGACACTCCTCCATCAGACTTTTCCTCGTGGCACAGTGCCTTGAAGCTTACACGGATTGTATTTGTATTGTATTTTGTTAGCAGATCTTCTATTAAGAAAACAATTATTTGTGTAGCTGGTCTGTTTTCCATGGAAGACACTAAACTCGTAAGGGATCTGAGCCGGACAAGAGTCATTTTGTACTTAATCGCATCTTGGTGAGACACCCAGTGACTTCTGTGTAATTTTCAGATGTGCAGGAGTTCGCTCACCCTCTCTGAGGAAGTGGGGGATTTTCAGCAGAATATGATTGGATTTAGGAAATAAAAAAGGCCTGACAGAAGCTTAAGGAGATTCTTCTTAAAATACTATCGCATTTGTTCTGACAGTTCTGTTAATTGAAAAATCTAAAGTAGTGATAAGAAAAGCCCTCTAAATGCTTTTTGATTCAGGAAAAGTCAGTGAGGGGAACCTTTTGTAAAAACCACTGGGAAAGTTAAAACAGGATAGATGGATAAAAAGAAGGACAATCCAAAATCACTTTTAATTTGACATTGGCAATGCTGTAAGTTGTGTTTAATGGCTTCTGATGGCTCACAGGATGGTGAATCAGGTCCTTATCGGACTGCAGGCCTATGCAGCGTGTAACCGCTTCTTGAATACTTACCATTTTCTATTTTCCCAGCGCCCATTGATTCTTCTACCACAGCGTTATGTACGTTCTCTTCCTTCTGTGTGAATGCAGCCTGTCATTCTTTATGAATGAGAAATCACGTATTAAGCAGTTAAACATATTTATTAAATGGCTGCTTAGGTCCAGTGCAGTCATTTAGTCCAGGAAGAAACACAGACAACAGCATAGTAGAGCTTGTCTCTAATTAGTTAAACTTTAGTTGTGGAAAAACATCTTTAAAAAAATAACAATTTAGGTAACTGATAAGAAAGGCCAAAAGGCACTGTGGGGTCGACCTCAGGTGAAGAGCACCAGGCGGTCATCTTACTTGGTTCTCAGGTTCTTGAACTTGCAGAGCGATGTAAAGATCTTCATGTTTGGATTTAGTACAGTGGACGACTGAGCTGGGTAGCGAAGGTGAGCGGGCGACTGTGTGTACGAGGGTGACTCCGTGTCTCCTGCTTTCTTCTGATAGTGTTTTCCTACTGAAATAGACATACGCCGCCCAGCTAGGAGGCTGGAATTTGCTGCTTCAGGATAGAATTATTTGCTTCAGTATTTATGTGGATTTTACACCACCGTAAAGATGATAGGGAGTAGATGTTAGAAGCAGACTGACATGATACCTGGACAGCTTCTTCCACCGGCTTTCACATTCTAGCTCGTAGGCACATGGCTATTGTGGAATTCATGTCACGGATGTTGGGAAAGAGGAACACTTATGTACAACTTAGAGACATATGTGCAGCCACTATGGAAGCCAGCGAAGAGGTTCCTCTACAAACTGCAGCTGGAACTCCCATATGACGTCGCTACGTTGTTTTTGAATACTTGGCTGCATACCTAATGGACTTCAACTCAACACCTCACAAAAATACTTGCATACCTATCATTTTTATCGTGCTCCTTGATTATTCTCAAACAAACAAACAAACAAACCACAAAACAACCCTAAAGACAGCAGTCATTTACAACGATCCTTTATAAGCAGACAGAATTTCAGAGTTGTTAAAAAATTTACAGGTATTTAATTTTGTGCAAATCTGTACGTAGTTGAATGAACAGTTCTGCCGAAAACCCCAAATTGAAGAAACTTATCTGCACATGTAGCTAGTGTATGATATGAACCGGGATAAGCTTTGAAGTGTTCTTTACTTTCCGCATATTTTGTTTCCCTTCTTGATCAGGCACTGGTAGCACCTACGTCTCATAAATAGTTAATGAAAGTCATCCTGTATAAGTGCACGGTGGTTTATGCCTGTGGTGCCCCAAGCATACATGGCAGCTCCTATTTATCACTGCGTTTTCAATAGCTGTATATTTTCCCTTTAATTGCCTTTTGCTAGTATCATTTTTTCTCGAAAGGACATTTTCATACAAATTGCCTAGCAAAACTCTGATCAGTGAGTATTAAAAGTATTATGAAAATGTCCAAGTATGGAAAATTAGTTGATCGGGCTTATCAGGGTTTTACTATACCCCCGCCCCCCTTTTCATTGCTGGTTAAGGTTAAGACAAATTTCATGCAATACTAAATTTCAGTACAAGTTTGTGAAGACTAGTTATTTTCTCCTGGTGATTCCTTTCTTATTCAGGACTTAGAACAATTATTTGGTGTCATCTAATACATACTTAACGACTTCCTGAAAATTTTAATCTCTTGCCAGATGGTGCGCTATAGTACAGGAGTCCAACAGGTTGACACATTTGCTCTTTTTCCTGGTTGGTTTTGTTGTTGGTGTTGTTATCACAAGCTACAGGCATTTGAGCAGAGGGAGTCTCAGCTGAGGAAATGCCCTATCTGATTGGTTTGGGGGTAAGCCTGTGGAGCATTTTCTTTACCTGCGAATGATGAGGGAGGGCCCAGCCCTCTGTGGGTAGCCCGCCCAGAGGCTCGTGGTGCTGAATGGTGGATAAGGAAGCAGGCTGAGCAAGCCATGAGGAGCAAGCCGGTAAGCAGCCCCCTCCATGGTCCTTGCATCAGCTCCCGCCTCCAGTTCCTGCCCTGACTTCATGATGGATTTGTGATGTAGAAATATAGCCTGAAATAAACCCTTTGCTCCCCGAGTTACTTTTGGTTTAGTCGCGATGTCTCCTCACAGCAACAGGAACCCCACTAAGACAGTACTTTGTACTCTGTGCCTCCGTGCACGTGGAAGGTCTCTTAATTAGCTTTTCACCCGTGCTACTGAACTGTTCCGTCTCAAAGCATGACCACATTCTGGATTTGTCTCTTTGCTTTGTTTTGATGCTTTAATTATTCCTTTTTAGACCCTACTTGTAAATAAAGGTTTTAGAAATTTGACTAGCTAGGCCTTCACGTTTTTTAAGGTCAGAATGTTTCACAGGGGGCTCTGGGGGCTTCTACCTCATCACACCAATGGCACACGGTCAGGTGCCTCCTTTGTTGTGACGCTAAGCTTAGGCAGTAGTTTGTGCTGATCGCGGCCCAATGCTTCCCACTGAAAAGCTGATCGCTTGGTTTGTTGGTAACAGCCTGGGTCCGTGACTTTGTTTGTTGGTAACAGCCTGGATCCATGACTTTGTTTGTTGGTAATAGCTTGGGTCCATGACTTTGTTTGTTGGTAATAGCCTGGATCCATGACTTTGTTTGTTGGTAATAGCCTGGATCCATGACTTGATTTGTTGGTAATAGCCTGGATCCATGACTTTGTTTGGGCTACAAAATAATGATCTACTTTCCCACCCCTTTAATATTTTTAAGCTGAAATTTTATTTCATTTCTTTGTCTTTTTATTTATTCTTCTCTCAGACAACATATCCTCCCATCCTTCCGTGTTTTGTTCTTGTTGTTTTTTTTTTAAAGAAAATCTTAATTGTTCGATTTTTACCAATAAAGACTTGGGAACCAGATGCTGGGTGAAAGCCTGCTAGCTCAGAGAGGCACAGAAAGCACCCAGCTGATCTTCCTCCTCAGCCAAGGTCCCTAAAAGATGGAATGCTCCTTTCCCATGCCTTCCCAAAAAACAAAAAACAAACAAAAAACAACACCAAAAACAAACCCTTCAAATTGAATGTCTCCCTTCTACTTTCTGTGTGCCTCTATCCATCTGATTTCCTCTTACTATGCTTTTTCCTGTGCTCACTTCCTGTCCTCTGGTTTCTTGCTCCACCTCTTGTCCTGAGGCTATCTTCATTTAATCCTGTTTATAATATTCAAACGGAAAGCTCGTGGATTAAAGTTGTGTGCTTGGGCTGAGCCACACCACAACTAGAAACAAAACAGTTTTTTTTTTTTCAGTAAATGACACAATCTTGGGGTTCATAGTGTGTTCAAATGTCTTGCAATATCCCTCCACTCCTCCTAGTCCACTCTTCACTCTCTCTCCCGTCTGCTTCCCTTCAGAAAAGAGCAGGCCTCCCAAGTGTATTAACTGAACATGGCATAACAAGATGCAATAAGATGAGGCACAAACCCTCATATCAGGACTGTGCGAGGTGACTCAGTAGAAGGAAAAGGGTCCCAAGAGCAGAGAAAAGAATCAGAGACACTTCCATTCCCATTGTTAGGAGTACAAAACCCGAAGGTAAACAACCATAGCATGAAGGCAGAGAACCTAGTGCTAACTGCAATTTTATAATAATATTTTTCTTGTGATCAAATAGAGCTTTCATATATATATATAATATATTTAACTCAAATGCAAAGGAAAACAATATATTTGTCATTTGTCTATGTTTATGTTCTGATCCAACTTTTAGATTCATGATGATATTCATTTGTACACTGAGGTCATAATTTCAAAACAAAAATGACAGTGAATCCAGACTTGCCATTTTTATGTTATTTTTCTTCTGGTTTTATTTTTAGAACTCTACACATCTATCTCACATTCCCTGTTAGATGCAAGGTAAAAAGCAGTCATGCTTAGCTTATTGCCCTGATGCTTATAGGAAAGGCTATGGGAACGAGATTAACTGGTTATATTAGCATCTATCATTCTCCTGCTTCACTCACCAGCTGTTTCCTCACGGAAGAAATTATCAACATTTTTGCACCACTGCTCTAAAGCAGCCTGCTAACAGATGGCGACTTGAAGGAATTCCATAGTTCATCATTAAATGTGGGTGTCAAAATTTCTGAACATGTTGTGAGGAAATTGTTTATTTTTTCCTATTTGGTGCTAGCTCAGTTAAAAGAGAAAATGCTGTAGGTTCATGTTGAGAGTATTTTAGAAAAGAGTGTGAAAAATATGCCAAAACTCTGCTTAGAGAGCTAAATTGTACAATCCCAGAAAACACTGTATTTATTTCTTCTTCCTCTACAGTCAGACTTTGAAGAATCTCCTCCTCATATCACCCTTGTCTTTAGAATATAAAAAAGTGCACATTTGTCTGAAATCAGTTCAAGCTTGTCACGGATATATTATATTTGAGACAGAATAATGTCCTGAGAATGTTTTAGTGAATGGCAACAAATTGCTCAAAGTCAAACATAGCTTTCAAGAAGTCAAATAGTTCTGACTAAATAAAAAGTTATAAAAAATCAAATACATGGATGTTAACTAAATTGTTTACTTTCCTGGCAATGTATTGCTCTTAGTTCACTGGGCTTCCGCCATATTGATCATCTGCGCACTTTAGAATACATATGACATTTCCCTTTCTCATTGCTCTTGTGCATTGTATTAATTAACATGCAAGTTTATTTTCTCTCTAAAGATTGATTTTATCTCACTTTTATTTTGGAAAGAGATAATTTCATAGAGAAATTTTTCTTGAAAGGGCCTTCTATCATGAGTGGTAGATGATTTGGTTGCAGTTCCTGTAGGATGGCCTGGAGAAGCTGTCTCCAGGTCCGCCTGACACTCTGCAGTCCTCTGATGTACTTTATTGTTTTCTGTTGTCCTGGAAAATCTTTACTTTTGGTTGCCGAATGTCTTTTCCCTGAGGATGTGAGCTTTACAAGAACATTTATCACATTCTTTGAAACATAGAATCCACACACGTAAGTTAGAGTTGATACTTTGTTTCTGGGGTATAGAAAATGTAGCTAAGAGAGCTTGTAGCAAGAGGACCTTTACTGATACTTAACAAGAAGCCTGAGTCAACTGTACTAGACCTGGAAATGTATCTCTTCTGCACTGACAACTTCTTTTGTCTTTTTTGTTTTGCCTCACAGATAATAACATGGCTGCTAGATATATTTATGAGCTAAGCAGAAGGGAAGGAAAAGTCGTATTAGTATGCTAGTAATCTGTATCATTTTTGTCATCAAGCTCCAGAGATGTTTTGACCAGCTCTGCCGGAGACTTATGCTTATGTATCTCACTGAATAGACTCCAGGCATGCAACTACTCCTAGATGAAAGTCAAAGGTTAGTACTCAAAATATTCAAACTCTAAGGCAGAGATGAAGAAAGGGGAAGTGGCTTGACAGTGGCTATAATGGTAGCAAGAGGATGGATGCTATCATAGCAATAAAAAATGTCACCATGTGAATAAATGAATGTTTTCAAATGATATCTTTATTAATGCTTTGAGAATTTCATGTAATAAGTTTTGATTGTATTTACTTTCCCATAACTCTTCCCACCCTCATCTCTTTTTCTATCTAACTTCAATTCTTCCTTTTCCTTCTCTTCCTTTTCCTTTTTTTCTACTTTTTATTCTTCTTTATAAACCTATTGAGAACAATTTGTGTTGCTCAATTACTTTTGAGGGTGGGGCCTGCTTGAAGCGAGTTCAGCTAACCAGGCATCACACTTCTAAGAAAACTGACTTTCCTCTCAGCAGCTATCAAATGTCAACAACTCCGAAGTTTGTGGTGGGGTTTTATGCTCACCTTGGCTGCTCCTTGTTAACGTTTTCTCTGGCATGAGCTTTTACATGTTGTTACTGTTTTTGTGAGTTCATATATGCAACTATCTTGCTGCATCCAGAAAACAGTTTCCTCGAAGCCCTCCACTGCCTTCGGCTCTTGCAATCTTTCTGCCCTCTTTTTCTGTTATGATCTCTGAGCCTCCCAAGGAGGGGCATGATATGCATGTTTTATTTGAGGTTGAGGATGCCACAGTTGCTTATTCTTTGTTCACCTACCAGTTGAGGGTGTCCGTGTTGTCAACTCCTGCAAGACAGAGCTTCTTTGAAGAGGGTTGAGAAATGTGCTGATCTGTGAACACAGCAATAAGTTGTTTAAATACTATGTACTTCTAACGGAATAACATTAGGTTATCTTATAGGCTCCATGGTTTATCTAGTCACATGTTCTTGGACCGGTTTTCAGCGCCGGGCATGGATTCTATCTCACGAGTAGATGTAGACCTTAGGTCCGATTAGAAGGTGATTGGTTGCTCCTATAACATTTATGCCGCTGCTGCACCACTGTACATAAGTAGTCAGGATTGTAGGCTACAGGGTACACAGCTGGGCGAGGCCGACTACTACTGTTATCCTCTGCTAGCATGTATGACACCTTCAAGAGCTATGCTAGTCAGTAAAATGATTAAAGGGACTCGGCCTTTAATCTCACCTTGATTTTCCATGTTCTATGTCTCAGGTATACAGTGTCTTCAGTAAGAGGGTCTTACCCTCAAGTTCTGGAAGGTAATCAAGATCATTGGTAATAGCCTGCAATGTTTGGGGGGCTCTGGAGCTGCTTGTCGAACAACTCACAAAAGGAAATCCGTTCCTGGTACTAGGTTTAATAACATATCGTGTCTGGTTGGGATAGTGTTTCCCTGTTGTAGAATAGCTCCATTTAAACTAATTTTATGTATGCATATGCATACATTTTAGAGAACTTCTACATGGCTTTTTCAGAAGGCCTTTACTATTCATATTCTTCCCCCAGTCTCCTTCTACCTTGCCCCCATATTCCGTGCCTTATTTAATCCTTCCTGTTCCATTATTCCTTTTACCTCCTTTCTATCACTGTATTCTATGTCTCCTCCCTTGGAATATCCTTCCTCCCCCCATGACCCCTTACTTGTTTCCTAAATCTCTGTGAGTATTCCAAATGAAACACATGTATCTAAAGATTCAAAGCTAACATCTACATATGAGAGAAAACACACAGTGTTGTTTTTTTTTTTTTTCCTTCTGGGTCTGGGCTAAGATGAATGGATAAAGAAATATAATATAAACAATAAATTTTTATTCAGATGTAAAGAATAATGAAACAACATTTGCAAAAAAATGTATTGAAGTGGGGGCCATTATATTAAGCAAAATAATACAAACTCAGAATGACAAACATCACATTTTCTACCACATGTGGAAAAATACAGGTAGTGTGAAAGTAGAAAAGGGTTATTAAGAAAGAAGGAATGATGTAAAAGGGAGGGGAAGAGAGAGCAAGGGAAGATACTGGGATAGATGTGGCATGAAGGCAGTAGAACTATTTGGTGAAAGGAAAAAAAAACCCAGCAAGGGGTGGGTGGGAAAAATTATAGGGGAGGACAGTGAAGGGTAAATAAAGGCAAAGCATATTGATATACATACATGTATGATATACATCACACAATTAAGCCCATTATTTTGTGTGCTAAGCAATTAATAAAAATGAGGATAATGAAATATATATTTTATTTATGTCCAGAAGACTCAAATGAGAAAAATATATGCAAAATAAAGGCTGATGAGATGGCTCAGCTATTAAAGACTAATGCTTGTAACAGAAAAAGACACAATAAATGGAAAATAGTGTAATCTAGCATATAGCACTTTACTATATGAGTATAAAATTCACATAGAACTAAACCAAAACAGGGATCTACATTGACATTTCAGGATCCTTCTTAAAGAGCAATCTTCTGATAAATGTTACATTTAACCCTGTAAATGCCCAAATAAAATCTAACCAAACCTGGGTGTTGAGGTAGAGGCAGGCAGATCTCTGTGAATTTAAGGCCATCCGGCTCTATGTAGTGAGTTCTAGGATAGCCAGGGCTGTGTAAAGAGTCTGTTAAAAACAAAACAAAGCCAACCGAAACCAAACCCAAAACCAAACCCCAAACTAAAACCAAACCAAAATAAAATCTAACCATATTTCCATGTTTCTTATATATTTATTTCTAAGATGAAAAATACTTGAGTATTTTATCAGGCAGTCTTAAGGTAACACTGCTTAAAGGAACAAATGGATTTTAAGTAGAACAAATGGATTGAGTAGTTTAAATTATGAAATTTTATGAGACTAATAGAAAACTGTAGTTCATCATTAGTTTTCTGTGGTTCATTAGCTACAGTGCTTCAAAGCCAAGTGCCACCTGGGTAAGGCTGAGTTTGATTATTTTCTGCAGCCTTGTCTATCTTGATAGGGTGCTGACTCTGTTATTCTTGCATCTAATGTATTCAAGTTGGCATGGACGTGAAAGACATAATTCTCATTACATGTGCTAAGCCAGGCAGCAAGGGAAACAAGCCTGACTAAATGCTTGGATTTCACCCAATGGTGCAGCAAACTAATGTTGTTTCAGAAAATGAAAACTGTGTCTGTATTTGTCAGCTCAAATACCCAGGGCTTTGGGGAAAGTCAGCAATAAATGGAGGCCACTGTTCACTGACTTGACCCCCTCCATTTTTTTTTTTTTAACAAAGCGCTGAGACTAAGTTGTCTGCAGATGAAAAGGTGCCCGTTGTTGGTAACGCTCAACACTTGGTGGCTTCTGCTGAAGGGCACACAGCACAGCATTTTCATTTTAACTTGATGCATTTCTTGGCAGCAGCAGCTAATGAAATTGGGTTTAAAAAAGTGTTAGGCCAGTTCCAATAACTCTAGCAGGTCAATCATATTATCCAGAGTTTTAAAAATTGGCACTCTCCAGAACTTCACTTGTCTTTCCTTATTCTCTATAAACTTTGAAGTTTATCTGTTTTTCCATGATTATATAATTATCCCACTATATTTATGGTTGGAATTACTTATTTTGAAGCCTAAGCTGGTATTGAAATAATTACTGCACAACTGCAAATTTCTTAAAAAAAAAAAAAAGGTTTATTAATTTATTATGTATGCAGTGTTCTGCCTGCATGTACACCTGCATACCAGAAGAGGGCACCAGACCTTATTATAGATGGTTGCGAGCCACCATGTGGGTGCTGGGAATTGAACTCAGGCCCTCTGGAAGAGCAGACATTGCTCTGATCCTCTGAGCCATCTCTCCAGCCCACAATTGCAAATTTCTATTTCTTCATCTCCTTAAAACCTTTGCATCTTTGGTGGGAAAGGGTGACACTTATCTGTGGGCATCAGGATACTTCATTAGGTCTCCAACACCAGGCATGGTGTCCTTTTCTAAGTGACTCTTAAATTTAATTAGAGAGCTGTTGCCTACCACCAAGCTATGAGTGCCACTATTGCACCCGGAGAGCTATCACGGCACGTTGGTCCTTGTTTTAGTTCATAGGCATCATAGACATGCTATAACGGAAAGGCTAAATCTTAACCCTAGACAGAGCACTACAGGCAAATGAGGAATGCCGAGAGTGGGAGCAAATCATCTTCCCCAAGGAAGAGCCCCCCAAATTAGTTATCCAATACCAAGTGGGAAACCCTAAAACCATATACATACAAGTAACTTTTTATGAGCCGAATAGGTGTGTTTATGTATTTGTTGTCAGAATCTTTCTGGAATAAGCCCTGCAACGCCACTGAGAGTGGGAGAGAGAAGATGTATTCCCTTCCCCAATGGGCTGAAGCCAGGACAGCTCCTGAAAGGCCTTAGCATCAGGTCCAGCTTGTGACCTCATTGTGATACTCTAAAACCACAAGGTGGGGCAAGCGAGCAAGTCAGATTAGTCTGGTTGTTGAGGACAGAAATCTGTTGTTTCAGCCATTTTTCCAGGTCGTTCTGTTTTAGGTAGTAAGTGAAGCCATGCTGGGCAATCAGCAGTACTGGCAGAGCTGTAAATGAGTCTCTAAATAAAATCAATACATCAGGTCTAGTAACTGGTCTTTTCTACATTATTCTACTATGTATTTATAAGTATATATTACATATATACTGTATTTATAAATATGTACAGATATATGTTACAACAATGGCTATTAATTTAAAATAAAATGAAAGAGCTACATGGGAAGGCTATAGGGAGGAAAAGAAATGGAAAAATATATTTTAACTCAAAACAAAAAAGCCTTCTTTCCCACCTTCTCATTATCTTGGACACATTCACTTCACTAAGCTTGTGGAGTTCATGGCCACTTGTTAGCAAGTATGATAATCAAATGCCTCTTAACTCTAGATGTCTACATGCAGAAGAATGAAATTAAAACTATATTCATAAGCTGGAACCAAAATTATATCTAAGTGGGTCAAATACCCCAGTTTGAAGCCTGAAACAGTGAAAATTTATGAAGAAAACACAGGTGGTGCTTTACAAGATATAGGTGTCAGAAAGAACTTTCTGCATAAGGCCCCGTTCATTAATTCCTTAATTCCATTTGCCAAGGAATGAAGGCCAACAGTTGACAAGTTGAACCTTGTTAAACCAAAAGGCTCTGTACAGCCAAGGAAAGAGTTTATCCAATCCAGAAGAAGCTCACAGAAGGGGACAGAGTCTTTGCCAGAGGTACATCTGACAGAGCATTAATGCCCAGAAGATACAAAGGCCTGAAGAAACCCAAAGGGTAAATGAAACAGATAATACAACTCCTGAGAACATGCATACAAGCAATCTGTACAGACTGCGTGCTTTGTATAT
The DNA here is from genome assembly GCF_907164565.1 of Psammomys obesus. Taxonomy (NCBI): domain Eukaryota; kingdom Metazoa; phylum Chordata; class Mammalia; order Rodentia; family Muridae; genus Psammomys; species Psammomys obesus. The sequence continues at coordinate 4,523,679 of NW_026585895.1, read as the reverse complement.
AGGTATGTAACAATTAATTATAAAAAGGCCATGATTTTGAAAGAGAGCAAAGGTATATGGGACGGTGTGGAGGGAGGAAGAGGTGAAAGGTTGTAATTATAGTATAATCTCAAAAAAATCAAAGAAATAAAAAATAATTAAAAAAAACAACAATAGAAAATAAAAATCTCGGCTTGGTGTATAAACAGCATCCCCAAAGGAGGAAGTGAAAACGGCAAGAGATAACCCCGAAGTGTTCACCACCCTTCTCAATCAGGGAAATGCAAATTCAAACAACTCTCATGCAGTGCTGGTGTGAGTGTGAACCGTTGCACACTCTGGAAATCAGTGTGCAGAACCCTGAAAAACTGAACCTAGCATTTAACCCACCTAGGCCTTTCTTTAGCATATGCCCAAAGGACTGGAGATCCTTTCCCACAGATACTTGCTCAGCAATGTCCATAGTTTTCCTATGTGCAATACAACCTAAATGTGCTTCACAAACGAGTGGGTAAGGAAACCATGCACACTTACACGGTGGAGTTGCACTCAGCTGTAAAGAAGAACGAACTTTGCAGGTAAATGAGGACCTAGAAAAGGTCATAGCAAGGTGGATAACCCACAAAGAATGCCAAATCTTTTACAAACATCATTTTTTGTTCATGGGTTGACTTCAGCGGCAGTTAACAAAATCTCTGTCCACTTCATCTGTCCTCCCGTGTCTAATTATTTTGGGGATGGTCTCTAGGCTTTGTCCTGGAACACAGTTGTTCATTTTCCTTGGTCTTTGCAACGTTTTTGCCATATATGTATTTCTTTTTCTTTTTCTTCATTTTCCCAAAGTAGCTTCATGTGGGCTCAGATTTCCATCTTCCTGGCAACTCTCCTCTGGGAAGAGCACCTGGACATCCTGTACACCTCCTGGGCCTGGAGTAGCCCCAAGTAGGCCCACCCTGACTGAGAGAAATGAAAAAAAAAAAACAAACATGTTTACTTCATGCTTTCCATGATGATGATAGTGTTGATCAGTTCAAAGACAATTTCAGCAACTGAAATATGAGTCTTCGGTAGGATTTTACCTCCCTCATTCTGGGACAGTTTGAGGAACTTAAAGAAGCAACCAAGGGCAACAAAACACCTCCTACTGAGGAGTCTCTTCCCCAGGACCAACACCTCAAGGGGAAGTTTCCCATGTCTGGATTTTTTTGTTAGGTTGTCTGTGGATTTTGGTTGCGGGGGGGGCATTATGCGGGCTAACTTCACTTAAACTGTGTATGTGAACACACACATATCATATGGTTGAATGAGTATGTTTAAGCCAGCTTACGGAATAATGTTTCTCTGTGGCTTTTTCAGCCATCCTGTGTTATGTTTCTCACTGTTCTAGTTACCCTCATTTCCTGCCTTTCTCTCTTCACAGCTTCTAGTCCTGCTCTCGCCTTCCTCGAGGTCTTTCTCGTTCACTCCTTTGGTCCCGATTTCTTTTTTTTCGGCTTCTGAAACTACTTGAAATTATTTGTTCAAATCTAGAGATTCCAGGCTAGGATCCTCAAATGAAAGAGATGTTTTGTTGTCTTCCGGGTCTGGCTCACCTCACTCAGCATATTTCCCAGTTCCATTCGTTTACCTGAAAACTTAATATTTCTCTTCCTTCCTTCCTTCCTTCCTTCCTTCCTTCCTATTTCCTTCCTTCCCTCTTCCCTCCCTCTCTCCCTTCTTTCCTTTTCTACACACTTATTTTTTTCACTTTACATCCTTGTAGTCCCTTCCCTCTTCCCCTTTCAGCTTCACCCTTAATCCCTTCCCCCTCCCCCCTTTCCTCAGAAAAGGGAAGCTCCCTTTCCCATCCACCCAGCTCATTAGGTTGCATCAGGACTGAACCTGTCCTCTTCCCCTGTGGCCTGGCAAGGCAGTCCCACCAGAGGAAAGTGATCTAAAAGCTAGCAAGTAAGTCTGTGTCCTATGCAGTCCCCACTTCTCTTACTAGAGGACTTACATAAGGTCTAAGCTGCCCATCTGATACATCTCTGTAGGGGGCCTAGGTACAGTTCATGCATGCACCTTGGTTGATGCTTCAGTCTCAAAAGCCTCTCTGTCCCTTGTTAGTTGGTTGGTCTTCTTGTGGAGCTCCTGTCACTTTTGTGTCCTTCTCTCTTTCCTTCCACTATTTCCAATGACTCCCTATGCATCGACCAATGTTTGGCTGTGAGTTTCAGCATCTGTTTTGAGTCTCTGCTAAGTAGAGTCTCTCAGAGGACAACTCTGACAGGCTCCTGTCTGCAAGCTTAGCAGAGGATTGTTCATAGTGTCAGGGGTTGGCACTCTCCTATAGGGTGGGTCTTTGGTTGGGCCAGGTATGCGTTGGGCATTCCCTCCATCTCTGCTCTATCTGCTCTGTCTTTATCCTTGCACATCTTGTAGGCAGGGTAAATTTTGAGTCAAAGTTTTTGTGGGTGAGTTGGTGTTTCCCTCCCTTCACTAGAAGACTAGTCTAGTTAGTGGGTGACCTCTTCAGCTCTATCGCTGCTGCTACTAAGATTCTCTGCTTGAGTGCCCCTCACATCCTCCCAGGAGCCTACCCTGACTTGTATGACCACTTTGGAAATTAATCTGGTGCTTTCTTAGAAGATTGAGAATAACTTTACCTCAAGATCCAGCTGTACCTCTCCTATATACCTAAAAGATGCTCTGTCATACAACAAGGACATTTGCTCAACTATGTTCCTAGCAGCTTTATTCAGCCAGAATCTGGAAGCAACCTAGATGTTCCTTAACTGAAGAATGGATAAAGAAATTGTGGCACATGGAATACTACTCAGCTATTAAAACAAAGAAATGATGAAATTTTCAGGCAAATGACTAGAACTAGAAAAGATCATCCTGAGTGAGGTAACCCAGACCCAGAAAGACCCACATGGCATGTATTCACTTACAAGTGGATTTTAGCCAGATAGTACAAGCTAAGAACATTACGAGGCACAGACCCAAAGAAGATAAGTAACATAGAGGTACAAGGGAGGATACATAACTCTCACTCTGAAGGGGAGATAGAATAGACAGAGGTAACTGCTGAAGAGAGGGAGCAAGGCAGGAGAGGGGCACAGATTGTTAAGAGGATGGAGATCAGACCTGAGGAGAGCGAGGGTGAGAGGACAGAGGCCTGTAGAGAAAAGAGAGACTGAGGGTGAGGACATCTCAGTGACTAGCTGGAGACTTCCTTCCTTCCTTTGTCTTTTTTCTTTCTTCTTCCTCCTCTTCCTCCTCCTTTTTGTTTTTACAGTTGAATAGAATTCTATGTGCACATACCACACTTTCATTATCAGTTTGTCAGTAGAAGGGCCGTTAGGCTGTTTCTGTTTCCTGGCTGTTGTGAATACAGCAGCAGTAAACACGGCAGAACTAGTGTCTCTGTGGCAGGACATCATGTCCTTTGGGCATATGTCAAGGGCTGATATAGGTAGTTTTAGGTTTTCTGAGAATTCTCCACTCTGATTTTCACAGTGGTTCCACGGTTTGCAGTTCTATCAAAGGTGAGTGAAGGTTCTTTGCTCACAACCGTACCAGCATTTGTTATCAACTGTTTTATTGATATTAGCCATTTTGACTGGGGTAAGATGAAATCTCAAGGCAGTTTTAATTTGAAATGCCCTAATTTCTAAGTATGCTGAACATTTTAAAAGATATTTATTAGCCATTTTTATTTCTTTTCTTTTTTTGTGTGTGACAGATTTCTGTTCAAATTTCAGATCCTGTAGCCCATTTTTAAATGGGATTTTTTTTGTTTGTTTGTTTAAGACAGGGTTTCTCTGGGTAGCCTTGGGCTTCGAACTCACAGAGATCTACCTGTCTCTGTCTCCCCAAGTGCTGGATTAAAGGCGTGTGCCACGATGCCTGGCTATTTTTGTTTTTTGTGATTCGTTGTTTTCTTGAGTTCCTTGTGTATTCTGGATACTAATCCCCTGTTGGATATAAGCCATTGCTGACATTACACACTTAGGACACAGGACTTGGAGGAATGAGCTGGAAATGGCTTGGAAGCCTTCTTTCAGAGGACCAGTCCTCCCTGTAATGCTGTGCAAACTACCAAGGGAGAAAAGCAGTAAGTGTTCCTACCCAGATGTAAAACCTATGAACCACAACAGTCGCTGGCCTGGCAAGGTATTGTCAGTGGTTCAGTAGCAGTACTTTTATCTTTAGGGTAACCAACAGTCTAACTAGACTTATGACCCACTCAACAGGATCAGACTTATGTACAGTACTGTGCTCCTAGCCAGCTGCCTGTGACTGAAGAGGTAACAGGCCCTGGAGAACCTCCTATTACCATTTTTCTAAACCAACACAATTTTAAACTGCGTTCTAAATACTTACCCTTGCGCCCACAGGTCACTGTAGCTCTCTCCCCTCCTCAGGGAGAGACGGAGATTTTTACTGACCCACAAGTGCTCAGAATGCAGATACTAAGTGGCTATGGGGAGCTCAGCACCAGCGGGTACATCTGGCATGTAATCCCTACCCAGCAGGCTCAGAAAAGCTAAGGAAAAGGGGGAGAGGGGCAAAGAACTGTAAGAGCCAGAGGTCCAGGACCCCGGCTTCATCACAGTGTCACCTGGTCGTGAAAGGGAAGTGGCATGGATGAAATCTCAGCACAGTCACCCTAGATGAGACCTGTACAGCGACCTCAGCTGACACCCCAGCACAGAAGGCAGGATCTCCCTGGGTCCCACTCCTAGAGGAAGCGTCGCAGGAAATCAGTGGAAACTGGGAGAAAGGTAACTGTCTTCCCAGGGCTGACAGCTCATCCAGCATAAGTGTTCGGCCCTCAGCACATGTATAGAAGAGCAGCTCGAAATGGACTTATTAGGTTGCATGTGACAGTGTCCTCGCAGCAGCTGTGACACCGTAGGAAAAGATGCCTTGATTTCAGAGGGGACGGGGAGCGATAGGAGCAATTGGAGGGCGGACAGAAGGTGGGAGTGCAGCGCTCGTGCGGAAATGCTCAAAAACAAAATTCCAATAAACAGAATAAAAAAGGCCCAGAAAAAAGAGCTTAAAATTTAATTTAAAAATAGCTGAGCTTTTACTGTAGCTTTGCAGCAAGGAATCTTTAAGGAAATGATCTACCCGTGGTTTGCCTGCGAGTGCCAAAGTCCATTAAATTTATATCAGGGCGACACACGAAGAGCCAAGCTACCAAGGGCTTGTTGTTCTATACTAGGAGCCCAAACGCGGGTTTTTAAAATGAAACAGACTTATTTAATAACGGGATGAACAGAGCAATGGGAGTCACAGCGAGGGATGAGTGGAGAACAGGTGCCAATACACCGTAATCACTTCAACAAGCGGAGGCTGTTGACGTGAGTAACTCACAATATCAGTCAAGGTGAGTCTCACAGCATTGCCTCGGCGGCAAACATTCCTGCGCACTGCATTTCTGTGAGGGCCGTGACTTCTTCACGGCATGTAGTCTGACTATGAGATACCGGCTCCAGTTATTAGCAGGGGATGCTGGATGCAAGCACGGGTGTTTCTGTCTCTTTGCAGTGGTGGGCGCATCTGGAGATTCGCCCACGCCAGGCAAGGACAGTTTCCCTTGTTTCGTTTGTTTGTTTTATAACAGATTTATTCAGAAATAATTTAAGTAGCATTGAACTTACTTTCTTGGCTTCTTGTATATTTATAGAATCATGCAGCCATGGATGATTCCCTGTCAATTTCCCCAGCCCTAGGCAACCACTCTTAATGCTTTCTAATTTTGCAGATCTGTCTATTCTGGATGTTGCATATAAATGGAATTATACAACATGTGGATTTCTGGGACTAGTTTTTATGTTTTAATGTTCTAGCATATTTTAGTTCTCATTTCTTTTATTACAGAAAACATTTTCTTGTATGGTTACATTATATTTTATTATTTATCAGTTGATGAAGTAGAAAGTATTCATGGAGATAAAAGCAAAATTTAAAGCTGCACTGACTTGTACAGAAAGAGGGGAAGGGAGGAAGAGAGTAAAGGGACGAAGGGAGGAAGAGAAGGAGAGTTGTGCAAGAGTAGAAAATTGGAATATGAGTTATGAAGCATTAATAATTATTTTAAGAAAAGATGTTTAATATCTAACTTAAAAGTTTCTGCAGTGTTAGGTCTTTTTTTTACCATTACCACCAAAATCTATATTGAAGCCAACCACTGACAGTAGCATTGAAAGCAGAGGAAATAAAAAAGTTGGGGCTTGAGTTGATATGTTAGGTTGACTTACAGGAATAGCAAAAAACAAAGACAGAGAAATGTTCCAGAAGAAACAGGACACCAGTTCAGAATCACCCTACAGTCTATAGAGAAGTAATAGGAATTCTGTGGAAGGCCCTGAAAATCCCACAGGGCGCAGCATTCTACCAATACTTTTATCTTTTATCTTTTGATGCAAGGAACCTCTAGTTAGGACAGAAGCATCACACAGTGTGTTAATAACTACCCTGAGGGAGAAAACAGGGAACAGGACAGGAGCCTACCACAGAGGGCCTCTGAAAGACTCTACCTAGCAGGGTATTGAGCAGATGCTGAGACTCATAATCAAACTTTGGGCAGAGTGCCAGGAATCTTATGAAAGAAGTGGGAGACAGAAAGATCTGGAAGGGACAGGAACTCCACAAGGAGAGCAACAGAAACAAAAGATCTTGGTATAGGGGTGTTTTCTGAGACTGATACTCTAACCAAGGACCATGCATGGAGATAACCTAGAACCCCTGCACAGATGTAGCCCATGGCAGCTCAGTGTCCAAGTGGGTTTCCTAGTAAGGAGAACAGGGACTGTCTCTGACATGAACTCATGGGCTGGCTCTTTGATCACCTCCCTCCTCCTCCCGAAGGAAGATCAGCCTTACCAGGCCACAGAGGAAGACAATGCAGGCAGTCCTGATGAGACCTGATAGGCTAGGGTCAGATGGAAGGGGAGGAGGACCTCCCCTATCAGTGGACTAGTGAAGGGACATAGAGGGAGAAGATGAGGGAGGAGGCCACAGCCGGGATACAAATTGAATAAATTGTAATAAATAAATAGAAAGTAATTACTCTGAAACAACAAAAGTTTTAAAAGCATTTATAAATAAATGGGTCATTAAAATCTTTGCATTGAGTATATGATTTCACTTATGGCTGAGTATACACTGGTGTAGGTTTGGCACTTACATAAAAGCTGAGTTGTGGCACTTATGTCTGAATCACAGCACTAAGGATTCAGAAGCAGGTTGATCATTGGGGTTCTCTTTTAATGTAGTCTAGGTGCCTTGGTGAAGTTCCAGGTTAATGAGATATTCTGTTTCAAAAAAAAAAAAAAAGGTGGAAGGCATCAGAGGACCAACATCCAACGTTTCCCTTCACAGTTCTCTGACATCCATATACTTGTGTAACCATGAACACACACACACACACACACACACACACACACACACACACACACACACGGCAAGGAGAAGAAGAAGAAGACGACGAAGAAGAGACAAGAGAGAGAGCCACTAGATAGGAAGAGAAAGTGAAGGTCAGATCTCAAAAGAGAAAGGGGTTTTAGTCATGACTGGTTAAATTAAGACCAGCAGGGCGGCTCTTGGAACTAGATCCTCCTCTTCTATTTCTGTTAGAGCTCTTCTACTTAAAACTTGGGTGAAGCCATATGAACATAGTTTTGATAACAACAGTGGGCTGAAGTTTAGAAGTCTTTGAGATGTTCAGGAATTTTAATCTAGCAAGATGGCTACTCTGGACATCCAAAGTCCTAGGTCTGTATAATCCTATCTATGAAATTTCATAGGAGACCTCTCTGTTCGGAGATGACATTCCACAGTAGATTGCAATCCTGGAATACATGTCCTTAGTACACACCTTTAATTCCTCTGGCTGGAATAAAGAAATGGCACACCTTTAATCTCTTTGGCTGAAATTTAGAACACACCCTTAGTTCTAAACAATGCTATCTAATTGAGGGGCAGACAAAGTGATGAATCAGAGAAAGGTTTGACAGAATGAGTCAGAGATAGGATACGCTCAATTCTCACAAGAACAGGTGGGAAAGAGAAGGTACTTAAGAGCAGTGCAGAGAGAGAGAGAGCAAGGAGTTCATGGAGACAGTACAGTAGATTTTGGCTGCACAGTTGGGTGCCGTTGGGTGCAGTTTGTGATCTCATTATGGCCATTCTTCTGTGGGTGTCTGTCCCCTCGTCTCCCCTTTAGGGGAGGAAGATGTGTACATTCTACAGCATACCCAACCAGAAATTTACTATGAAGTCTTGCAGTATTATATCTACATTTAGTACGTGGCTTTTGCTGATGCGAACGCTTCATGCGTTGTTTCTTATTCCGTTCATAGAGTTCAGAAACAGTTTTTCTAAGCAGAGCAATTCACTGAGAAGCCAACAGAAGCCAGTTTGAATCAGTCAGCTTGGAGAGGAGTTTTAAACCAGAACAGTTGAGTTATACCAGCCAGCCAGAGTTCAGAAAGAACTAGAAAGGGTGATCTTATTCACTAGTAAGTCTTGGAGGCTAAAAACGTTCTAGGCCTAGGTGAGCAGATGGAGGCTGGAAGCTGAAGCCTTCAAGGTCTGGCGTGCAGAAGATTAGAAGCTTCCAGGCCTAGGCCTACGGATATTTAGATAGTAATGTTCTGGGCTCAGCCCAAGCCACGTATCATAAAGCTTGTATGTGGTTCTCATCTTACCCCCTCATATGAGGAAATTAAAAAAAAAAAAAAACATTTACATTATTGTGTGAATCTAAGTGTAATTCTACTCAGCCTGCCAAAAAATCCTCTACATTGTTTTAGACCCATGGTTAGAAGCCTGATGGTAAATGAGACAAAGGGTAAGTTGTCATCAGCTGGCTGGAGATTGTGGGATGCAAAGCCAGCAAAGTTATGGATTTTTAGTCACTCCCACATACCATCAGGGCAGCTTGATACAGTTGGTGATAATTGCTATCAAGAAAGTGTTTAGTAAATTGAATTAAATTTTCTGCAAGATTGAACATTTCAAGATGGAGTATTAGGAAATATTTATCTCTGTCTTTCTGGCTATCTTTCATATATTAATCAGTCAGACAACCTACATATCTGTTATCATCCATCTAATATTGTTTTGTTTCTCAGGAAGTTAGAACTTAACCCAGTCATCACTGGTAAGAGTTTTCTGGGCTTCTCAGTTATGGGATTTAGAACTTGTGACCCATCTACATGTACTACAAAGTTCTGGCACAAAATCATCCTCCACCTTTTAAAGTGTTATGAGACGTAGCTGAGAACCTGCCTACTTTACTCTTTCATGTCACATTATTTTCTTTTTCATTCACTAATTATTACCTGCAGCTTTCTGTGAACAGGTGGTTGGCAGTGTGCGTGGACCTGTGGGGAGACGAAATTCCGCAGGAGACCTCTCTGTTGGAGATGACTTCTTTCCATAGTAGACTGCAGTCCTACCGAGGATGCTTAATTAGATGTTTTAAAAAGATTGCATTACAGCCATGCCTTCTCTTTAACCCACTCAGGGTTGGTTTTTTCATCTCACTTTGTTTCTGTTAGGTCTTTTTAATTTAGTTTAGTTTTTGTTGCTGTTGAACAAACTATTTCTGCAAACCTGTCGTACACTGATTCCAGGAAACAGTTGTACGGCTTCTTCTTTGGGAAGGGTCTGTCGTGAGTGAGAGGGTTGACTATAGGCGTGATATTTTGGTTACTTCTTCCTAACTTGCTAGTGCTCCCATCACAAAGGGCCAGAGTCTGAGGGACTTAAGCAAGGACATTAGAGCAGCATGCCTCCCCCTCACCATGTGGGAAGCTGGACATCGTTGATAAGTGTGCTGATCAAAAGCCTCTCCTTGGTTTGTGGATGCCCGTCTTCTCTCTTGGTCTCATTATGGCCATTCTTCTGTGGGTGTCTGTCCCCTCGTCTCCCCTTTAGGGGAGGAAGACATGTACATTCTACAGCATACCCAACCAGAAATTAGCTATGAAGTCTTGCAGTATTATATCTACATTTAGTACACGGCTTTTGCTGATGCGAACGCTTCATGCGTTGTTTCCTATTCCGCTGGACGGCTTTGAGAAATGCGTAAGATTTGAAGGCCACAAATCCTGGGCTTTTATTTATACATAATGCCATCCTTGCTGCTTATTTCATGGATCTTGTAGGATAAAAGGAGAGCGGAGCTGTAGTACGGCTGTATAGCACCTGGATCAGAGCAGACTCTGAAAAATGCTTGTTTCTCTGACAGTCATAATTCTTACGCATTTTTAAGTCTATGGAAACCATGCCCTTATCACAGTTACACCCTCAGAATGGAGCACTGTAGGCCTCACGCAGCTTCCTCTGCTGCAGGCTTATTTTCAGGTCACTATTTTGTGTCCTCCACCTCCTAATGATTCACTTTCATTAAGAAATACAAATGAAATGTCTGCCTTTATTTCCCAAATGACACTCTAATAGTGTGGTGTGTTTAACAGGGCTTCCTACATGAATACATCCAATTTTAGTCAATGTAGTATTTATTTCTATTTACTGTAAGTGATGGTACTCTGCCTTGTGGGCTAGTCAGATTAATTGATATTGCTGTAACATGCAAGGAACCTACCAGAAGGAACTTTGACTTGTTAAGAGTGGGTTCTGTGCTCTGGGCCACTCCTGTTTCATTGGCCTCCTTTGCTCCCTTCTCTACCCACCCTTCTCGCGTGTCCCTGGGGCTTGGATTACAAGTCTGAACACACACTGGCTTCGGAGGATCAGCTCTGTTTGTTTCTCAAGCCACTGCTCTGCTGTGAAATGTGACTGGTGTTTCCAGGCCGTTCATAATCTGACGGGAGGGAGATCATCTCTGTTCAGGGTCATTGAATTTGAAGGCTCAAAGCACATCATCTCTTAGATTTTAGAGCCCCGAGAGTTTCAAGGGAGACATAACCCACATGTACCTCATCTGTTTATAGCTTTTTCTTATCAAAATCCTGTGCTGTTAAACCCACAGGTTCCATGGATGTCAGTCAAACTGTTAAAGGCCCCTCATTTGATTGTGTGATGGGCCATCAGACTTCACAAGTGGAAGACGTTCTGTCTTTCTTTTTTTTTTTAATTTTATTTTTTTCTTATCAGTTACATTTTATTAACTCTGTATCCCAGCCGTGTCCCGATCCCTCATTCCCTCCCAGTCCCTCCCTCCCTCCCTCATCTCCACCGTGCCCCTTGCCAAGTCCACTGATAGGGGGAACCAAGAGACAGTATTTTATTCCTCATACTTAGTTGCTTGTGTTTTTTTCTAAACCATGAAATTTAAGACACGTATTCATTTTTCATATTAAAAGTTGCCTAGTGCTTTGGGGAATATAAATAAGAAACAATATAAGAACTGTTGACACTACCATTTTTGACTTAGGAATCTTAAGGGGAAAGGATAAGGCTGTAGGAAAATAATTTTGTATCATTTTCAAAAGTAATTCCTTGAATAAAAATAATTCAAGGGCCTTATTCCTTGATTTGTAGGGCTGCAGTTCTCGCTGAAGTTGGAAGGGCCTGTTTAATGAGGGGAAGCAGTGCTGGGAGAATCTGAAGATTTTCAGTAAAGTTGACAACAGACTTGTCTTAGGCTTTAGGATTGATTTTTGATAATTTGAATGACCATCTTCCCTTTGTGATGTTAAATGAGAAATGAATGATAGATGAAAGATCCCTAGGTGCTAGGATTGCTTTAGAAGTGTTCTTTTTATATCCACTGCACCTTATTGCCACTGTAAATAAAGGAAGTCGGATTGTAAATCAGAGAAAATGAGCAGCCAACGTGCAGCTTTCAGCCATAAGTTTAGTGCACTTTTGGTGTTTTGGTTCTGAGCTTAGCCTTTGGCAGCTCAGCCATCTCTCTAGCTCTTTAGTGTACTTTTGATGCCATTCTTTGTGTTCTTACATAAACAAAACCCTTTAAATGGTGTGGTAAGATACATGAATGGGTCAAGAAGAACAGAATTATTCACATGTATCAAGTGATGGTAAAACACATAAAATGTTTTCAAATACAAAGTTTTTGTAACAACATTGATAACTTCTGAATGACTCATGACATCTCTAAAGTTTACTGACTTATCCTTTAGAATAACATTTGTGTCTGGGGCTGTATTCACAATGAGCAAGAAATGAGCTTTGTGTAATATTTCACCTGCTGTGTTGTGTTACTAGGTACAGGCTTAGAAAGTACACCAGGAGAAACAATTTTATTCTCATGAAGTCACATCTTCATTCTCAAGGTTTTTGTTTGTTTGTTTGTTTGTTTGCTTGTTTTTTAAATTTCTTTCATAAGCCTGAAAACACACAGAGTCAGATATAGAGTTAATTTGTCTGATGTTTTTCTTGCACCCCAGCCTTCCCATTACATGTGAATGCAAATTTTGGCTTTGCTATGTGATGTTGGGTATAAGGTAACCTTTCTGAGATGGTCTGCAAGCATATAAAATTTGTAACTTCTGTGTTGCTAAATGGACATATGGTCAAAGAGTCTTCTAAGTGTGTGTTTGTACCCATAAACTAGCAGTTTGAGAAACGTCTTTTTGCATAGGGCAAAGGTTATTGCAGAGACTGATAATGGGTCAAAGTGCTAAGAGCGAGTAACTGTTGACTTCTCAGCTCCATGTGTCACATTTCTGGCACCCCACCCCCACAGCCTAGCAAACATGGAAAAGGAGCTGAAGTTACTGAAGGAGCTGGCGGATGGGAGCAGTGCTAGTTGCTGTCTTCAGAATAACACATGGCCACTGTAACTTGAATTTTCAGCAGTGGTGGCTACTTGCAGGAGACCTAAACCAAAAACCAAAAATTAGCCAAACAGCCAACCAACCAACCAACCAACCAACCAACCAACCAACCAACCAACCAACCAA
>NW_026585895.1:4424330-4510797 GCF_907164565.1 Psammomys obesus | reverse complement strand
CAACCAACCAACCAACCAACCAACCAACCAACCAACCAACCAACCAAACAGACAAACAAACAGAAAAACCCAAACTAAAAAGGTGTGAAAGTAGGACAGACACCGGTTGAAGGGAAGCAGGGAGTAAGCGGAAGGAAAAAGGTAACGGAATAAGTATACTTTGATGCACCGCATTGTGTATGAGACTGACAAAGCATTTTCATAAAAGGAGACATAAGAAACTATATGCCTCATGGAGTGCTTTGCGTACTAACTGTGATCTCCAGTGTATACTGTGTGGATGAGGGCAAGTTACCGACAGTCAGCAGCTGCCATTTTGTTGTTGCATATTTGAGAGCATGCGTTTCTCCACTCAAAAAAGGCTTCCAGGATGTGTATTCTGCCATCGAATAGAAGTTGTTCCTTGAGAGTTGCACCATTTCTTTGAGATCAAAGTCTCACCTTTTCCTTCCTTCCCAGACCTTTACAAGGAGACAGCTTATCCTCAGTGCTTTGAAGGTGTTTTACAAGGTGTGTCACTCTATGAGCTCTAAGACTAAGTTATACTGAGGTTTGTCCTGGTGAAGAGATTCTACTGTGGGCTACGAAGCAATGACATTTTACCAGCATACTTTCCATATCCCTGCATAAAAACAAAAAGAAGTGCACAGCCGTTCGCCACCAAGGTGGCTTGAGTGCCAAGAAAATAAGGCCATTCTCTCCTCTCCCAACCAAAGGACAATTTGACAGGAAGTGTAAAAGTGAGAAGTTTTCTTTTTATGAAACTAAAGGAGAAGAGAAATCAAATAGAAATTGCTGCCAAGGGAGAGAGAGGTTTGGAGAACTGTGACAAATCCCTCTGGGGTCCAGGCTGTGGGCACAATGAGCGAGGGACAATGGGAAATCAGCCACTAGCCTGAAGTGAACCATTTGGCTTCTTAACAAAGCGAGAAAAGAGCCACTATTTTAGAAAGAGTGGTGATCCCGGGGTGCCGGTGTGCAGGAAGTTTCTTTATCTAAGAACAAAATGTCAAAGCATTAATAGACGGTTGGCTGGAGCCCATGTGGCCTCTGACAGAGACTGAAGGCTGCACAAGGCCCCTTTCCCAGGTGGAACAGCAAAGCCCACAGCATTGCTGTAAGGACACCCTGACAGCACAGGCCAGCCTTCTGAACACAGCCATTTTCTTCTTCTCTTTCACAGTGGTAAATGCAGGGATCTCTACAAGCCCAACACCTGACCGAGTCTAAAGATGTGTTTTTTGAGGGTATGACAAGTTGTTGTTTCCCCCCTCAATTTCATTAATAACATTATGTGTTTAATTTTTCCATTTACCGTACTGCATGGAGGGAAATCTAAATAATTTTTTTTGTGTGTGATCGAATGATCATAAAGAAACTGAAATGCTGCTTGAAAAGCTTGCACTGCTGACAGCGATCTTGAAGCGGTCATGTGAACACTGTTAAAAACCTGGGTTCTATGTGTGAAGAAATATTGTGTCGGAAGATGAGGTAAGGAACTGTGGGTAGAACAGAAGCTGAGGAGTCGTAAGCGCACCCCTGCCTAGGGGAGCCTCTTCCACAGAGGCCTTTGCTTGAGTTGTTCGTGAATTCTTCGCTGGGTTTGGAAATCAGCACACCTCTGTGGCCAGTCACCATGAAGTGCTTTCCATTATATAAGCATCTGTCATTTAAGGGAGGCGGTGAAGAATGGGTAGGTGGAGACAGGATTTAAGCAAGTACCTTCCTAAAAAAAACTAGAAGTCAGTGCTGAAAGCGTCAGATTTAAAGTTAGTTCTTGCTGCTTGGGATGGACATGGCTTATGCTAGCAGCTTTTGAGACACTTTCTTTTCTCCAGGGAAGGAAGTTGGGTGTGCGAGTACAGTTGGAGGACGGAACAGGGAACATAAGAAAACAAGAAGAAGAAGAAGGGGGAAAAAACCCATCATCAATGCAAGGCTGCCCCTTTCGTTAGGTGCAAATTACAGACATTTGGTTAGTTTGCTGCGGGGAGAGAAATTTCTTGGTTGACGAAATTTGCCATTCAACTAGCAAAGATATTTAATGACTGAATCCAATAGGACTCAGCCTACTCTATGAAAGCAGAAGATGGAGGTACCTTTTATGGAACCTGACGTCTATTTTTGATGCTTCATCAGGAGGGCTTGAGGCCCGGGCACCTCATTTGCCAGGTGAGCCTGGGAGTCCCTAGAGTTTTGACTTCTGTGGTTCTGTTTTTCATGTTCAAAAAGCTATAAAATTATTGTCAGAAGCAAATGTCAAATAAAGTGCTACGAATTTTCACGAGCAACTGTCTTCAGTTACAACTTCATGGAATATCTCATATCGCATGGGTGTCACATGGAGCAATGAAGAAAAATGGGTCCAAAGGGTGTGAAAGCAGCCACAGGGTGAGATCGTGGCAGAAACAACAGGTGATTTAAGCGTTTTAAAGCTCTGCCATCTTCCTTTTTTGATAGAGTGTTTATAAAACTGCCGTAAGCAAATAGGGGCCTAGGATTAAAGTGAAGAGATTTTATTTGATATTAAAAAAAAAACCATCAATGAAGATTTATAAAATATAAAAAATTGTAAGAAAATAAAATCACTTGTAATTCTGATATGCAGACAATTGCAGTTAATATTTTGATATTTTGGTATACTTCCTTTTAATCGTTATTGTGTGTGTTACTATGCCTATATTTGCATGATCTTGCTTTGGTTGTACCCACGATTTCATTGCCTGTCTGAGGCCTTACTGCCAGTCGATGGACCTATCCTAAGTCTGTTAAGTTTCATGCTGTGCTCTGCAGTACACTTGCCATAGATCATGTTTGTTTCTGATGATAGTCAATGGTGGGAATATCTTTTTCTGAGAATGTTTTCACTGGAGATCCCATTAGAGGTTCCTAGAGGGGGAAAAAAAAGACTTTGACCCCCAGAGCATAGTATTGACGTGAAATTGGTACTTGTGTTTTTTGAATAGTGCTTTGAGGGCAAATTGCTCTTTAGAGGATGAGCAAATGCAGGAACTATTTCGTTTTAGGAGCAAGAGAACATTTTGTGAGTGTGGCCATCCAAGGACCATCTCACATGATTGCCTGTAGAATGTGTGCTGACTGAAGCTGAGGCAGGACAAATGAATGAAATCGCTTATTTAATCAGGTATTAGTAAAAGACAGAACAAAATACAATGCTTCAAATGTGTGATCCCAAGGGCAGGACAGCACAGCACATAACACAACTAAATCCAATTTAAGGCAAAATAATGAAAACAAACACCAGTGTTGTTAGGCTCTGGTAAAACTGGGAAAATTGCCAGCCGTGGAGGAACACACCTTTAACCCCAGCACTCAGGGAGACAGAGGTAGGTGGATCTTTGTGAGTTCAAGGCCAGCCTGGTCTACAAATCAAGTCCAGGACAGCCCAGGCTACACAGAAAAACCCTGTCTTGAAAAAACAATCAACCAACCAACCAACCAACCAACCAACAACCATACAGAAAAACTAAACCAAATCGAACCAAACCAAAACCAAATCTGGGAAAGTTGACCTTAAATAGTAGTGTATGAAAGCAATGAGGCCTGACCTCTTGGGCTCTGCAAGGGGCAGCATGGACACTTCTCTTGTAAAGGGAGAAAATACTCAGTTCCTAATTTTAAATTTTGAATTTACTTTTATTAATTCTGAATCCAGAAATAAATTAATTTTTATTTATGGTCTACCACGTTTCATGGAAGGACTTACTCATATCTACCACTGTTTTGGTGATGAGAATATTTAAATTACTCTTTCATCAGTTTTATCTTTTTTCTCATCAGTTTTCAAGTATATATTATTATTATCTAGAGTATTATATCTAGTAGTATTATAGTTCTGAATTTATTACTTATATCTAAACTAAATTTAGCATCCCTTGACTAAAATTTTCACAATACCCACCTCCTGCCTCCTACTCTCTGGTAATCATCACCTTACTGTTTCTATGATTTAAAGTTTTACATGTGAGTTAGACCATATGGTGTTTGTACACCTGTGCCTGGTTTATTTAACTTAGCCTGATGTCTCCCAGGCTCACCTGGTCTGTCAGAAACCATGGGATTCCCTCTCCGTGATTGAACGGTGTTCCATTACATGCATAGACATATTGTCTGTATCCATCGACACCTAGATTGGTTCCATAGTTCATGTATCTCCTTTATGAAGGTATCAACCCTGTTCATGTGTGATTCATGCTTATGATATAATCCCCTCTTCAAGAACCCCTACTAATGCAGTCACATCAGAGGAATGGTTTGCCATAGGAATCTTGTGGGGACACGTTCATTCCACAACACCAGGGTCACCTGTGATTAGACGTGTCTGCCCACTGTTCAGTACTTGCTAGATATCTGTTGAGGGACACTGAACCACATTTGTAGCTGCCATATCTGTGGCTCAGTGATACCTACAGGATTACCAAAGAGTCCTTCACCTTCAGCTTGAGTTTTATACAATTGCTTAATTCTTAGGTGGGTTAGAGACACTTATAATCAGTAAAAGTAGTATAGCTACTGTGGAAATCAGTATGGACTTTCCTCTCAAAACTTATAATAGAACTATTATATAGGATTCAGCCATACAACTCCTTGGTATATGGCCAAAGGGATCTAGGCAAATACACCATAGAGATTTCCACACATCTGTCTGTTGCAGCATTATTCTCAATGGCCAACTTGTAGTCAGCCTAGGTACTAGATGAATGAGTGAAGACAATTCTCTCTCTGTCTCTTTCTCTCTGTCTCTCTGTCTCTCTCACACACACGGCATAACAGAGATTCACCTAGATACAATAAACAACAAAATCATTGTCACTTGGCAGGGAGATAGGTAGATTCTGCATTCATCATGTGAGCTCAATAAACCAGAGTCACAAAGACAAATGCTACATGTTTTTGCTCAGAATCAGACTCTAGATTGAAAAATAATTTTATGCGTGATATTAAAGAAAAGTGGGGAATATTTGGGAAAATGGTTGGCAGGAAGGGTGAGTGGTGACAGGAAAGGATAATGGGGGATGAACTTTGTCAAAACATGTTATATGGATGAATGACACTGTCATAATCAATCCCATCATTTTGTACAATTAATGTACACTAATAAAGTGGACAAGTTCATGACTGCAACTGGGATGAAAACTAAATTGTTCTTTGGATTCTAAGATATTTATATACTTTTCCCTTTCAACTCAGAAATCTTTTTAACTTAATGAGATTCTAAGGTATAAAATGTCTCTCCCAAACATATTGAAAGACATTTAAACCCAATGAAAGTTTTGAATCTCTATTTTTCTAAACTTTATCTTCATACAAAGATGCTGGTTATATTTATTATGGTTTAGAGAAAACAAAAGTGTGTTAAAATAATAGGCAATTTTATGGACTGCACAGATTCTCCTGGTACCTAAATGATGAGTGGCATTTCCCAGCTTTATTTTGCTCTACCAATAATCAGCTGTTTTTATACACTGAGATGTTGTTTCGTTGCCTTGGTCAGGGTTAAGTTTAATTATCTTTTGATAAGAGTATTAGGGTTGAGATGCAGAGGGAGAATGAGCCAAGAACTGACTTATGCAGTCTTGGCTATCTTAGTAATTGAGGCTTGCAGAGATTGACAGTATCATGTAACCTACCTGGACCATTAAAACGTAAATGCCTGTCCAGATTGATTTTCTTCTTGTTTTTCTATTTTTAAAGTACACTTCTTGCAAAGGTTAGCAGTATGTAATCATCAAAAGTGAACTTTGGAGAATGTACCTTTTCTAATTTGCTACTCATTCCATACTTTTAAGAGAACACATCTGGTGATTTTGATATCCTTGATTTACATTTCATAAGCACAGGAAAAATAAGTCCAATGGAAGCCTAACTGTATGTTGTTCTTCTCCCACAGTGGACAGCATTTCATTCCAGTAAAAGTAAGCCTTCATTTCAAGGGCATTCTTTGGAGGTGGCAGAATCTTGAATTCCTCTGTGTTTTGATGAAACTCATTATGTGTCTGAATAGCTATATTGGGGTGGCTTTTCCTTTCTACCCTAAGCTCCTGGAATAATGACTCATGACACTCAAAACATTTTTACAAATACCTAGGCCATATAGCTAGGCTCTTGTCCTAGTAGCTCAGAACTTAAAATGACCCATTTATTCTAATCTACCATGTGGCTGGTTACCTATGCTCAAGTACCATGCATCTGTCCTCCTCACATCTTTCCGGGTGAATCTCTCCATACCTGGCTCTATCCCAGAATCCTTTTTGCTTGCTGGATGTCCCACCTCCTATTTCTTACCTAATATAAAGGCCATCAGATATTGTATTGACAAGTGCTGCATTCATACAGTACACAAGATATTCTTTCAACATGGCTATTTTTATATTTTCAGTGAATGTCAGTGCAAACAAGGCTGAGTGTGAATGAGCACAAGGGTGTCATCAATCAGTGGCATATTCACACTGGAGCAGTTGTGCCATTCATAATAAGGCCACAGAGTTTTCGGTGAACACTGAAACTCAGCTTAGTTTGTTGCAGATTATTGTTGATGTGTTGTTAACATAGGAATGACCAGGAAGGGAGCCAATTTCTCTGCTCTGTGTCTAAAAATGGATCACTGTATTGCTGTAAGCACCATGAAATTGATGTAGAGAATCATTTGTTGTGGAAGTAATAGTCTAAAATCCTGAAAATTCCCAATATACACATTACACTGTAATGATTGAGTGCTTGTTTACATAGCTTTCTAGGCTAAAGGACCAGTTTTCTTCCCCTGATCTTTCAAAGTGAATGTTATTCTTTTTATTTAGATCATCATTGACATTAATAAGAAGCAAGAAGCTGACAAACTTTTTGTACTTTCTAAGGAAGAAGCTTAGGCATAAGAAAATTAGCTTGTTTAATTAGCTCAAATAAAGGACAACGCCATGCTAACAAACACCAGAACATTATATATTATGAAAAGAACATATAAGATAGAGTTAGACTTCTGTCCCTGAAGCCACAATCTGAGTTTCGGTTGTGACTTGAACAGTCTTTCTTCTCTGGAAATAAGAATTAAAGGTTAATGAGGATACTTAGGTTGTGCTGTTTAAAAACAGGCCGTTGGCATGTGAGTAGGATGAGACAAGCTCTTGAAGGAGGATACCTGGGACTGAACACGGGTGACTTTATGAGAAGAGGGACAGAGACTAACATTTTGTGTGTGTGCTTGTGTGTACATGCACACGAGACTACACATGCGAGCATGCCCCACCCCCATGTTAGATTATTCCAGAAAGACAATAAACTTCTTGTCTTTTTTCCATTTGAAATGTAATAAGTTAAATCTTTTCTCGTGTGTATGACGCGTACGTATGAATGCATATGTATTTGTGCTTGTGTAGGGCAGGTGGGCATTTGTGTGCAGCAGCGTGCATGTGGATATTAGAGGACAATCTTGAGTGTTAAACTCGGGTTCCCATATTTGTGGTGGGTAAAACAAACCCTCTACCCACTGGCTCATTTCTCCAGCCCACACACAATCCTCGTTTCTTATGAACCACCATTGTATGATACTGTTCATAAGGAGAGAGGAGTAAATGTCTACTCAAATCAGATAAATGTCTGTAATCTAAGTTGGCAGAACAATGAATTCATTTGGGTTATTTATAGAATTGTGGATGAGGGCATGCTAACAGAAACATGGATGACTCAAAGGCAGCTGCAATACAAACCCACTTCAGTAAGTAACTAATGTGAACTAGAATTCTGGAGCTCATTGCACAACTTACAGGAAGCTTGACACATTGAAGCATCTATTCCTCTTAGCATTCTTATTGCTTTTATGCCTTTGGTGAAGAGGGGCCTTTTAAATGTTGGGGACTTCCTGAGTCTTATGAGCTGTTTACTTTCTAAGTCTTGAGAAATATCCATCTGCAGCCTTTTCAGTCTTAAGGAGCTTCCCCGTTCCAGGATGGGGTATTCCAAATATGGAGAAATTGGTGCTCAGCACTTAGCTACTCTGTTATTTGTTATCAGTTGTAGAAAGGGGACTATTTCAGTCAATCAGGCCTTTTTTCTTTGAATGCTTTCTTTCCTGTTAGCCCCAATGCTTATTCGTCTTTCACCAGGGCATATGTGGTTTACATAATCACTTAGCTCAAATGCCAGTGTCTACAACTGGTGGGCTCAGACTTTTAGTGCTCCAATTCTAAAATGTTTATATATTAATCTAATTTTGAGTGATAACACTGAGTGGACTTAGCCTGGGGCCAATTCCTGACCACTCAGACATGTTTATGAACTGTGGAGTAGACAGGGCTGTGGTAGGTACTATGGAAGCAGCGATAATTGGTTCAAGCATTGGTAAGTATGCTTATTTATTGTACTCTATGTCGTGTGTCTGAACCAGTAGCCATAAAGCTTTTCTTCCAAACCATCAAGAACAATGTTTATGCCACCTCAGCATTCTTCTACTTTGAAGCCTTCTGTTATATGTAATTGTTCCCTTCAATCTAATTGATTGATTTTAAAGTATACTGCCTTGCCTCACTAAATTGGTTTTATGGCCACTAATGAGTTAGAACTGTATCTTCCAAAGCTCTGGTCCATACATTTCATTATACTGGTTTTCTTTATAGTCCTCCTAATTGTAACTTACTCTCTCATTGTAGGTTACAATCTCCTTTGTAGCATATATAGCAATTGCAACTGCCTCCCTTGTACAACTATGAAGCACATTAAAGCAGATTGTGTCTATCCTGTTTACTGCTGTACTCCCAGCACCTGACGGAGCTCTTGGCATATGGTAGATACTCAATTGAGTAAATATTGATGAATGAGCAAGCGAAGGTCCAAGCAGATGGTGCCCTTAATGGGCTCACTTGGCTCCTTGTACGCAGGAGACTCAGATATAACACTCTTCACCCCAGTGTGGCCCAGTGGAAGAGAAGGCAGACGACAAGCCCAATAGGAGTCTTGATGAAGCTGGGGGGCAGGCCAAAGAGCTACGTTTCCAGCATGTCACAGACCACTGGCTGCAGTTCTTTGAGCAAGGAACTATTGACTGCGATGGGGAAGAGTCAGTGTCTGGTCTAAGCTTAGGTCTTTTGATTCTTCATCTAAAAGACTCCCACAAGTTACAATACATTTTTAGTTAGATTTTCCAATTTTTTTCATTTACTTTTATGTATAGCTTATCGTGGAAAAGGAACGGGGGAAGCCCATACAGTTTCTTTAAAAATATTTATATCTTATTTTAATTTATGTGAAGGAAGCCGAGTGTGCTTGTGCTTCCTGTGCATGCAGGTGCACACAGAGACTAGAGTGCTCTACATCTCTTGATACTGGAGTTGTGAGCCACCTGATATGGACGCTGGGCAATGAACCCAGGTCCTCTGCAAGAGCAGTTAGCTGTCCTAATCGCTGAACCATCTCTCCCCCCCCCCCCCCCCCCGTCCCAATATAAAACATGTTTACAGCTTTTCCCCAGTGAAGCAAAGATGCCTATCTGGAAGACTCACTACACATAACTCTGGTTATGCTCTTGCTTCTCCTCTCCCTTCTGCCAACCATTGACTCCCCTTCCTTTGGGATCTATCTAACTCACTGCTTCTGTGATGGCTTCCACTTGCCTTTAAGAGTTGGCTCTGAAGCACCTCTAATAGGTAGCTAAATTACCCACTTGTACAGGTTTATAATCTTTAGGACAATTTAATTAATGATAATGGTTTCATCTCTAGACCCGTTGAACAATCTGTGGATACAATGTTGACTTTATATAAAGTGTCGAGAAATTTTAATCCAGCAACATGGCTGCTCTGGAAAGGGGTCACTTCTAAAGAACGGGTCTGTGTGAGTCACTTGGAATGCAGACATGCCGCACACCTTTAATTCTCCTGGTTGGGATACAGATATACTCCTGATACACACCTTTAATTCCAAACTATGTTGTCTATTGTAGGGCAGACAAAGTTTTGAATCAGAGAAACGTTTGACAAAATGAGTCAGTTTGGAGGGGAGTTTTGAGCCAGAACAGCTGAGTTAAACCAGCCAGCCAGAATTCAGAAAGAACTGGAAAGGGTGAGTTTATTCAGTGTTCAGTCTTGGAGGCTGAAAACATTCTTGGCCTAGGTGAGCAGACAGAGGCTGGAAGCTGAAGCCTTTAAGGTCTGCGTTTGCAGAAGATTAGATTGTTTGGAGGCTAGAAGCTTCCCGGCCTATGCCCAGAGACAGTTAGAACAGAAAGAAACGCTACGCTCTGGCTCAGCCCAAGTTATGTATTCATAAGGCTTGGGCATGGCTCTCATTTTACCCCCCCAACTAAGGAACTAAAATCATTTACAATAAAGCATACACAGAGTAATAGACTTTTTGTCATGATTCCCTAGCACCCTCTGAGCAGGACAGAGAGAACTGCTGTTTAAATTCAAGAGCTTTCATATGTTTCAAATATTACCTAACAAAGTGGAAATGGCCTTTTCTTAAAATTAGTATTCACAGTCCTGAGTTAAATTATCAAATAAAACTTAATTCATTTTACATAGGATATATGTATTTTTTTTTTTTTTTTAACTTTTGGGGAAATAATTTTGTCTTAAGCTAATGTGTCTTAATTTCTCATTAGGCTCTATGAGATTGTCAGATGCATAAGACAGAAGCCTGCTAGATTCTCTCCAACAACTATTTTCACTTTAATAAAAAATAACTAAGCTGGGTGGTGGTGGCAGACACCTTTAATCCTAGCACATGGCAGGCAGAGGCAGGCAGAGCTCTCTGAACTCAAGGCCAGCCTGGTCTATGGAGAGAAAGTTCTGGGCCAACCAGGGCTCCACAGAGAAACACTGTCTCAAAAAACCAAAACCAGGATTTGAATAGCAGCTAGCTCTGTCAGGAAGAGGGCAAGTGCTGCAGATCACCAAGACTGGCATGTGCCTAAGCTGAAGAAATCGGACTCATTTCCGCAGATGCGGAGCCAAGATGGCGACTAGCACACACAGTTTCCAAGCTGTGGAAGAGAAAAAGTTCTGAGTTGATGAGTGGAAGAACTTCTGAAGCCAGGGAAACAACGGAGAGACTTTCTAAACAACAGGGAACATCGCCGGAGGTGAAAACCTTGGTCTCGGGTCACCCAGGGACTTGTTTGGGGAAGCTGCAGCAAGACCTCATAACCTGGCAGTGACAGCAGCACGGAACTGGCGGAGCACATCAAAGAAGCAGGGCCAAACCAGAGAGCAGACAGCCCAGATACGCCGATCTCTGCCAAGTGTCCTGCCTCAAACCAACCCTACAGAAGATACTAGAAGGAAAACTCCAATCCAACGAAAACGAATTCACCCAAGAAAACAGGGCATACAGATAATGTCCCAACAAAAATGAAAAGAAAACAAGCAATGAAACAAGGTAAGATCATCGACTCCATTACACAAGGAACTAACATGCATTGGTCAATATTATCTATCAATATTAATGGACTCAACTCACCAATAAAAAGACACAGGCTAACAGAATGGTTACGGAAACAGGACCCAACATTCTGTTGCATCCAAGAAACACACCTATGCAACAAAGATAAACACTACCTCAGAGTAAAGGGCTGGAAAAATGTTTTTCAAGCAAATGGTTCCAGAAAACAAGCTGGAGTAGCCATCCTAATATCTAATAAAATAGACTTTCAACCCAAGTTAATCAAAAAGATAAGGAGGGCCACTATATTCTCATCAAAGGAAAAATCCAACAAGAGGACATCACAATTTTGAATATCTATGCCCCAAATACAAGAGCACCTACATTCGTAAATGAAACAATATTAAAGCTTAAATCATACATTGATCCTAATACCTTAATAGTGGGAGACTTCAACACCCCACTCTCATCAAGGGACAGATCAACCAGACAGACACCAAATAGGGAAATGAAAGCACTCACAGAATCCCTAAATCAAATGGACCTATTAGATGTCTACAGATCTTTTCACCCAAACTCAAAAGAGTACACCTTCTTTTCAGCACCGCATGGAACCTTCTCCAAAATAGACCATATAGTTGGTCACAAAGCAAGCCTCAACAGATACAAAAGGATTGAAATAATCCCTTGTATACTATCTGACCACCATGGACTAAAGCTGGACATCATCAACAACAGAAACAACAAAAAGCCGACACGCACATGGAAACTGAACAACTTACTACTCAATGACAGCTGGGTCAAGGAAGAAATAAAGAAAGAAATTAAAGACTTTCTAGAATTCAATGAAAATGAAGGCACAACATACCCAAATTTATGGGACACATTGAAAGCAGTGCTCAGAGGAAAATTTATAGCACTAAGTGCCTACAAAAAGAAATCTGTAACATCACATACAAACAACTTAATGGCCCAACTGAAAAACCTAGAAAAAAAAGAAGCAGATACACCCAAGAGGAGCAGACGGCTGGAAATAATCAAACTAAGGGCAGAAATCAATCAATTAGAAACAAATAAAATTATCCAAAGAATCAATGAAACAAAAAGCTGGTTCTTTGAGAAAATCAACAAGATAGACAAACCCTTAGCCAAACTAACTAAAAAGCAGAGAGAAACCATACAAATCAGCAAAATCAGAAAGGAAAATGGGGACATAACTACAGACACTGAGGAAATCCAAACGATTATTAGGTCATACTACAAAAGCCTATATGGCACAAAATTTGAAAATCTAAATGAAATGGATAACTTTCTTGACAGATTCCATCTACCAAAATTAAGTCAAGATCAGGTAGAAAGACTGAATAGTCCTATATCTCCCAAGGAAATAGAAGCAGTCATTAACAGTCTCCCCTCCAAAAAAAGCCCTGGACCAGATGGCTTCAGCGCAGAATTCTACAAGACCTTCAAAGAAGTACTAACACCAATTCTCCTCAAACTATTCCATAAAATAGAAACAGAAGGAACACTACCAAACTCATTCTATGAAGCCACAGTCACTTTGATACCTAAACCACACAAAGATCCAACAAAAAAAGAGAACTTCAGACCTATCTCTCTTATGAACATTGATGCAAAAATACTCAATAAAATACTTGCAAACCGAATCCAAGAACACATCAAAGATATCATCCACCATGACCAAGTAGGCTTCATCCCAGGAATGCAAGGGTGGTTCAACATACGGAAATCCATCAATGTAATCCACCACATAAACAAAATGAAGGAGAAAAACCACATGATCATCTCCTTAGATGCTGAAAAAGCATTTGACAAAGTCCAGCACCCATTTATGTTTAAAGTCTTGGAGAGATCAGGGATACAAGGCACATACCTAAAGATAGTAAAGGCAATATACAGCAAGCCTATAGCCAACATCAAACTCAATGGAGAGAAACTTAAATCAATCCCACTGAAATCAGGGACAAGACAAGGCTGCCCACTCTCTCCATATCTCTTTAACATTGTACTTGAAGTCCTAGCCAGAGCAATAAGACAACTAAAGGAGATCAAGGGGATACAAATCGGAAAGGAAGAGGTCAAAGTGTCACTATTTGCAGATGATATGATAGTATACATGAGCGACCCCAAAGATTCAACCAGAGAACTTCTTCAGCTGATAAACACCTTCAGCAAAGTGGCAGGATACAAAATCAACTCAAAAAAATCAGAGGCCCTCTTGTATACCAAAGACAAAAAGGCTGAGAAAGAAATTAGGGAAACAACACCCTTCACAATAGCCACTAACAACATAAAGTACCTTGGTGTGACTCTAACCAAGCAAGTGAAAGACCTATTTGAGAAAAACTTCAAGTCTTTGAAGAAAGAAATTGAAGAAGATCTCAGAAGATGGAAAGATCTCCCGTGCTCATGGATTGGTAGGATTAACATTGTGAAAATGGCCATCCTGCCAAAAGCAATCTACAGATTCAATGCAATTCCCATCAAAATACCAACTCAATTCTTTACAGACCTTGAAAAAAAGATTCTCAGCTTCATATGGAGAAACAAAAAACCCAGAATCTCCAAAACGATTCTGTACAACAACAGATCATCTGGAGGTATCTCCATTCCCGATCTCAAGCTGTACTACAGGGCAACAGTAATAAAAACTGCATGGTATTGGCATAGAAACAGAAAGGAGGATCAATGGAATCGCATAGAAGACCCAGAAATAAACCCACACACCTATGAATTCTCAATATTTGACAAAGAAGCCAAATCCATTCAATGGAAAAAAGACAGCATCTTCAACAAATGGTGCTGGACCAACTGGATGTCTACATGCAGAAAAATGAAAATAGATCCATATCTATCACCCTGCACAAAACTAAAGTCCAAGTGGATCAAGGACCTCAACATAAAACCAGATACTCTAAATCAGCTGGAAAAAAAAGTGGGAAACAGCCTAGAATTCATTGGCACAGGAGACAACTTCCTGAACAGAACACCAACAGCACAGGCTCTAAGAGCAACAATCAATAAATGGGACCTCATGAAACTGAAAAGCTTCTGTAAAGCAAAAGACACTGTCATCAAAACAAATAGACAGCCTACAGATTGGGAAAGAATCTTCACCAACCCTTTATCTGACAGAGGGCTAATATCAAGTATATATAAAGAACTAAAGAAGCAGAAAAGCAACAAACCAAGTAATCCAATTAAAAAATGGGGAACAGAGCTAAACAGAGAATTCTCGAAAGAGGAACGTCGAATGGCAGAGAAACACTTAAAGAAATGCTCAACCTCATTAGCCATTAGGGAAATGCAAATCAAAACGACCCTGAGATATCACCTTACACCCATCAGAATGGCCAAGATGAAAAACTCAAGTGATAGCACATGCTGGAGAGGTTGTGGAGAAAAGGGAACCCTCCTCCATTGCTGGTGGGAATGTAAACTGGTTCAACCACTCTGGAAGTCAATCTGGCGCTTTCTCAGACAACTAGGAGTAGTGCTACCTCAAGACCCAGCTATACCACTCCTAGGTATATACCCAAAATTTGCTCAAGTACACAATAAGGACATTTGTTCAACCATGTTCATAGCAGCTTTATTTGTAATAGCCAGAACTTGGAAACAACCCAGATGTCCATCAACGGAGGAATGGATACAGAAACTGTGGTATTTTTACACAATGGAATACTACTCAGCAATCAAAAAGGAAGAAATCATGAAATTTGCAGGCAAGTGGTGGGATCTAGAAAAGATCATTCTGAGTGAAGTATCCCAGAAGGAGAAAGACAAACTTGGTATATACTCGCTTATATAGACCTACAAGACATGATAAACATAATGAAATCTACACACCTAAAGAAGATAATCAAGAAAGTGGACACAGGCGAAAGTGATTAATCCTCATTTAGAAAGACAAATGGGATGTGCATTGAACTTATGACAGGAGTCTATCACAAAAGGCATCTGAAAGACTCTACCTAGCAGTGTTTCAAAGCAGACACTAAGACTCATAACCAAACCCTCGGCAGAGTGCAGGGAATCATATGAAAGAAGGGAAGTTAGTATGATATGGAAAGGATAGGAGCTCCACAAGGACCAAATATATCTGGGCACAGGGTCTTTTCTGAGACTGACACTCAACCAAGGACCATCTATGGATATAACCTAGAACTTCTGCTCGGATGTGGCCTGTGGTAGCTCAGTAACCAAGTAGTTTTCCAAAGTAAGGGGAACACGGACTATTTCTAATAGGATCTCAAGGGCAGGCTGTTTGACCCCCACCCCAGGGGAGGAGCAGTCTGTTAGGCCACAGAGGAGGACTTTGCAGCCAGCCCTGAAGATACCTGATAAAACAGGGTCAGATGAAAGGGGAGGAGGTCCTCCCCTATCAGGGGACTTGGAAAGGGGCAGGGAGGAGACCAGGGAGGGAGTGTGGGGTTGGGGAGGGAATGAGGGAGCGGGATACAGCTGGGACACAGAGTTAACAAAATGTAACTAAAAAGAAAAATAAAATAAAAATAAAAAATTAAAAAAAAAAAAAACAAAAAAAAACAAAAAACCAAAACCAAACCAAACCAAACCCAACCCAAACCAAACAGAGAAACAACATGGAAGCATTTTTGGCTAATAGGAACGGTGTCTGTAGCACTTCAGCTAATGTCATTCCTAGTTTGTGGGGAACAGTCTCTTACTCTTCAGTTTAATTTACTTTGGTTTCTTAAGGGAGTAGCCATGGAAACATTGTACTAGAGTCAGGGTGAGGTTTTTTTTGATGGGGCTGAGACAAAGGTGTCTAGTGTTTTCTCTTCACAGAGATGCCATAAAGCCACTGTCACCATTAGTCTTGTCAATTTTTCTGCACTTAAGGAGTACAGTTCTGGGTTTCTAATCTGTAGGTAATCCTCACAGCCCTGTTAATGTATTGTAAGACCGGTTGGGAAGATATATGTTGGCATTTCTTATTTACGATACATTTTAAGTAAGAGCTAATGACCATGTGTATGTACACACTTCCTATAGGCAACTGTTGATCCCACTGGATAAGAGTAAAGACTACTACTCAATTTCTTTGGTCAAATTATACAAGCTTTATTTTCTCTCAGACAGGGTTATCTCCCTATAGTAGGTTTTAAGAAAATAACCTTGAACACAGGAGAAGGTGGGGGTTCTAAAGCCTCAAAACCTTTAAGCCTAGGGCATTTTCAATGGTTGGGAACTTTCAGAGGTATTTTAGTCTTGTAAGAACTTGGGGTTAACAAATTTCAAAATTATTTGTCAGAGCATCTTATCAGGGAGGAAATCAGGGTATAGTGTGTGGAATGTTAAATTCCAGAAAATGGATCAAAACGTGATCAAACCCCAATTTTTTGATATTAATTACAGTTTATTTACTTTGTATCCCAGCTGTAGTCCCCTCCCTCATTCCCTCCCAAACCCATCCTCCCTCCTTCGTCTCATCCTTGTCCCTCTCTAAGGCCACTGATAGGGAAGGTCCTCCTCCCCTTCCATCTGTCCCTAGTTTATCAGGTCTCACCAGGACTGGTTGTAATGTCCTCTTCTGTAGCCTAGCTAGGCTGCTCCTCCTATGATGGGTGGCGAGGTCAAAGAGCTAGCCACTGCATTCATGTCAGAGACAGTCCCTGTTCCCCTTACTAGGACACCCACATGTAGACTGAGCTGCCATAGGCTACGTTCGAGCAAGGGTTCTAGGTTATATCCATGCATGGTCCTTGGTTAGAGAATCAGTCTCAGACAAGGCCCTGTGCCCAGATATATTTGAACCTGTGGAGCTTCTGTCCTCTCCAGGTCTTACTAACTCTCTCTTCTTTCATATGATTCCCTGCACCCTGCCCAAAGTTTGGCCATGAGTCTCAGCATCTGCTTTGATACACTGCTAAGTCGAGTATTTCAGAGGCTCTCTATGGTAAGCTCTTATCCTGCTTCCTGTTTTCTCCTACTTCCAATGTCCATCCTATTTGTCTTTCTAAGTAAGAATTGATATTCTTACCCTGGTCCTCCTTCTTGTTTAGTTTCTTTAGGTGTACAGATTTTAGTATGTTTATCCTATCTTACAGGTCTAGTATCCACTTATAACTGAACATATACTGTGTGTGTCTTTCTGCTTCTGGGATACCTCACTCAGGATGATCTTTTCTAGGTCCCACCATTTGCCTGCAAATTTCATGATCTCCTTGTTTTTAAATTGTGGAGTAGTATTCCATTGTGTAAATGTACCACAATTTCCGTATCCATTCCTCTGCTGAGGGACATCTGAGTTGTTTCCAGGTTCTGGCTATTATGAATAAAGCTGCTATGAACATGGTAGAGCAAATGTTCTTGTTGTGTACTTGAGCATGTTTTAGTTATATGCCCAGCAGTGGTATAGCTGGGTCTTGAGGAAGCACTATTCCTAGTTGTCTGAGAAAGCTCCAGATTGATTTCCAAAGTGGTTGTACAAGTTTGCATTCCCACCAGCAATGGAGGAGGGTTCCCCTTCCTCCACATCCTTTCCAGCATGTGCTGTACCTTGAGTTTTTGATCTTAGCCATTCTGATGGGTGTAAGGTGAAATCTCAGAGTTGTTTTGATTTGCATCTCCCTGATGGCTAAGGACCAAACCCAAGTTTTACGGAAAACAGGAATGAACTTTTTTTTTAAACTTTTTAACAAGATGGCTTCTAATCTTAAAATTGAGTTAAGCTGGTCTATCACAACCTACAAAAACTTTCCCATTAAAAATATATGTTCAGATAGGTGTAGCCTTCAGAGGCAGGAAGAGCTCTGTGATTTCGAGGCCAGTCCAGGACAGCCAAGGCACAGAGAAACCCTTTCTTGAAAAACATATGTATGTATGTATATTTGTATATACACATATATGTATGTATTTGTGTATGTGTATATATACACACACATACAGTAATAAAACTGTTTTCTTTCATGATGAAAGCTACACATTCCTGAAAATTATTTAGTAACCTTATAAGTTAGTAATAAGGTCATGATAAGGTTGATTTCTAGTCTTTATCATTAGATAGTACTGTGAATTTAATCATATTTTAGACATTCATAATATAACATTCATTCAGGTTTGTGTGTGTGTGCGTGCATGGGTCACAGTGTGCATGTGGGAATCAGAGGACAACCTCCTTCAGGAGTTAATTTTTTTCTATAATGTGGGTCCTGGGGACTGA
Source organism: Psammomys obesus (assembly GCF_907164565.1). Taxonomy (NCBI): domain Eukaryota; kingdom Metazoa; phylum Chordata; class Mammalia; order Rodentia; family Muridae; genus Psammomys; species Psammomys obesus. The sequence goes on along the minus strand of NW_026585895.1, from coordinate 4,492,196 downwards.
ACGCAGGTTTTTAGGCCCGAAACCAAAGGCTTTTATCCACAGAGCCATCTTGCTGGCTCTAGGTACATAAGCTTAACTTTATAGAGCTGGGTGTGGTGGTACACGCCTTTAATCCCAGCACTTGGGAGGCGGAGCAAGCCTCTGTGGGTTTGAGTGCAGCCTGCTCTACTTGGTGAGTTCCAGACAGCAAGGGCTACATGGAGAGACCCTGTGTTGAAAAAAAAAAAAAAAGACTAAGCTTCCAGAAAAAAAAGTTCTGATGTCTGGGATTTGCCATGAAAACACTCTGAAGAAGAGGCAATGAGTTGGGTTATAGGTAAAATAAGCTTGGTCTTACTGACAACAACCTCTGCTCGCCTGCATGTTTGGAGATTCCATAGTGAAAACACTCGTACATTTAAGACGCATGCTCGGCTGTCCCCTCGCTCCACACGCAGAGGGAAATGGTGGCGCTGGAAAACACTCGTTAGGCACGGGTCCAGCGTATCTCACAGCTCATAGAGAGCCTGCGTGCCCCAGGCCTGCGTCACGCCCACCTCACTGGCGCTCAAGCGTACGCCCTCATTTCTACGAGTGTTCAGTCCTTGTTTCTATCTATTTCCTTGTCATTTCATCTCAATTGTGGCAGCACTAGGTGCCACAAGCTGAGAATCCGCTAAAAACTTCTCTAAAAATAAATGCAGAAATTCCCAACGGCGTCTATCCTAATAAAAGCAACGGGTACCTGATTACCTGTTTTCTTTTAGGAAACAAAGTCATTGAGAGGGTTACAGCTCTGCTCTCCAGCCTGACTATAGATTGTTTTCAGTAGGAAGAAAGCTAATGTGTTTTATTGCTAGCTAATGCAAGAACCAGCCTCTTCCAGTCTTCCCAGTGTTGTTTTTATTCACACTAAATTTGGCTCCACATCACTTACAGGTAACTAATCATGCTAACAAGGACTCCCCTGTTCTGAGGCTGACCACGTATACAAACCATTTGTGAAATGCGGTGAACACATGTACTGGCCGGAAGGTAGAACTCAGAGGCAGCATGGAGCTCCCTGGAGCATATCTAGCGTGCTCCAACCCTGGTCCCATCCCCCTCACTGCAGAAGCCTTGGGGCTAAAAGGGGTTGACATCCCATATATATAAATATAAAACAAGTTCATAAAGAGCTTGTTTTATATTCACCTTATCAGAAAGCCAGTTCTCGGAGTGCTGTAGCTGGATCTTGGGGAAGCACTATTCCTAGTTGTCTGAGGAAACGCCAGATTGATTTCCAGAGTGGTTGTACCAGTTTACATTCCCACCAGCAGTGGAGAAGGGTTCCCCTTTTTCCACAACCTCTCCAGCATGTGTTGTCCCTTGAGTTTTTCATCTTGGCCATTCTGATGGGTGTAAGGTGAAATCTCAGGGTTGTTTTGATTTGCATTTCCCTAATGGCTAATGAGGATGAGCATTTCTTTAAATGCTTCTCTGCCATTCGATATTCCTCTACAGAGAATTCTTTCTTTAGCTCTGTTCCCCAATTTTTAATTGGATTACTTGGTTTGTTGCTTTTTAACTTCTTTATATATACTGGATATTAGCCCTCTGTCAGATATAGGGTTGGTGAAGATCCTTTCCTTGTCTGTAGGCTGTCATTTTGTTTTGATGACAGTGTCCTTTGCTTTACAGAAGCTTTTCAGTTTCATGAGGTCCCATTTATTGATTGTTGATCTTAGAGCCTGTGCTGTTGGTGTTCTGTTCAGGAAGTTGTCTCCTGTGCCAATGAGTTCTGGGCTCTTTCCCACTTTTTCTTCTAAGCGGTTTAGTGTGTCTGGTTTTATGTTGAGATCTTTGATCCACTTGGACTTTAGTTTCAGTCTACACCGTTCTTGCTACCCCATGTCATAACAGCAGTTTGCATTCTTTCCTGTTAGACGGTAAGCTCCTGTAAGGCAGCATCACTAATTCTTATAAAGTTGTTAGATTTAATTATATGTTCAGCAACTTCTGAGGTATTGGGGAAATTTCAAGTAAGTGCAAAAAGAATTTAAAAAAAAGAGACTGAGAATTGAGTCTTGACTTTGAAGAAAGAATTAATGTTCTTGATCATAATCTCTGACAAGAACATTTGTTCTATTGTTAGGCCATAGAAGGACTAGAGACAACAGGTTTGAGCCTTTCCACAATCAACAGTTTGTAAAACCAAGAACTGAAACTACAAGCTCTAGTTATTGGTTAGAGAAATGGGACTTGGATCTGGAAGATGGACATCCTGAACTTCCCAGAATGTCATTACTGGATGACTTTCTGAACAAGATACTGTTCCCTTAAGAGTGGATACAATTGGGCCTGTAGTCACCCAGGCAGGGAAACACTCACAGCAGAGTAGTCTGGTCTGGAAGTTTTTGAAATAATATAAAATCTGCCTAAATGGTAAATCGGCACAGTGGTCTCCGTGGCCATTGGTTGCTGCCCTCTGATGGGAATGTTGTGCTCTGTGATGTTCCCTTTGGCCATTGTCTACTCTTGACCCTTGATGATGGCCTGGTTTCTTCTGAATTCCTTTGGCATTATTAACCAGGACCAGGGAGCCTGATGGAGGTATGAGCAAGGTCTTGGTGATACCTTATTGCCATCTCCCTTAGACAATTTCATATGATTGTTCTCACTCAATTCAAAGTTTGGGCTCCTTCGAAAGATAAGTTGATTTTCTTCTTTGCATCAAGATACGAGTTACTTTTATACTTCACACTAGAAGAGAAAAACTATTCAGTTCACAACATGAAAAATATGCTAGGAAAGAAAACGATCTTAGAGATAAGCCACGATTCGACACGGAGCCAAAGCCTCCTCACAGGGAGCTATCGCCCTGCAGAGAGCAACCGCCCTCTGTGCTGAGCGCAGTGCTTGGTCGGCTCCGATCAGCAAGACCAAGTTTGGATCGCTCATGTGAACTTGCGATTGAATTTTACAAACTGTGATTTAATGCACTTAGTGGCGCTAAAGGCAAAAATGTTACAAATACTAGAGCTACTGAAAACTTAGTAGAGTAGGAATATTGATACTGTTTTCCCCCAAGGGTTTTGAGAGCAGAATTCCTCACTCATCTCACCTAGCATTGAGACAAAGGTTAGGACACCAAGCTCAAGAGGAGTGGACAGCCAGGTGCTTCATCTATTCTTATTTTTTTAAAGATTTATTTATTTATTATTTATACGGTATTCTGTCTGTGCACCAGCAGAGGGCACCAGATCCGGTGGTTGTGAGCCACCAGGTGGTTGCTGGGAATTGAACTCAGACGTCCGGCAGAGCAGCCAGTGCTGTTAACCTTGGAGTGATCTCTCCAGCCCCACGTGCTTCATCTGACATGATAAGCTAAGGGAGAATGCGGAAAGCTCTGCTGTGCATCTCATCGTACGAGTGCTAGGTTAAAGCTTACGAAAACCAGCTGGGAACTTCACCTGGTGAGTGGGACCGAACAAGCCACTAATTTCAGGTTTGGTCATCTCCTCCCCCACCACTGGTTTTTCAAAGCAGGGTATCTCTGTAGCCTGGCTGTAATGGAGCTCACCTTGAAGACCAAGCTGGCCTCGAATTCACAGATTCACCTGCCTCTGCCTCCCATGTGCTGGGATTTAAAGGAGTGCACCACCATGCCAGGCGTGGGCATTTCCCTTTTTATTACAGTGTATTTGAACATATTATGTGTCCCTCAGCATCAGGCTGGACAAGGACGTCATAAATTTACAAATGTGTGAACTTCCTATATTTAAATATAGGTGAGGCTGAGACTTTCGGTGCTTTATGGTGGACTCTTGAGCTTCAAAGGGAGGGTGCAGTGGCATTTCTTTAGTGTATGTTAGATGCCCTTTATCCTCTTCCTCTTCCTCCTTCTCCTCCTCCCCCTTTGCTGCTTCTCTCTTCTTTCTACCTTCAGCAATTGTCAATTCTCACTTTCTTGAGTTTCAGTTTAGAGTGTTTTCAAATATAGCCAGCAGATGGCGCAATTTACTTTATTTATACTTTCATCCCACCTAAAACAGCATTAGTCTAACCAGTCTCTTTTCTTTTCTCCTCTATAAATATGTGTATAAATATATTCGCCAATATCAATAGAATTAATACATATATATATACATAAATTTAAGTGTCTTTTTCAATGCCTTCATACATCTGGAAACAATATATTAATTCCCCCCTTTTGATTTTAGAAAAGTAATGTTATTTGCCAAAAGCTTACTTCAAAATTGTGTTTTATTACCTTTATAGACCCAAAAGAAAGAAAGCCTTAGTTCTTTTGCATTCAGCTTCCCATGCAGCTCACAGACACTCAGCCTGCTCTGCAGTGCTGCAGAACTCGAAAACGCTTAGCTGTAATTTTGAGATCCTGTAACAACAAATTTGAAAATTCTGACTTGGGTAACAGACTCCGGTGGAGCTTTCAGGTTGAATTTATTTATGGAACCATTACAGCTATTAGACAATCTGCCTGAGCTCTTGTCAATAGAGGATGGTTTCCTGGAGGAGATAACTAATAACTTTATAGAATCTGAAATGTAATAGAATGTTATTGTCCCCTGGAGGTCATACTTGCCAACCAAGGGGTAATAACTTTTATTACGAGCCCAAATAGTCTATAAATGTTTCATTAAAGCCTTAAAACGTGCAGATATTAATTTTCCACCCCTTTCTGATTTCTGGTTGTCACACTGAGAAGGCTGAAGTATTCCACGAAACCTGGCGGAAATGTGGTCGGCCTCAATTTATCATCTGTAACATTTCCTGCTGGGATTATCTGAATACATGTGATTTTAGTGAGAACCTTCTCAAGAAGTTTCGTTATGATTTTAAATGCGAGGCTCAGCATCTAAGTTCTGACTTAATCATGTCATTTTCCAACCTGTTCCAACTGTAGCCTCACTGGCTTTAAAGGCAGCAGGTGAGGCGAGCAGGGAAGGCACAGCATTTTCTGGCTGTCTCAGTCAATTCAAAAGCATTTGTGAAGCGGCTGTCTGTGCAAGGCTCTGGCGCGGTGCTGAGCTGATTGAGCTGAAAAAGCCAGAGTCTGTGTCCTTGAGGCAGAGGAGCGGCCTATCTCTAGGGAGAAGAGCTCTGACTTCTTCACTGCGGGCACTGCTGCCATCCAGCAGCTTATGCATAGGTTTGAACAGGTAGGAGAAGGCCAAACCCTTCCTCCCATAGAAAACAGATAAAAATTCTCAGTCTGCAGGGAAATACAGCTCAGATTCCTGGGAAATAAGAATTATAGAATACTTAAAAAACAAAATATACTTTTGACTTTCAAGTTAACACTGTAACTAAGGAAATATTGCAAAATCGAAGTCCCTTCAGGGCTCAATTTAATGGGTTAGAGAAGAGAATTTGAAAAGGTAATAAAACAGATTCTCATACAAAAGCTGCTTGGTTTTTGCATCTGAATAGCACTGAGCATCCTTTCTCTTCCTGACCCATCAAAGATAACCCCGATGCTCTGCTTCTCCTTAGCATAATTTCTATGCATAATATGAATATACAAGATCATGGGACGGTTTTTGTAGGACACACAAACTTTAACGACTTGTTATAGGTTCTTTTGTTACAAGAATCTAGAACCCATTCAAATGGTTTAAGAAACAAGGGAGTTACCTTAAAAAGAAGGGGGAACTAGATAGGTAGGTAACAGATATAGAAACAATACTGTCGGGATCTGGTTTTGTCTTTTTATATTATTTGCTTTAACAAGTTATACAGTTATACAGCTATGGTGACCTTGGTGCGCTAAGCCCTTTGAGGTCATAGTCGTGCTACGGCATAGTCCTGTGGCCAGTTCTGCCTCACTGGCCTTGAACTCTTAAACTTGGGATCTTACCTGCCTCTGCCTCCCCAGTAGTTGGGATTACTGGTCTGAGCTACTAGGCCTGGTGTTCATCATTTACTTGTTTATTTATTGAGAAGATGGTTTTGACACCAGACTAGTCTGCATCTTCTGAGCACAAGGATACTCATAATCCTCTCATCTTAACCTCCTGACTGCTGAGACTATAGGCTTCCTGTGACAGCTTCTAGCAACAGCACCCTTTACTCCAGTTAGGGTACAATATGATAAAAAGATGGAGAAGATGAATAAGAAGAGGAAGGAGAAGAAGAATAAGGAGGAAGAGAAGGAGAAGGAGGTAGAGAAGAAGAAGAAAGCACAGCAAGGAAAGGAGAAATATGTGGTGGGAAACGTTCTCAGGTGATGGGTTGTCAAGGTAAAAGTTGGGGTATCTTTGAAAGTAATCCCTCAGAAGAGGATGACAGCCAGCAGAGAACCCAGGTTGCTCTCACCTCATGGCTGAATTTTGACAGCCATAGGAAACAACACATGAGACAGGCATGTGAGAAGGCAGCCCACATAAGCTGGAGCTGGATCCCTTGTGGAAGATGAAGCTCAGGAGAGCATGCCGAAGAAGAGTAAAAAGAGCTGCAAGGCTTTGCCAGGGGTTAAAGCTCAGGACCATCATTAGCCACAGACCAACTGGACGCTTCTTAAGCAGCAGAAAGAACCCTAAAAGGTTGTCCTGGACCCTTTGCTGAGGAGGCCAGTGTCAAGTGTCCACAGCCGTCAAATTCCTCCACAAGGAAAGGCTGGCATGACCTTTCCACCCATCCCACAACGTTGATGAGTATGAACTCTATTGAATGTCGGCACCCGTGATCTTTGACTGAAGGTTTCTAGTTGGGAGAGAAGGTGTCCTACTCATGTTGACACTATGCATGGCTTGAGAAAAGCCGTAGAGAGGGATCTCTTCGGACCCGCCGTTGGTGAAAGACACAGAGACTTATTAATATTTACAAAAGCTTCAGCATTGTAGCTGGACAGACTCTTGTCTAGCTCACACAAATTAACCCGAACAATCCCAGCCTACTTCCCACCACATGGCCCACTCTTTACCTCCCTCACACAGCCCCGGTTTGTCTGCCCCTTCCCATGTCACACTGGCAGATACCCCAAGTTTCATTCTTCTCCCAGAGACCCTCTCTGGGCCTGGAAGTCCCACCTTCCCTTTCTGCTTGGCTATTGGCCATCTGATCTTTATTAAGAGAATCAACACTTGAATTTACAGAGTCGCCCTTCACACGGGGCACCAGAAGATTACCCTGACAATGCCTTTTGAAGATCCATAATCATTTCTGCACCCTATAGCAGCCCGAGTGCTTTAAGGCTGTTTCTTACTATTTGGCTCCTTCACTGACCCCCATGGAGGGGGAGGTAAGTGTTTGAAGATACCTGTTCCCACTTTGCTGAGAATGCCAAGCTTCTTAGAGGCAGCAGACGCTTGGAGACCTGTGTGTTGGTGAGCACAAAGCTCATGATCTTCAGAGAGCCCACAGAAGCACAGGTATTTGTACAGCCGGGTCTGTGTGCTGCCTGAGGCGGAAGCAAGGAGCAGGGGGAAAAGGATATGGGTAGGATAGTTTTTAGTAAAGTTGGGATATAATTGGGGAAATCATTTAAAAAAATGGAAGGACAACTCACTAACGGCTTGGTTCTGTTTTCAGAATTTTTTTCACATGTCCAAAAAAATATCAGTGGCACCACAAATCCTCATTCGGATGGTGAGAGACTGATTAAAAAGCTGTGAGTGCTGAAACTGCAGCCACGGTGCTCCCTACCTGTGCTTAACGTGGCACACAAAGGACAAAGCCAGTTCCAAGCTGCCTCTGTGGGGGCGAGGGAAAGCCTTCCATAGATGAGCAGATTCACGCACAGCGTCCGGCCTTAGCGGCGCATACGTGAGACTAGGGATAAAAGACCCCTCTCTTCTCATTCTGAAGGCGGAAATATTAGTCTGCTCACCCAGCCACTGGCTCAAACGCCGTGGGAGTGTCTGGGAGAGTCAACTGCAGAGCAGGAGGCCTGTCCTCTTAGGGTAGACACTCTTGCACACTCTGGTGTTTCACTTTGGAACCACTAGAGGCAGAGTTGAGTCGTGGACAGTAGAGGTTTTCCTGAGTCAGGGTGACCACTGAGCGGCTTCAAAAACTCAGGCTGCAGAAGAACCTCCGCATTGGGCACTGTGTTCCAAGGCATTTGGAGCCACACTGGGCAATCGCCTTAGACAGGTGTGGGATCTCTGTGAAGCCTAACTGGGGACTTCACGGCACACTATCAGCTTTGACTTTATAAACGACAGGTTTCCTTTCCACTGTGAGGACAGGGCCGCGGGGGCCAGGCCTCCGCGTCAGCACAGGCCGCACAGCACACCTCCTCACGCAGCTGCTGCTCGCCGGACACCTTCAGAATACTGCGTCTGCGTGGCTGTTTTCTTTTTGTTCGTTTGTTTATTTTTGCGATAAGGTCGCTTAGCTGTTGCTGTCCCGAACCCTCTCCACGTAGACCAGGCTGGCCTCAGAAAGTGACTCCTTTCATCACAGACTGAGTGTGGAAGGTTGTGTCTGCCAGTTGTCAGGAATGTCTGTTTCTCTAAAATATTACCGAAATGATACATTCATGCTTCCTTTAAAAAACGTAGAGCTTAAAAGAGGGTAAAGATTCTTTAGGCCACATTGCCAATCTTTATTTATTCCCCCTCTGCTTTTAGAGATCCTCCTAGACTTTATTTATATATCTACATGTGAGCATAGGAACTGTTAGGAGTATACAGTGTTGCTTTGTGTATTCTCAAAATGTTTGCGTAAGCATTATAGTGTTTATTTTCCCTATGATCTAGTTTATCTTGTTTTCCCAGCACTTGGGAAGTGGAGGCAGGAAGGCTCAGCTACATAGGAAGTTTCAGACCAGACGTGGTTACACACACACACAAACACACCCATGCATGCACACGCATGCACAAAGAAATGTAAAATATTTGTAAAAGACAAGTAAGTGAGACGAAACCACCTGATGACATCTGCTCTACTCATAGGGCAGCGTTCACTCAGTCAGCGTAAGGGAGCTTCCTCCTGCAGCTGCTGGGAACAAATACAGAGACCCACAGGAAGCCAATATGTAAAGAATGAGAACCCTGAGACAGTCCAGAAGTGATGTCTCCATCAGTTGTTCCTTTAGGCTTCGGTGACCCCTGTGGACCAGCAGGTGTGAAGAGTGTAAGAGCCAGAGGGGATGGAGGACACCAGGGAATCAACGCCGTCTAGACAGTGCAAGGCTGGCACACACATGAACTCACAGAGACTGTGGCAGGACACACGGGCCCTGGGGTCTGCACTAGACCTAGGAGGTCCTAGAGCTGACAGAAGAAGTGGGCACATGCCCATAGGCCAAACCAGAAAGCTTTCCAGTTGATAGCCACTTGCAAGTGAAAAGTTAGTTTTCTCCAAGGGAGTCTCCCTAGGGGAAACAGACCACCCTCAAGGATAGGCCCCAAGCCTGGCAGAAACAAACTCAGTGCCATTGTTGGAGGTTTTGCCTCATAATGTTGCCTCAGGACTTTTTTTTTTTTTTTTTTTTTTAATAATCTTCAGGTCCTTTTCATGGTTTGGGGTTTTTACAGGATTCCTGTGTATGAGAGCATGTGTGACTCTGTGTCTATATGTGTTTCTTATGCTTTTTCTTTGGCTCTTTGTCTGGTTTGGTTGCTTTGCCATGTTCTGATTTGTTTGTTTTTGAGTTTTCTTATTGTATTTATTTTATTATTTTTTTCTTAGTTGTCTGCTTGTTTTCTAACAAGAGACACAGAAAGGGTGTGGCTCTGATGGGAGGGGAGAGGGGCAAGAACTGGGAGGAGGAGGAGGGACAGTGGAAACTCAGAATATAATATATGAAATATATTATATATATAATATAATATATAATCAGAATATAATGTATGAAAAAATTACATTTTCAATAAAAGAAAAAATGAAAACAGTCATGCGGAGATGACCATTAAGTTTTCACTAAAAAACTCATTTTCTTCTCTCACCTCCTGAGCCTGTGGCTTCTTAGACAGGGCTGCATTTCCCAGACACTTTTGCACCCTTGTGGCCGTGCTCACCCGTTATTGCTCACCAGTCAGGAAGTGTCTTCTTCCTCATAGCTCATAGGAGAGGAGCTGGTCATGTCATGCGTACATGCCAATTATTTTTAAGGTGCTGAGCACAAGATCTCTGTTCAAGTAGAGATTTTCTGACTGATGTTATTATCCCACAGTGTTTGTTTGTATGATATATAGGGACACTGACATTTGGCTGTGGGGGTAGACGTAAAAACAGACAGAGAGAGACCCGAGGAGGAGACGAGAGTTATGAATAAGCAGATACTATAAATGTAGAGGAGAGAGAGAGTCAGGCTAGGAGAGAGAGTCTCAGGAGAAGACACAGAGAGGCCTGAGTCATCAGAGCATACGCTCTGCCTCTTGCTGCTCTGGAGGCAGCAGGATAATTCAAGCCTGGGACGGTGCTGGGGGTTTCCGTTTCCAAGCTGCATTTCTTCCTCTGGGAGGTTTAGCTGAACATGGCCCAGGGTTTCTCTGCTCATTCTGTTCCTTCTGCTTCCATTCATTTCTTTATAGGAAATCCATCTTCCTGGAGGTAGCTTGAGTCATTTTCTGCCAAGTTTGCAGTCAGAAAAGCCTGGCACACCTGCTCTTCTAAGTTTGTATTAATTAGTATGTATTCTCTGTAATATAATTAAATGTAACAATACTCACTGTAAATAAATACAAGTTTCACCATTATGATAGTATTTAGAAATGTTTCATGTTGATAAAATTTGATATGCCCATTATTATTATTATTATTATGGTCTTTAATTTTTCAATAAACATTTGTAGTCAACATTGTTTTTCATCACAGAGCCAAAAAATAGAGTGGAAATCAAGAGTACTGGAGCCATTTGATTTCCAAGTTCATTTATTTTTCCCAATGTACTTATCATGCCTCTCCTTGACTTGGGGTCCTCCACATGCTAGTCTTAAAGGTGGGGTCTGCAGGGGCAGCACTTTCGAGTAGCTCTTCTGGAATCTCCTGGGAGTAAGAGCAGGTACTGCAGGCTTTTCAGTGAACAATCCCCTTGTTTGTTTACCAGGGCCAGGCTGAGCTGTGACTTTGGATGTAGCTGTTGGTCAGAAGAAATAAGCAGGGAAATTGTCAAGGAGGACGTCCACTGTCTTGTGGTACAGCAGCTGTAGACTGCCCGGTTCCTAGGCAACGCCGAGCCTCGACCATCCCTCAGCTGTGTGCTGTTCTGTAGACTCGGATGGCTCTGAGAAGCCAGAGTTCAATGTCAGTGAGGACCTTCCCTGGCTATCCCTGTCTCAGGAACATAGTTGTCTGTCAGCGCAGGAGGCCTGGTGGGCTATGAACTCGGGCTTCTCTGCCCTTAGAGCGTGCCTGTCCTCTGGCTGTGGGAGAGAACTATCAGCAAACATTGCCGTGGGAGCCTTCCGACTCTCACATTTTGCCTTAAGTGGCTAATTGGCTAAACTGAGCCTATCATTTTCTCTCTCCTGTGCATCAATAACCCTTAGCGACAACCAAACAAATCCTCCAGTCCTTATAATTACCGTTTCTTCCATGTTCACAAATGCCAGCAATCTCACAGAAGCCACTGTATCCCCTCAATCTGTCACCCATTCCAAGTCACTGCAGGTGAAATTCTTGGTAATTGCCATGCCGCAGCCTGCCAGAGGTCCTCAGTGCAAACTGAGCACCAGAGATGGAGGCCTCGCTGCCATCTGGCTGGGGAGTGATCCAACTTCAGAGTCGCATTCCAGGCACTGCTGGCTTCCCTTTCTTTGCCCAGTCACTAATTTTGGTGGGCTGTGGAGTGACTAGGTGGTGAGAAATTACAGCCGGCTTGTCCTTGAATGGAAAATGGGAAGTTGTGTGGCAGATGAGGAAAATAAGGCACACGGTGTGGGAGAACTAATTAGGATTGTACTGAAAGGAGTCAATGATCGAGAAGAGAGACAGGAATTACAAGGGTCTTAGTGGGTGAGAAGAAGCAGAATTTGGCATCGATCAGGTGGTTTCTTCTGAGATAAAAAGGGACAGGAGGAAAGAAATACATAGAGCTAAGCTTGTCAATGATAATAATATGTCATAAAACTGATAGTTGTTGAAACCTTTTTTTGTGTGTTAGTCACGGTTCTAAATTCATGGGATGAAATTAGTTTTCATTTAATAATACAAAAGACCCTTTAAAAACATTTCCTTCCAGGTTTTTGACAAAATTCAGTGTATTACAATGGGAAAAATAAGTCAAGCATTAAAACACACAATTTTCTTTCTATTAACACCCATTTCCTTCTGCATTTCTCTTATAGGAGTTAGAATTTATATTTTTCATTTTGTACACTCAAAGATTCGGGAAAGACAGTCATATGCATTCCTTGCTGTTCAATCCTTTATCTTCACTCCAACCCCTTTACTTTTAATTTGATAAGTGGGCCTAAAAATAAAAACTGGCTTGTAGATGGTGCATTGAATATGTAATGAGAGTGGAGAGCTGTGAACATTGCTTTTCACAAGGCTTCTAGATTCAGTCGCCCAGCAGGCAGCGATTTATTACAGTATAGTTGCTACAGAGATTTTAAAAAAGGTGAGGCTTTGCCCTGGGGGCGGGGGGCAAAGTTAACAAGAAGCTGCTCTGTTTCTCGCGGCTTTGGATGGAGATAGTAGGGAGCAGGAGTTGATGGAATGGGATGGGCACCCCTGGAGAGGTCTTTGGCGGATTTGGTGGTGACAGACACCAAGCCGTGCTCTTCCCATGGTCCCATGCAGCTCCCTTTCACTAAGCTGTGACGAGTCCTGTATTTTACATCCATCATTGAATGAATGATCTCGTGATCATTGCAGCTGAATCACTGTGAACATAAAAACCAAGTATTTCTGAATTTTAAGATAGTCGAAGCTTATACGTGTTTGCTACATGAGCCGTTTTTCTTTATAAGCGGCGGTGCTGGTGAGTTCAGACTACAGAGAACAGATGGGTTAGGCAGTAGCAGCACTTGACTTTGTAGAAATTAAATTTCCTCCAGGTTAAGTGATGGTTTAACACAATAGGACCACCAGGTTGCTATTTCCCTGTTGATATTGTCAGTTGTTTTTGAGTAAGTCTATACTTTGTGCAAACTGTAAAGCCAGCTGACCGTCAGCCATGTCTGAAGGAGTCCAGTTGCACCTTCTTGTGAATTGTTCCGCCTGCAGCTACGATGCATGGAGTGGTGTGGGAGCATCGTTTCAGCTTATTTCTTATTGTTTAATTGAAAGAGGAGATGAACTGGTGTAAGAAAGGAAACAATTTAGTACAGTTTGGATTGGACCTCAGATTTATTGCTTAGCAGAACTAGTTATGGTCTTAGCTGTTTTCTTTCTTTCTTTCTTTCTTTCTTTCTTTCTTTCTTTCTTTCTTTCTCCCTTCCTCCCTCCCTCCCTCCCTCCCTCCCTCCCTCCTTTCTTTCTTTCTTTCTTTCTTTCTTTCTTTCTTTCTTTCTTTCTTTCTTTTCTCTCTCTCTTAATAGAATCACCTACAAAAAGATTAAAGAGTCTGAAAAGATGAATTTCAAAGTACGTTTGTCATTTGTACTCAGTCATGTTTTCTTCTGTATGCGTGTGTTGCTCCATGTACAGGTGTCTGCATGTGAAGCCTGGAGTTGACTCTGGGTGCTTTCTTTGTAGTTTTATGTTAAATTGATACACGCTAAGCTGGAGTAATTTCAAAAGGAGGAGTCTTGATCGAGAAGATGCCTTCATGGTTTTGGCCTACAGGTAAGTCTGTCTGCCCAACATTTTCCTGATTATGATGTAGCAGGGCCCAGCCCACCAAGCAGGTGGTCCTGAGTTTATAAGAAAGCAGACAAAGCAAACCACGAGGAGCCAGCTCTAGGGCCCCTGCTTTAGTTCCTGCCTCTTGGTTCCTACCTTGACTTTCCTCAGTGAAAGTGTAAGACTAAGTTAACCCTTTCTTTCCTGTGTTGCTTTTAGTCATGGTGCTTTATAACAGCAACAGAAACCCCAGCTAAGACAGGCATCCTCTCTCAGTTACCGAACAACTTATTTTTAGAGCCAGGGTCTTTTATGGCGCCTGGAGCGCACTTACTCAGCCAGGTTGGCCGGCTGGCTCGCAAGCCCCAGGGACCCTTTTGTCTTTGCAGCCCCGTTGCTGCGATTACAGGTGTGCACCATATAACTTTTTATGTGTGAGTGCCGGGACTTGGAACTCTTGTCCCTATGGCAAGTACTTTATCTTCCAAGCTACACGTCCATCAATTCTTTAGATATCATTTAATCATCTGGGATGCTGTAAACTATAAGCAATGAAAATGACCAGTATGTTATTTTTTTAATTTAATGGCTTGATGGTTGTGAATAAAAGGAAATATTTTATCTATCTATCTATCTATCTATCTATCTATCTATCTATCTATCATTTTGCTGTTGTGAGACAGGGCCTGCTATGTAGCCCAGGGTTGCCTCCGATTCACCGTCCACCTCTCCCAGCTTCCTGAGTGCTGAATTACAGGTATGTGTCACTAGTCCCTACTTACTAGGTTATATTCTAATGGGATAAATGTTCAAAAAATATACTAGTTTTGTTGGTTACAAATGGCAAAAACATTGTTTAAGTAATAATGGAACTATGGTAGTTAAGACATTATTGTGAACTTGTCCACATCTGCACGTAAAAACAATGGATCAGACAGCAAAACTCAGAGCTTATTGACAGCATTTCTGTGAGGGTGTGCATGTGTGCTTGTGTGTGTGTGTGCACATGGATGTGGAGGCAGGAGGACAACCTTGGATGTCTTTCTAGGCCCCGTACCCCTTGTTTCTGAGGTCCTGGCTCTCATCGTCATGGCTCGCATCTGAGAAGCTGGCTGGTCAGCGATCCCTGGGGATCCTCATGCCTCCCCAGCACTGGGATGGCTAGCAGCTGTACCACCATGACTGCTTCCTCTCATGTCCTGCCTGGGACTGGACTCAGGTTCTTGTACTTGCAGGGATGGGCTTTGCTAACAGAAGTATCCTCCCGGTCCTTATAGACAATATTTACAAGAAACTCAGAGGGTAATTATTTTTAGTACAAAAATGTTTTAGTACAAGCACAAAACATCCACCTCCAAACGCGCAGTGTCAGTGTCTACACGGGAGAAAGCAGGCCGCTCCTGGTAGTCAGATAAAGAGAGTCGGGGCACGGGGAATTCACTGGATGTGGGAGTCTGGGGAAAGCATCCAGTACAGAGGTGTGACTAACCCGGTGCAGTGGACCAACAGGACCCACAGCATGCGCTGAAGGAACCACTCAGCCGCCACATTCATTTTTAAACCTGGCTTGGAAGAATGCTGTCTGAGGACAAACAAAAGCAAAATGGGTCAGTCAGGACGGGAGAACTGAGAGAAGGAAAGGGAGGCACCTGGAGAAGTGAGAAAGCAGACAGAACCAGGAAGTGTGAGCAAGCAAGCCACTATCTTTCTGTATACCACCAAGAAACCCAGAGGAGGGACCTCTGGGAACTAACTAAAGATACTTGCCACTTCTGCTTTTCTACAGCTTCAGGGGAGGGAATTTCACCTAAGATGCGTTACATAAAAATATCAAGATCAAACTCCATGCAATTACTACAAGAAAAGAACCTAAGGATCAGCGTAAAATTTCTGATCAACCCACAAACCAGTAACACAACAATTGCAAGTTATGAGCACAATATGAGCATTTTAGCTTGGATAATGTATGTATTAGGCTCTGGCTTGCATAAGCAGAATTATAGGTGTAAAACAAGAAGACTGTTGCATCATGCAGCAAGTGTGGGACATGGGAAGACGCAGAGCCACAAAGGGAAACCGATAAGCAATGAACTAGAATGCAAGAAATCTTAAGGAGAAAATGTAAGTTAGAATTCTGGGGTTTCTCTCTTTTTACTCATCTTCAATCTTAGTTTATCTGCACATTTACTTTTCTGTCAACAAACTGTGTTTGTTTTACTGTCATGGCTCAGAGGGGCCCAGACCACATGGGAAAGTTGTGAGTCTCTAAAGTGAGTCTTTTTCTGTTTGACTGAGCTGCCGAATAGCTTCCCAGCAGCGACATAGTTATCATGCGAGTTTGTGTGTGCAGAGGGAACGACAGTTCCTAGAGGTGTTTGGAATAGTCTGAGAAAATGAGGCGTCCTCTCTTGGCATTGTCCTGGATGCTGTGATGTGACCCGCTCTGTTTGGCCACGCACCCCACTCCGATCCCTGGTAGACGGGAACCTCTGAAATAGTGACCCAACAGAAATCCTCCTTTAATTTTTCTTTCTCTGTTATTGGTAACAGCCAGGAAAATGTTAATACAACAAGTATGTGGTATTTGCTTTGTTTCCTTGCCCCACGGGAGACGTCGTGTTTAGCTTTCTCCAGGTATGACACACCACGCACTCATGCGCGCGCACACACACGCGCACACTCATGCACATACACGTAGAGCACACATGCACAACATACACCTGAAGACACACAACAAACGTGCACACACACACAACACACACAGCATATGTACACTACACACAGCACACAGCTGTAACAGAAACACACACACATACACACCATACTAATGCACTCATCCATTCAACACACATGCACACACACAACACATGTGGCATACACACACTACACACATTTTTATTGGGTTGTAGAATATAACCCGATATATTAAATATAACATGAAGATTACACTTCATATAACTTTGTACATTTAAAAGTATCTTTTTTGATGTCTTTAACACTTTAAAATTTTATTTATTTACTTCTGTGTCCATGTGTGAGCACATGTGTGTTGCAGTACATGGCTGGAGGTCAGAGGTCAAGTTTGGGTGATTCTCTTCTACCGTTTTGGTTTCAAGGGTCAGACTCAGGTCACCAGGTTTGGTTGCAAATGCCTTTTCCCACTGAGCTGTCTTTTGGGTACACTGGTGTTCTTTGAGGCAGTTTTTCCTGCCTCTGTCTCTTTAGTGATAAAACTGGGGTGTGTGCCAGCATGCTTGGTATGTATTCTGGAGTGTTCTAACAAATGTATGTTGGGTACCAATTCTCTGTATTTCAGAAGCTGCTTTGGCCATGTCACTTCCACCTGCCTCCCTCCCTCCCATTAGCCTTTCCTCCCTCCTGTCCTCCTTTTCTCCCTCCTTCCCTCTCTCCCGCTCTCCCTCCATTCCCCTCTTCTTCCTTCCTTTCCTTCCTCCTTTCCTCTTTCCCTCCCTCCCTCTTTTCCACCCTCCTTCTCACCATCCCTCCTTCTTTCCCTTTGTCCCTCTCTGTTCTTTTCTTTCTAACTTCTCTGCTTAGAAGAGTTTTAGGTTGGTTTAGGTCATGTTTTAGAGAATTATCTCTGTGTTTCTTTTTTAAAGTTCTATGTCCTAGAAAAAGCATTTTGAAAGTCTTTCTCCCAAAGGTAGCAGTTATGTTATTTCTGAGTTCATCTTTTGATTCAAGTAAGTAAAGTTGCCTTTAAGTAGGCTATTATTTGATATCTGCCAACTTACTGGAAGGATTTAAATTACAGTCCAGTATACTCTCTTGTCTGATATTACACCAGCGTTAATCCAAAAGTCAGAACATCCCCAAATATAAATCTGACTTTAAATTCCTTTGAGCCTATCTCACCCAAAAGTTACTAACCCATGAAACAGGGTGTAAACCTCTTGCTCAAGGCAGCGAGGACAGTATTCTGTGACTAAAAAGAGTTCATTTAATATTTTGGACTCTCATACATGTCCAGTGTTATTAGGGAATATGAACATTAACATTTATTATTTGTACATTTGCAAAAGAAAACATTTTAAATATAAAAAGATTCAAACCATTTAAAATCTGAATATAAGAATATTTTGGTCAATCTTTTTTTTTTTTTTCTGAGACAGAGTTTCTCTGTGTAGCCTTGGTTGTCCTGGACTTGCTTTGTAGACAGACTGGCCTTGAACTCACAGAGCTCCACTTGCTACAGGTGTGTGCCACTGTGCCCGGCTAGTCAATTCTTTCTTTTGTGTGTGTTGTTGTGTGCATGCAGGTTCATCTGTGTGTGCCTGTCTGTGTGTGTAGGCTTCGTTTTCTATGTCCACTTCACTTTTTGAGATGGACTCTCTTGCTGAGCCTATAGATTCCTAACCGGACAAGAGTATCTGGCTCTCGAGCTCCAGCCACCCTTCTGTGGCGGCTCCCCCAAGCTCTGATTGAATGCCAGCTTTCTGTGAGTACTGAGCGTGCACACTCGGGCCTTTATGCTTGTGTGGCGTGCTCTTTGCTCACTAAGCCATCTCTCAGCCTCTTCATCAATACTTCTCTGAAGACATTTAGAGCTCTTGTGGGAAGGACGAGGAGTAGAAAAATTCTTGAGTCAGCCCTGCATTAGTGACAGAGGAGGAAAAGAAGAAGGCAAAGCAGGATGCCAGGTGTAGGCTTCGCAGTTTAGTGCCATCTTGGCTCCTGTGAAGGGATTTTATTCTGAGTGACTATTGGTCAGAATCTGCAAGTCGGTGGAGTCAGAGGTGCCCTGGGACAGGAGTCTCACTCTGGCACTTTGGAACACTCTTCTGTCATGCGCTGAGATCCACTCACCCGTGCCAGCCACTCATCCATTAATTTACCCATTTTCTTACTCATCCAGTCATACAAATGCGTGAAATTGCATTAAGCCTTTCCATTCTTGATCCCTAATGTGAGTTGTCGCTCCAGGCTGCTCTCCTGCTTCGTCCTTCTACACACCTCAGAAACCTGATTTCCTTTCATTGTGACATTTAAAGTTACAAGATGAATCTATGCCCCATAACAAAGAAACAAGGAATGATTTCCAGGATACCGAGAGGAAACTGGAAAAAGTTGCTCCAGCCGCATTATATGTAGGAGAAAACACTGCAGCCTGCTAACATTTCTAGTTTCCCCCTTCCAGTGTTAAACTTTGTACTCATACTTCAAAGCAGCACAAATCATAAACCACTAGTTTTTAAGCTTTGGCCCTGTGTTCTGTGTTCTTAGGAGCCCCTGTAATGACCTATGCCTTACTTAAACAGAAAGAAAATTTATTCATGATGTTAAGTAGCTCAAAGTGCATCTCGCTAAGATACAAACTGGATTTTATCCTTACAGCTGGTGAAAGGACCCATATGTAGCCTTTTGAAGCATTGTTCTAGAGACAGCTGGCTGCTGCTGCCAGGCACAGGTGTTGCCAAACTTCCCTGGAGTTTCCACAGTTCACTGGATGCCTCTGCTCATACTGGAGCACTCTTCCGAGGGTCTGTGTTTGGATAGAAGATCTGAAATGGAGTAAGCACATGCTCTAACTGTGGAGAACCTGAGAAAAATGAGCATCCGGCCTGGGCCCAGGATGTGACAGAAAATGTTGGAAGTACATTAAGTGTTACCAGTAGGGCCAAGGGTGAAGCTCAGGGGTAGAGTGTCTGGCAAGCATTCGTAAGAGCAGCCGTACTCCAGTTAGGGTTATTATTTATATGGTGAAACACGATAACCAAAGCAGCCGGGAAGGAAAGTGTTTGTTTAGATTACACTTCCACACCTCAGCTGTTAGGCAGCAGCTCAAGGCAGAAACCTGGGGGCCAGAATCTGGAGGCTGGTCCCTCCCACATTAGTCACTAACAAAGAAAATGCCCGACAGGCTTGCCTGCAGCCGATCCTATGGAGGTATTTCCTCAACTGATGATCCTCTTCCCAAATGACTCTAGCTTCTGTCAAGACAGTATGAAACTAGCTAGGCCAGCCTTCAATCCTAACAAAACAGGTTATGGGTTGCATTAATGACCTCCAAAGATGAACAGTGTCTACCGGTCGGTGTTTCTCCTTGGTTGTCAAATTTGAATTGTCAATTTGACCAGGTTTAGAATCACCTGGGAGCTAGGCCTCTAGGAGCCCCTCTTCGGAGTTACCTTACTGAGATTATTTAATCCATCCACCGTGTGTAGAACCATTCCCAGGAGTCTAGGTTTATATAAAGACCTATGTATTCATGAAGGTGTAGGAGTCTAGACTCTAAAAAGAAAAGTGAGCTCAGCTCAAGATTTCACTGCTTCCTGTGTCCTGATCGTGGGTATGATGTAGCCAGCTATTCTGAGCTCCCACCATGCTGGACTGAACCTTTGAAGGTGAGACAGAATAAACTCTTTTTCTCTTCAGTTACTCTTTGTCAAAGTATTTTATCACAGCAAATGCAAAGAAAACCAAGGCACTATGCAAAACCAATAGTCTTACTTCCTCCCCCGCTCCAGTCTTTAAAATGATCAACAACAGCAAAACCAAGGCTCTAATCCAGCCTCATAACTTAATGTGACCAGGCCAACACACCATCTCTCTGGCCACGTCACATTCCAAACTCTCATTGGTTTTTGCATCCGATTCCATGTCCAGTGTCTTCAACTGAGACCTTTCTCCTCCACTCACACTGTGAGTCTTCTTAGATAATCTATAGCATGTATGAGTAAAACAAATGATATGCTTTCCGTACAGAGGTCGGGGAAATAAAGAAAATCACTAAATGGAACACTGCAGGTATCACAGAGAAAGAGGAGTTTTGTGACACATGCTACTGCAGGGAGAATTTTGGTTTCTTTAAAAACCTAGTTATGTTATGTGAACATAGTTTTATTTGAATCCCAGGTGTGGGATATGGGGCTGCTTCAGATTGTCCACAGCTGTTAACTATGGATGTCTCATGCCCTAGGAGGGATGTGATTTTTGCCAGCTGCAGATAGTTTAATTTTATTTTGGGAACTCTGGAGAAGATGTTAATGGCAGAGCCTCTAGGGGGCCTGTAGCTGTTGCTGCCCCTCCCCTGGCCCCTATCCCTGTTCCCCTCACTTCTGTGCTGCTGCTGGTGTCTGCTGCTGCTGGTGTCTGCTGCTGCTTGTGTCTGCTGCTGTGTTTTGCTATTGCTGGTTTGCTGGACAGTCAATGATGGAGATTGGACTTGCCCTTAGGTACTTGATGCCCCTGATCAGCAGGGAGTTGCCCGAAGAGGTCTGAATCCCCTTACCCCTATTACCTTCTTTCTTGCCTGCCTAGTGTTGGGATGTTGGAAGGGATTGGGGTGGAGAGGGATGGTAGTTATAAGAACCCAATAAAATAGCTAAAAAGTGCGCCTACATACTATCCCTCTGGTGTTTTCAGAAAATTATACAATCATGGTTCCTATAGTGACACCCTCTTCTTCACATAAGTTATTTGCCACCAAGAGGATTAAAAACTTTTTTAAAAACATCACACACAAACATATACTCAGATAGCCCGGTGGTGGTGGTGCTCACCTTTAATCCCAGCACTTGGGAGGCAGAATCAATTAGATCTCTGTGAGTTCAAAGTTAGCCTGCTCTAAGGATAGAGTACCAGGGAGGCCAGGGTGGCCAGCAGTGAAACCTCTTCTTTAAAAATAAATAAATAAATAAATAACAGAAAGGCTAGTGAAACTAGCTAAAGTCATTTTACATTCTGATGTCACCTTCCAGTTTTTTCTGCCGTATATCTAACTTACCACTCTTGTATGTTCTACTGGAGATGAATCTTACTGAGGAGGCTATCTTTTCGTACTACTAGGAGAAAACACTTTTTTTGGATATTTGATGAGCATATTTGCAATGAACAAGTATTTCGGAGTACTTATGTGCCTGGTTCCGGGAGAGCCTTGTGGCTCTGAGGACACAGTTTTTCTGCTTTAGAGAGCCACACCCATTTAGGAAGGGCAGGTTCGATTGCTGCCTTTACCTCAGGGCTCTGAGTAGTTAAACCAAATCATAGCTCGTTAAAAGTTTCCCATCCATTTTTCTCATCCAGTTGTCTGCATATCAAATTGGACTCGACTGAGTTTAGAGCTGAGAGAGCTGAACATTCGTTGAATCCCCTGTTTTTCTCAGAGCATCAAGAAGCTGTGTGTGCACGGAGCAGTCGGTAGCTCCAGTTGCCCTGGTTACACGGTGCATTTTGCCAGGCTTTCAGAAGGATGTGAACCCTAATTAACCTTAAAATTAACAGGCTAATGGCAAGGGTTTCATAACAATTCAAAAGGAGAGGCAGAAAATATCTCGGAAAATGTAAATCTAAGGAGACACTTGTAAGCTTGCTGCAATACAAAAAAAAAAACCACAACAAAACAAAAACAAAAAAACCTTAGTGGGCTTTAAAAAGGCTGAGAGCCTGCAGAGCACCCATATTAAAACAATGACGAGTGTGTGTCTGTTGCATGTGTGATGTGCGCGCTTGTTAGTGTGTGTGCACCTGAGTACATGTACGTGTAGAAGCAGAAGGTTGAGGTAGGATGTCTTTCCTCTCTCGACCTTTTTTTTATGACGGAGTTTGTAACTGAACCTGATGCTCGTTTACTTGACTCGGCTGCTTGACCGATGAGCTTCTAGGGAGGCATCTGTTTCTGTCCTTCCTCACCCCAGTGCTGGGGTTACAGGCAGGCGCTATTGCACTCAGTATTTTATGTGGGTGCTGGAGAGCCAAACTGTGGAATTCATGTTTATATGGCAAACACTTCACCAAACAAACCATTTTCCCAGTCGGACGACTATATATATTGTCAGCTATAGTTAAAAGCTTTGAAACAAATTGGAAAAAATGGTTTAAAGGTATATTTAGTCCAGCAGCTTGTAGTGTAATTATTTTCTAAAGCTAAAATGAAAACTTTTTAGGGAAGACTGCCCATACTGACTTGGAAGACTAGATGGGCGAGGCATTTTGCTCTTGCAGTTTGCATTGGGCGGAAGTGGGGATAAATTGAGTCAGGTGTTGACTCTGTTACATGGACTTGTTACAGAGAGATTAAAATATTTGTTATTGTGACCAAGCATAAGAACGGACAATGGAATGTGGAGATTTGGCAGAAAGGGGCATCGCAGTGTGGGTGTTCTGCTGATGAGAAAATCAGGGGCAGCTAGCAGACTTGATTGGGACACAGGTGCTGGGAAGACAAGAACCAGTCTACACTAATACAAGACAATTCCAGAATGTAGATGGTAATTAGCTCCAGCTTTCCCTTGCCTTATCCCTGCCTTTCCTGGTTTTTATATTTTTATCTAGTTTTCTTGATCATTTAGTTATTTCTCAGTTGTTCAATGTATGTGCCAGGAAGCAGAGCTCTGGAAGGGTTTATCCCTAAGAATGGACAAGATTAAAGCAGGTGCTTGAACTGTCAAGTTAGCCTGTGTGATACACAACCTTTCTTCAGCTTCCCCGAACTCTGCATGGCTCCCTTACTCCTCCTCCCAACACAGCTTCCGTTTCATGGAGAATGAAATTCTGCTTTCAGCAATTTCAGAGTAACCTCACCTTATCCACAGGACTTTAGGGATCATGGAAGAGGCCAGATTACACGTTAACCTTCAGCTGAGCAGCTCAAGTGGACGCCACGGCAAATGTGAGTGTTCCAGGCTGACGTTTGGCAGGGGGTCCTGTTTCTCCTAGCTCTAGGGTAACAATTATGAAATTTATGCAATGTTAACGTCAGTGTGAAATTAAACAATAAAATGAACGTACTTGGCAGAGTTTTCTTTGTTTTATTAAGCCAGTGAAGAAAACTCACTGACAAGCTCGGTGGCCCCCTCCTCTTTTACCTTGGTGCTCTCTTTTCAGAAGCCTTTGCTTTTCAGCGTGAGGAGAGGGGCGCAGGTGTTTCTACACTAAGTCCCATATCCCTGATTGGATCTTTAGGTCTGCTAAGATTTTTCTGACATCTTTGTGGATTGTCTTTTAGCCATAGGACATTTCTCCCTGCTGATATATGGATTGTGAAGTCACATTGACTGTATTCCATTTCTGAGGGTTTCTGTAGCTTGGGGAAGATCACGTGTGGCAACCTCCAAACAGGAACAGTTCTCCAGTAGTTTCCCCACAGGTGGCACCGAATATTATGCTTGGCCAACGTACGTTGATTTAAGATTATGGTTAGAAATTAAACTTAAAAAAACTTCACTGTAAGAACGCTAGACATAATCTCTTTTACAAATAGTATTCTTATTCTTTCTTGATGGATTTACATTTCTTTCTTCTACCAAGTCCAACACTAACGTCACATTACTGTGATTTATCTCGAGAGCACGTAGTGACATTATCTACCCTAGAATGATGGACAAAGCTAAGAATCAGAGCTGAGAAACCATTTCCTAAACTTTAAACCTTATTTTCCACATGTCCCTTGGGCATCTAGGGCGATTTTTATTTATTTTCCCTTTAAAAATACTATAAAGTGTTTATTTTCTTTTAGGAAAAAAAAAAGATCTGCCATTATCACAGGAAAAAATGAGATGATGGAAATTAACTTCAGCCTCTATCAAGAGGACACCATCCTTCTCTAGGTATTTCCTTCACTTTGAAAGACAGGCATTATTACATTTCTACTTTCTTAAGGTTCGGGCACTGTCATAATATTCTCCAGGCTTTCAAAATCTGGCTAATGACTTAATCCAATTGTTTAATTACCTGAAGATGTAAGTGGGAATTGAATAAAAGCAATTTGAGAGCTGTAACTGGATCTATTTCAGTTTCATAACAATAGATCCTTGCTTCAGGGTTTGGCTGCTTTTGTGTTTAGATAAATAGCCTTTTGGTGAAGGTCAGATTGAATAAAATGTTTAGCATTTAAAACTTTGCTGTGCCTCCTACTTAAAGCTTTTTTATGAAGCAAAAAATATTTTTTTAAGTTTTTTTTATGCTTAAAAATCAAAGAATCTCCATCTCCTGTAGAAGCTTCCTGAGGAGCCCTCCTGTGAAGAGAGAAGAGAGGTATAGGACAAACATTCTCTAATTCCTTATTTGCACCCCATCTCTTCCATTGCCTGCCTTTTCCCTTTCGCTTTTTCTCTTGACCCTGGATTAGTTTCTTATCAGGCAGAACTGTGAGAATCCCTGCTGGGAAGTCTCAGCCTGAGACACGATTTCCTGCAGAGGGGAGGAAATATTCTAGCTTCCCCTTGATTGATAAGAAGGGCATATCCCTGCTGAGCACCTGCAGAGAGCAAATCCTGGCTGCAAGCAGAGGTGGGTGTTCTTCAGGCATTGATCTCACCCCAGAGCTTGCCATACTGGAAAGGCATCAGGGAGCTGAGGCGAACTGAAATGGTCTTTGGTCAAGGTGTGGTCAGATTCACTGTGACGTGGATTAGGAAGGGGCCTACAAGGTGCTGGGATTAGAGGACTATGATGGATGTTGGTTACAGAGGACAGATGCATGGACATAGTGGCCTTTATTCAGAGCTGTTTGTGTTACGACTGCTATTGTTTAAGAATGGCATTTTCTAATTAGTGGAAGTGCTTTAGGTACATTATCTATAATAATCATTCTTAAATGATAACAGCACATATGGAAATTAGGACGGAGCATAAAATTAAAGGTATTTGAATAATTATAGCGCAATCAAGTCAAAAGTAGCAATGCCTGTTTTTGAGGCTGGATTTTGTGGAAAACAGCACAAGAACATTCGTGCTTTAGAAGTTGAAAGCATTTTGACAGCACAACTGCATACATTTCCAAGAAGTTTGGGTGGTTTTCTTTCTCCATGCACCATCATCAAGTGAAAATAATGGTTGTACAAATGAGCTCTGAGTTAGAATGAATAGATTAATATTTCAAATAGCTTCTTAAACATGTTTGCCTTATGAGACCATTACAACACAGTCTATATTTGACATGTGTCCTATGTGATAGTGAAATATTATTGTTCTAAATATTTAAAAAGTTGTGCTAACTGACTGGAGTCTAAAACTGACTAAAAGGAAAATATACTTAGGACATTAACTAAGTGCCTAAACTATGTTTGGTTGAGAGGATTTGTAGGTATAAAATATAGTTCATATCTTAGAAATGTTTTTATGCCATGTTAATAAACATTTTATGCCATGTTAAAATCAGAATGTAATAATTCAGTGCACTTAAAATCACGTGATGAATATATGTGAAAGAAATAGAGAGGAATGTCCTATTCCTGTTGTGGCTAAGTTCTCCCCTAGTTTCTTTGGTGAAGATAGCTTACTTTTCATGTTATCATATTAAGAAGTTACCGAGGGTAATGGCAGATATCCAAATAACAGTTCCCTGAGAGATGTTCACCCTCTAACCTTGTTCCCAGAAATCTGTTATGCTACGTGTTTTTATGTTATATGTCATAAAGGACCCTGCAGATGTAATTGAAAGTAAAAGCTTTTCAAGGAGGAGGTTATGATGGGCTCTCTGAGTGTGCCAAGTATAATTGTATGTGTTTATACAGCAGAGGAAGGCAAAAGAGTCAGAGACATGAGGCAGAAGGGAGACTGAGGAGAAAATGGTGGGAGGAGAGGTAGTGGGATAGTGAGAGAGACATGATGAACTATCCTAGGCTCTGAGATGTAGAAGTTCACCTGAGGGATAGTGAGAGAGACATAATGAGCCATCCTAGGCTCTGAGATGTAGAAGTTCACCTGAGGGATAGTGAGAGAGACATAATGAGCCATCCTAGGCTCTGAGATGTAGAAGTTCACCTGAGGGATAGTGAGAGAGACATGATGAGCCATCCTAGGCTCTGAGATGCGGAAGTTCACCTGTTCCCAGAGCATGTGGCTTATCCTGCTCATACAAATACTGGGAGAAAAAAATTAGTGCAAGGAGATATTATTCAAGGATGGCCCAGAGCCATATAGAGTCCTTTGTGGAATACATTAGAGTACTAGGAGATTATCAGTCCTGTGTGAGGTAGTGGACTGAGAGCTCCAGAGCTCACACTGATCTCTAACAATAGCCAGAAAGGAAATGAAGACATCACTTCAAAGCCAAGGAATGAGAATCAGTTCATGAGTTCAGCCTTCCCAGAGCCCCTAGCTTGAGGCTGCTTTTACCAGCCGTTGACTCCATCTCTATGAAATCTAGATCAGAGAAACCAGTTGAGCCACCCTGTAGACTAGGAAAGACTCCTAAGTATGCAGTTTTAAACTACTAAATTTGTGGTGGTTGGTGAGGTTGCCAAGAGGAAGTGATACCGTAGTGTACAGAAGGATATGCAAATCATGTTTGTGTCTTCACGACCTTTTCTCCTTCTGCAGTCCCACGAAGCCACCACCCAGGTCAAGAAACAGAATCCTTTAGGAATGCTAGAAGAGTCATTTGTGATCCCTGACCACATGGGAAATACGGTTTTCTGTCTTGTTGGGTCTTCATGTCTGAAGGCTCCTACAATACATAAAGCTTAAGATGAACATGTGTACGTTTCTCTCTTGCCAACATTCCTTTCATCATGGGGCTCTCAGCCATGAACTTTATGATAGGTGAGAAAAATATATTGCCTTTTCTTCCCCCACAAAGGGAGTGAAAACAGATAGTTTAAGCAATGAGAAGAGATTTGGAGTTCGTTTGGAATGCATATTAAACCTGTGGTTTATATCTTGGATATGTGAATAATTGCTACAAGTCTATAAGTGAAAGACAAACAGTTCTATAAACAGTGGGCAAAGCGCTTGAATCGATGTTTCACAAAAGTGGATATGCAAAAGGTCAACAGGTCCATGGAGAGGTGGTTGGTGCCACCAGTCACCAGGGGAAGGACAGCACAGGAGCTGCCACCGTAGAGACTGACCAGCTACGCTTTGACTATCAGTGTGTCAACCACAATGCAGAGCGACTGCATCGCTCCCACACAGCTCACGGGCATGACACTGGTGCAGTCTGGAGAACTGCTTAGAACAGGGTCCTAATGCTGCGACCCTTAACCACTCATATGGTTCCTCATGCTGTGCTGACCCCCAACCAAAACATTATTTTTGTTGCCACTTCATAACTGTAATTTTGCTATTGTTATGAATCATAATGTAAATATCTGATCTGTGACCACTGCACAAGGGTCATTCAAAGGGGTTGAGACCCACAGGCTGAGAACTGTTGGTTTAGAAACGTCCACCAAAATGAGTCCTGTTAGTATTTCCACAGCCAAAAGCTCACTAGAGGAGCAAAATTATTTCAGGAGTGGACTCATTCTTTGGGAGCTGGCTGTGAGAACAACTGGGAGAGATAAGAAGAACAGGAAAGGTCAACGTGAGGGGTTCTGTATGTTTGAGAGGAACCCAGCCCTGTATGAGTCTGTCTCCTCTAACAGGGCTGTGGGCATTATGAATAAATGAGATGTTTACAAAGCTACATGGCCTTGCTGCGGAGGTGTTCTCCTCTGCTCTGAGGCAGGGACTCAGCCGTAGGAGGTCAGCCTGGACTGTGGGCCATGGAGGCAGCACCGCCCTTATTCTCCTTAGCAGCAGGAAGCAGGTGGAGCTGCAAGGACAAGCAAGCTGGTTCTTAGGTCCTGTTTCCCAATAGAAACAGGTAAAAGTTGCGAACATAAGCGACCCCATGTTCCTCTTAAATACTGCCTTAACTGACATGCAAACCAGGACTATACAATGAAAATATCGCTGCTGCTGCTGGAGTTGCTTTCCTTGCAAAAGCAAGCTTGACTGTTGGATTTTAAAGAGAACATTGCCAAGCTTGGGTTTTAATCCATCTCTTTTTGTGTGTGTGACTTCCGTTAAAACACGTCTACTCCCTTTAGGACTCTTGTCTCTTTAATGTTAATGACCAAGGTCTTTTCCTTGGCCTCCGAGGCATGAGGACAGTAACTTCAGCTGCACTGACACGTGTTCTTTTCATCTTGATGCTGTTGATAGCATCGCCGTCCTCTCTCCTTCCTGCTTATCGTCCCTTGCTTTTATCTGCTTATAGAGAGACTTGCAGGCATTTTACATGTTGAAGACATTTCCTTTCTCAGTTCTCACGTCCATTCTTTCTCTCTGTGATATAGATGAATACAAACTCTAATGCTTATTTTTTTTCTTTTTCTTTTGGCTGTTCTTTATTGACCAGAGGAAAGTAAACAGCTTGATTGTTCTCAAAGCCTGTCTCATGCCTCATTAGGTACCGGGAGCAAGCAGACAGACGGCAGCAGCTTTACTTGCTCTGCGGAAACATCTGATTTATTTTTATGAATAAGTTATAGTCTTGAAGACACCAGTCACAAGTGGCGCCATATACATCTTAAAAATGAAAGATGTTTGCTTGTGTGTTATGAAATAAACCCGCTCATGGAATTCCTTTGAGGGGAAAAATAAATAGTTTCTTAGAACAAATTGATGTGTTAAACTATATTACTTGGTTGTTTTCCCCAAATCCAGTGATTTGGATGCCTTGGCAAAAAGCTTCAAAAGCACAATATCATCGACAGCTCAGAAGGTTGGGAAAGCTACGTTTCCTGGCTGGATGCAAGTTTCTTTCATCCTGTTCTGATGGAGAATGCTCTTTATCTGTAGCACGGCACCTGTTCTTTTCACAGGGCAGAATTATTGCATTTGGAATGTATCTGTTTAAGTGATTTTGTTGATTATGAACAAGTTCCTCAAACATCTCACAGCAGAAGGTCTGGCTGGGGCAGGAAGCGTTGGAGGACCTGGGATGAGAAGAGAAGCACTTGCAGTTACGAAACAAAACTAATAACCTCATGTTGTGAACTAGTTCACCATTTCCAGCTTGTGTTATCTTAATAAGCATGATGGGTGTTTTCAGCAGTGATTGCTAGACAAAATGATCACATCAGAAGTTAAGATTAAAACTGCTTGCTCGCAGTGAAGTCCTTGTTTACCTCTGCATTTCTTAAAGAAATGTGAGAAGGCTTTTTGGCTGTGACTTCCAGAGTTTTCTGTATCCATCTCACCTTCTCAGAGTAAGCCAAACACAATTATCTCTGAAGCATCGTCTTCGCCTTCCCATTTGTGATGGATAGATTTAATGGTCAACATGATACAACGTAGAGAGTCTCTGTTATGGGAAGTCTACATTGCATTGGCTTGTAGAAACGTGTGTGGATTGTCTTGATTGCCTTAATTAAAATGCAAAAACCCGCCCCAAATGGAGGTGCCACCTTCCAGAAGACTTTCCAGAAGACTGTGCTTCTTTGGCCTTCGTGCTCATTGGTGTGTTTGCCTGCCCTGTTGCTGCCACTGCTGACCCTTTCCTGAAGTTAGAACTAGCCGCCCTCCAGGAGTCCTCCAGGCCTTTGGAGCCAGACCAGGAGAGGTGAAGCACCCATCCTTGGGGACTGAGCAATTACCGGACTTTCTGCCTCTCCAGTGCGAGGCGTAAGACTTTGGACTCTATTTCAACCATATCGTGTAAGCCAATCTAATGAACAATCTTTTAAAATACATTGACTCTTTTGGCTCTGTTCCCCAAGACACCCTTAAAACTCTCTTCCTCCCTCGCTTGGTTTCTGTGCTCATGGTACTTTATTTCTCCTTGGTTCCCCTTTCAAGTCCCAGATTCGACTTTTTCAGTGCTTAGAGTTTGCTATCAGAACTGCTCTGAGGAAAACTACTGCTTCATGACATGCTGTTTGAAAGTATCAAACTCAGAGGCTGGGCAGTGTGGTCCACACCTCTAATCCCAGCACTCAGGAGGCAGAAATAGGCAGATCTCTATGAGTTCAGGGCAGCCTGGTCTACATAGTGAGCTTCAGACCACCCAAAGCTACACAGTGAGACCCTGTCTCAACAAGCGTGTACATGCACACGCGCCGACACACACACACACACCATCACCCCCACCCCCAAACAACAACACCAGAAAAACAAATAGGCATATCAAACTCTGTACCAGTAAGTATCAATGGTCTTGAGTTCCAGTTTGGGCTCATTTAGTTCAAAGAGAATACCACTTTCAATAGATTTATTAATCAAGTGATATCAAAATATTTCCCAGGGGTTTACCTAATGTAAAGTATAATATTAAGCATCAAATACCAAGGAGAAGAAAAAGCTGTTTTTCTCTAGAGCATGTAGAGATTGTGTGCAAGGCTCATTGGAATGGTATGACTTACAGTGCTATTCAGGCATGGCTAGCCAGTTGGGGCATCATACCTTAGAAACCAGAATATTCTTAAGACCTTCCTAGCACTTTCTTAACTGAGAAGCTGAGACTCGGAACAGAGGTAACACGTGTAATGGGGTTCCTAGAGCAACTTAACAGCATGGCTGGCTTAGACCTGGTCCTTGAGTTGAGTGTCAGACTGTCAGTTAATGCAATATGTCTCAGGAAGAAAAAGTCACAGAAGGCCACTGGAGAGATACAAACCTGAGCTGGCCTTTGATGTGGACAGGTTCAAGTGAGAGGTATGGCAGAGCTTTCCATGGGAACTCTATGGGACAGGGTAGCAGACAGGGATGGGACAGTTATTCTTCTTGTTGGAAGCTCTGGGTAAAAAAATCCAGAAAATCTGAGGACTATGATCACTTTGGAAACATTCTCCTCGCAGCAGACAGCAGGGTTGCTTGTGGTATGTGAGAAAATAACATTGGAGAGGTTGAGGATGGGGTTAGAGAAGAAGCTGAGGCAGAGAGGATGAGCACTTTGGGGTGTGAATTTAGGAGGGGAATAAGGAGCTGAACAAAGGAGATTCAAGGTAGGGCCTTGGAGGGGAAAAGAAGAACAAATGAAGTACTGTGAGCAGAGAAGGAAAAGTCAGGGGAAAGGCTGGTTTTGAGGGGACTGATGGTTGTGCTAGACTTCAGGTGAGCATCTGAAAGTGGAAACCACGGGGGAGTGTTCACACCAAGCCTTGTGTGGTCCTTAAGGGAATCACTAGCCAGTTACACAGGTCTGCACTGATCTAGAAGAAAGAGCTGAGAAGAGGAATCGGTACAGAAAGCAGAGGCCCTGAAGGCTCCCGCTGGCACCAAGCAGGAAGATTAGAAGAGGAGGAGAGAACTGAGTTTCACAATGTAGGGGTGGGTGGCCGATTTAAACACTGGGGTAAAAATTTATGCTTAATTTTAAAAATTGAATAGTGTATCGGGGAGAACTGTAATCCATCCTGTAAGACAGTCTCCCAGGCTCCTCGCTCTGCCGCCATGTGGGAAAGTCGTTTTCCATATTTACAAACAACCCCAAATACAAGTGAACATGAAAGATTCCAACCAAATCGTCCTAGACATTCAGACCAGCCAAGTAAACAATCACGCATACATATATGGTGATTTTATATATATATATATATATATATATATATATAAAATCATGTCATTTTCTTTTGGTTTGTTTTATTTTCATTATTTAATAATGTTAAATTTTCACTCTTAGTCTGTTAAGTAGAATTCCTAATAGGAGTGTAAAGAAATTGATGAATGTGTTTTAATTTCTTTAGGAGTCATAACCTCCAGGATTTGTGTTAGGGAAGGGGCAAATAGCCTTTTCTTATTTTTTTAATTTTTAATTTTTAATTTTTTGAGACAGAGATTCTCTGTATAGCCTTGGCTGTTCTGGAACTCTGCTTTGTGGACCAGGCTGGCCTCGATCTCAGAGATCTGCCTGCCTCTGCCTCCCAAGTGCTGGGATTAAAGGTGTGTGCATCACCACCACTCAGCCAAATAGCTTTTGAAAAGAAACAAACAACATTTATTTTTGGAGATATCTGAGTCAGTGATTCTAATTAAAATGGTAGGAAGTTCAGGGTCTTCATTTCCGAGACTGGTTTAGCGAAAAGAAGTCTGTAAAATAAGCCTTACATTTTTCTTCCCCTTGGTAAGAGTGGAGCAGTGTGAAATGCGTTAGAGTGTTAGATGTGTGCAAATTCACTGAGAAGTTTAGTAGGTTTGCTGTGAACTTTTGACACTCAAAGTTAACGAAATCTTTCCTTTTCCCTTTTAGAGTCTGTTTTAGGCAACAATCAGAGCCGGCTTCCAAGACTCAGAGCTCTTTCACACTTCTTCCTCCTTCTTATGGGTCTTCCCTAACTGTCAGGTGGCAGAACAATACTGTGTACATGAATTGTCTTAGACATCATAACAGAAGCGGACAGAATTGATGCAGACGTTTCTCAGCGCATAAATAACTTCCGAAACTTTATGGAATGAGTGTCAAGACTGAAAGAATAAATCTGTCAGAAGCTTAAAGGACAGCACCCAGAGCAGAGGTACATTTATCAAATATTTTGTTTCGCTTTTGATTCAAATTACAATTATTTTTATGGTGTCAGTTGTGTACGATGAGAATTTCAATGAAAGCAGGTATCAGGATGCTTTTGTTTTTAAATGGCAGCGAGAGCACACACACGCACACGCACACCTCTGCGCATGCACGCACAGACACACACACACAGACACACATGTACACTTGCTGGGTTTTTAATACCTCTTGCTCAGGATGCTATGTATGCTTTTGGACGCAGCTTCAGTGACAACACCTCTGCGTCCCCCTCGGGCTTTCTGCTGGTTTCATGATGTTCAGTACCCCGGAGGACCAGTGA
The DNA here is from genome assembly GCF_907164565.1 of Psammomys obesus. Taxonomy (NCBI): domain Eukaryota; kingdom Metazoa; phylum Chordata; class Mammalia; order Rodentia; family Muridae; genus Psammomys; species Psammomys obesus. Next base: position 4,459,020 of record NW_026585895.1, on the reverse strand, counting down.
GTCGCTTTATCTACCTGTATTAATGCTAGCCTCTCATGGCAACATCTCCACACATACAGCAGGAAGCAAGGGCTTGCCCGGGTGTGGGAAATCCATGGCCCACGAAGGTGGCATGCAAATTTACACTGTAGGAATGCCTAACACACCATAGTAAGTGACCTCAGGAGTTTTGGCTGCAGAAATCTATTCATTTTAAGACATCACGAGCCTAAAAGTTGTTGTGTTAGGAGTCTCACTAAGCAGCCAGGTGCGGTGGTACACACCTGTAATCCCAGCACTCAGGGAGGAGAGGCAGGCAGATCTCTGTGAGTTCAAAGTCAGCCTGGACTACAAAGCAAGCCCGGGACATCCAGGGCTACACAGAGAAACCCTTTCTCAGAAGAAGAGAAAGAGGAAGAGGGAGGAGGAGGAGGAGGAGGGGGGGGGGAGGAGTTGTCTAACTAAACTCCTTTGGGAGGTGAATCCTCTATAATTTTTCACAATTTTCTATAAAATTCTTCTTTTGCTCCACCCAACTTTGACAATTTCCTTTACTAACAGAGTAGGCGGGGGCTGAATTTAAATTGTGAAAAAGATACCCAAAGTTTAAAGAGTTAATGAACAAATAAGCCATTATTTTAAAATGGAAAAAAAATAACATTATGCAAAAAAATAGGGTCGCACAGCGATTTCATGAGGAAAAAAGCGCCTCTGTTTAATGATTTGTAAAAGAAGGAGCAAGATTTTCAGTGAAAACTGCTAATTATTTTGGTGTTCTATAGCGAAAACCTGTGATGCTGTTTAAATGTCTCTGTTCATTAATTTATTCCATGACAGTGGCACAGTTGCCTGCTTCATGTATTTTCTCACTTCTCTGGAACAAAATAAGAATATATCACATTCGAAGGGTTTAAAATTTTTTAAAAACTATGGTAACAATTTCTTGATCATGAGAATTGAAAAGTTAAATTGTGCTGCTTCTAGGCTAAGAAGGAATTTTCTAGTTTTCTTTCAGGTCTGTATTTGGAAGATGGACCTTTATTTTGCTTTGTCAGAACTTCTGCCAATCAAATAACTACTGATGTCCTGGGTGACTTATGTCTAGAATGCATTTAAAGGTCACCAAGGAAATTAACTTTGGTTGCAATCGTTTTTGGCATGCTAACGGCTCTTAAGGACAGATTTAATTGTGTGTGTCTGTGGCAGGCTGTTCCATGACTGAGGCTCAACCTGGAAAAGGAACAAGGTTCTGAGGCCAAACACCAGAAATACATAATGCCCTGTCTGGTCCAGACACGTTTTAAAACTTTTAGAGACCAGACTTTTTATCAGTTTCATCAGGGTGTGATTCTGGATTTACGGTTCCCCTTCTCTTTCCCCACTCCTAACTGTCAACTTCACTGCTCTCTGCTGATTTATGCTTCTTGCCTTCTCAGAGGCCCTTCAGTAGGAAAGGGACAGAGAAGAGGTTGACAGCTGAGCTCTCAAACACTTCCTACCTGAGTTCCTGCTGCAGATGTAGGTGTTCTGAATCTCCTGGTTAGACTGCAGGATGTCTCTCTTTGCCCAAGGACTTCTCCTGCCTTCTCCAGCTGTCAAGTCAGATGTAGTTCGGCAGGCAGTGTATGTGGTCCACTGTCCCCCAGAAGTCACACCCAGACCTACCTAGGTGACACTGAGTGCTGACCCTGGACTCTTAACTTCCTGACCTTTTCCCTGGCTTGCTGAGCCATGATGACCTTTTGGAGTTCATGCCAGAGTTTACTAACACAGAAAAGACCTCATGCCCAGGAGGCTCTTCCAGAATGGCAGTGAACTGTTAAAACCAAGGAGAAGTGAGTGGAGAATCTTAAGTGACAGATTCTCCAGGAGTCGGCTGGGCACAGCCGAGATGAAATATTGGCATGTAACTCGCCCTGCGTTACGTACTCCATGCTAATTGTTTCTGTGAAGACGTTTTCAAAATATTTCTTACCTTGTTTGTTTTTTCGCCCTGCCATGCTGTCAGCTTAGCTGCTCACCTCTGCCATTTAATAGACTGTTGCTGTTTTATGCCTTTTAGCATCATCCCAATTTAAACCATTTTTTAAAGGTACAAGAGCTATCTGACTGCTATAGAGGGAAAAGATAATGACTAGAGTTTGAGACTTAGATTATGAGAATTAAAAAAACAAAACAAAACTGTTTAAGTCAAGAAGGATTCTACTTCGGATGAGACCTTCTCTCCCTTTGCCCAGGAAGGCAGTGTTTCTTTTGTTTCATCACATGACTATATAGTTACTGTAATGGTTAATATAATACCTTCCAGGTTTGAGTCATGTCACCTGGTATAACTGCCTTTTCTTTTTATAGATTAAGAATCAAAGTTATTTCTTCATTTTATTAAATATATTTACTTATATAAGTCTGGATATGCAGCTCTGTTGACAGAGTGCTTTTTTGGGGGGAGGGGTTGAGACAGGGTTTCTCTGTGTAGCCTTGGCTGTCCTGGACTCACTCTGTAGACCAGGCTGGCCTTGAACTCACAGAGATCTGCCTGCCTGTGCCTGTGTGCTGTGATTACAGGCCCATGCCACTGTGCTCAGCTCTAGGGTGCTTTTGTAGCATGCAGAAATGCATGGGTAGAATGCATTTCTAATGGGTAGAAACCCTGGATTCTACCCATTAGCATAAACTGAGTGTGGCGACACACATCTGTAATCTTACCACTTGAGAGACAGAGGCAGGGGGACCACAAGTTCAAGGTCATTCATAGGAACACATCTGGTTTAAGGTTAGTCAGAGCTATGTAGGATTTTGTATCCAAAACCAAAACTAAAACAAACAAACAACAAATTAAAAAACCAACAACCTGGTTGACATTAGTTCCTAATGACTTAAGGTTAGACCTTGTCTGCATCATCTCTCAGATCTGTGTTTTCTGTGATAACTTCATTCTTGGCCACACACACACTCCTAAGCTGTCTGTTCCAGGCTATGTGACCCTTACTTATGTTTGTGAACTTAACCTAGAGTGATGTTATAGAGAGCTTTAGCAATGCCCTAGTCTGGGACAAGAGCTCCCTTTTGGACTGAGCTGGTCTCACAGGAATGATATGAATTAAAGAGACTCATGGAGAAAAGTTGGTTCCCTGGGAACGGGAATTGGCCCGACAAGGGTTTCCTGCAATAAGCAAGGGAAAGTTTTAGATAATCTGAGGAGACGGCAGGGACTAGATAAAGCAGGAAAGAGTTGGACTGAGGAGCCAGCACAGGGCGATTGGATCTTGCTCTTCTCTGTTTGCACTGTAACAAGCTCTTGACACTGGTAGTTTTATAGGCCCCAGATAGGAGCTTTTAAAACTTGGTATGAAACATAGAGAGAACATTTCTGCCTATAACGTACCACAGAGTGTTTGTCCTTACAAGCCTGTGACTCCTCATATGAAAAGGTAATAAAATAATGCTCTAAATGATGTTTTAAAATGTATATGCCACAATAATTGCCAATTTTATTTGATCAGCCAAGTTAATAGAAAATATATCTGTGGTAATGGAGGGACAGAGGGTCAAGAGAAAGATAATCAGGAAACAGCCATGTGGGCTGCGTGATGCCCAGCCTGGACGTCCACGGAGGCTGGGGTCCTCTCAAGTGCAGTGAAGACTGATCATATCTCCCTTGCAGCCTTTTCTTCTCCCTCTTCTCTCATCCCAATCATCACTGCTTAGCAGTTTAAAATACCCAGTCACAATGTATGCGACCATGCATGATGTACAAAGGAGCAAAAATAAAAAGCAACTGTAGGAACACTCCAGTCTTGTGCTACTGGAGTAACGCAAGGCTTCGGATATTGTTCCTTTAAACGCGCGTCCTGGCTGGCAGCAGCTTGGGTGTCTCTTCCTTCCGTCTGGTCTCCTGCAGCTTATCCTCAGAGCTTTCATAAAAATGTATGTAGTCAGCCTTTCAACACTGTAGGGGCATTTGTAGCCCACTGCCATCTACTTGCATTTTTATGAGTGTTTTAAAATAAATGTCCCCGAAGGGTCTATTGTATTGCAAACCTCTCCGTGAAATCAAACTTCTCTTCTGTCTGTTGCCATCTCTGTGTCTCTCTGCCCCTGTGTCCTAGTCAGTGTTCTATTGCTGAGGAGAGACAGCGTGACCACAGCACCTCTTACAAAAGAAAGTGTCCAACTGGGGCTGGCTTACAGTTTCCGAGGTTTAGTCCATGATCACCATGGAGGGAAGCATGGCCGCGTGCAGGCGGACGGCGTGGAAAGGTAGCTGAGAGTTCTCCATCCAGATCTGCAGGCAGCAGGAAGAGACAGTGAAACTGGGCTCGGCATGGTGTCAGCATCCACCGCCAGTGACCCACTTCTGACAAGGCCACACTGGCTGCCGAGTCCTTCTCAAGTAGTGCCACTCCCTGATGACTGAGCATTCATATGTGGGGGTTGGGGCATTCATATTCAAACCACCGCACTTTAATACAGTCCTCTATGGACTATTTTACATTAACAGAGCTATCTCTCATAAAGCGCTCTTGGGAACGTTGTGTTTCCCCACCCGGCGACAGCATGCATCTATCTATGCCACACAGATGCTTCTTATATGTTGTGCTGTAGTAGTGAGTACCACGTGAAGGTGAAAAGGAGCTATTTAACACTTGTCTGTTGAGTCGCGCACCTCCGGGTGTGGCCCTCCCCGTGCCTTTTTCCTGTGGCACAAGTCAAAGAGTATCAGGCTCTGACTACCGACCATTCATTTTCCTCATACAAGAAAAGGGTCATTTGGAAAGAAACCTCAGCTTTAAAAGTAATACGAAGGGAACCACACCTCCTTTGTTAGCATATATACTTACTAATTTCACAAATCTACAGCTACTGAATGCAGAACCCAAGACCTCTCAGCCAACCCACTGACAGGTCTGAGAACTTCTGTAGACGCTCGGTGACTGACTGGAATACTGAAAAGTCAGGCAGATGATTTGAGTTAATGATCTAATGTGATTTTTAACCAGAGAACTAGCATTTATTTCTTTTTATATTCATCGCCGCATCTGAAATTATTCCCAGTCTGTGGCTCTAGCAGGCCCAGATCAGGGAATGTTGTACTTTGGGGAAGTGGGACTGGACTTATGGGGAAATAGTTACCCCCAAGTGTCTTTCATCGTCTCAATGTTTTGTTTGTTGTGGGATGGGAGCCCGTTGTAATCATACGTGATAGGTGCCGCTGTGTGGGCTTGTGTCCCAAAGCAGCTTTGGCTTAATTAGAGGAGACTTTGAGTCTAGAAGGGTTGGCTGCTGTGTGGGTGCTACTGAGCTGGAGGCTGCTGTGTGGGCACTACTGAGCTGGAGGTGTGACGCTTTACTTTTCTTTCTACGTATGATTTTTAAAAACATCAGATCATAGCTTTATTTATATTATTTACTTTATCTATCTATCTATCTATCTATCTATCTATCTATCTATCTATCTATCTATCTATCATCTATTTATTGTAACTCAGGTGCTAGGAATCAAACCCAAAGTCTCAAACATGCTAGTCAAGGGCTCCACCATTTAGCCAGCCACATCACACAATCACCCAGACCTAGCATAACTTTAGAGTAAGACAAACAGAGTAAAGTAAAACTCGGTATTGTGACAAAATCCACGGAGAAGTACATATACATTTGAAATGCAGCACTTTTAGTGAGGATTGATTGGCGTCTATTCAGTGTATATTTTTAACATAAGGAGACAGGAGTGGCTTGGAAGACAATGCTGAATGTCTGGCTTTAAGCTATTAAACCCGTTTTTACTCATTCAGTCCTGTATTCATTCATTTCTTAACTCTTCTTTAAGATAGATTGATGGGCACTGAGGGAAACGATGGAGGGAGGAAGGGAGAAAGAATGTGGATTAGTGTATGCATACGTACGTGTGTTTGAACATGTGTGTATGCATGTATAAATGAATGTGTGTGTCTACGCTTTTGTGTTGTGTATATGCGTGCATACATGTGTATGAGCCTGTGTCTGTATATGTGCGTGAGTGTGAGCATGTATATGTGTCTATGTGTGTGTATGTACTTGCCTGTGTGTATATGTATGTACCTGTGTGTGTGTGCACATATGTGTATAAGTGTCTGTATATGTGGGTGTGAGTATGTGTATGTGTGTTTGCATCTGTGTGTCTCTGTGTATGTGTGTGTGTGAGTGTGTGTGTATAAGTGTTCATTTTAATGCTATGTCTCAGACAATATGTGATATTTTACAGTAACATTAACACAAACTTTTCCAGGTTTTCTGGTAACATTGTTGTGAACAGGAGATTCATATTGTAATGAAAGTGACAAGGATTTCATAGTCTGGCCGAGAAACTGTAATACAGTTGTCTCACACAGATACATGACGTGTCACATGACCTGTGAGAAGCTTCTCACTTCACACCAGCGTCTGAAACAGAAATTCAGCAATTTTTGAGAAATGGTGTTAAACAAAGGTTGACACACTCATCCCTGAGACTTAGATAATGTGTAAAGTTTCAGGCTCTTGCTTCCTTTATAAAAAACATGCAGGAAACATTTTTCAAGAAAATGGAAACCTCTTTGGCTCATTATCTTCTGCTGTGTATTGCCCCCTGTGGCTTTATTTGATTTTTTTTTCCTGAATGACTTGCGGAATCTTTTCAACAAAGTTGACAGTTTAGAACTTTTCACGGGTTTATGATGATCTGTGTGAGGAAATGTTACTGCTCTCGTTTGTGCTCTGCTTTTTATTTGTGTAGTTAAGAAAATATGTCTGATAAAACACCAGAATGGGTAAAGGCAAGTGGCAAAAATAACAAAGTCTCGGTGTAATGAATTGTTAACAACGGATATCTGTATAACACAGATGAAGTCAGATGACAGAGCATGCCCGTCTGTCAGACAGATTGCCCTCTGTGGTACTTTCGCTGTCTTTGCCAGAGGTTGCTATTGTGTTAGGTTTGTGAGCCGATACTATTTAACCACTATGTCTGCATTTCTCACAATATATTAAAAAAAAAAAATATATATATATAAGCAATTCCACACCACATAATATCTGTGTATTTTGTGTGTTATCATTTTCCTCAACATCTTTTTAAAGATTGAAACTTACTTTTGATGACTTTTAATCACCGTTCGCGTGAAGTAACTATGAGAAGAAGGTCGTGTTTATGTTCACATACTATTGGCAATTTCCCCAAGACTTCTCTTTTCTTCCAGTCTTTCGTGTCTTCTTTTGATTCAATGTACACTTTTAGATAGACTCATTTACTACCATCCTGTTATATTTTTAGAACATTTTTGGTTGTTGGTCTTTCCTTGCCCATGGATTCTCTTACACATTTATAGAGCACACAGATTTTGAGCAGAAGGCATGGAATGTTGCCCTTTAGAATGACTGAATAAGCTTATAGAAAAAAAAAAAAACGTGCTAAGAATTATAGCAACTGATAACTGATAACATTTCAAATAATGTTTGTTTATGGTTTTTACTGAAAAGCAAACAAAAGAAGAAAAAGATCTGGCATCTTCCAGTTTAGTAATGTTTTGGCATTGTTACTTGGAAACTTTGGCATTTTGACAAAATTGCAATCGATGACAGTGCTGGAGAAATATGAGCTTTTGATCAAATAACTTTTCTACCAAGAATACTTTGAATAAGAGTCTAATTACGTAACTGTGCTGTAGGAAAAGAGTCAAGTCAGTGCCTTATGTTTTATTTTGAACGAGGACATTACTATTGTTGGTAGAGGCTCACCTCTGCACACCCACACAGCTCAGTATGAGTGTTTCGTGGTGTGCACTGTGCTCTCGGCACAGAGCTCTGCTGGACATTCTTTGGTGATGTCAGTGATGACACCATCATTCAGCACTCAGGGGTAAAGCGAGAGGGAAATGAAACGGGGGTAGCATTAGCAGAGCCAGTATCAAGTAAATTTAATCGCCATATTTTCATTCCTTATTTCTACACTTAGAATTATCATCTCAGCTTCCCTGCAGAAATAAGACTGGCCTGCTTTAAAAGTCTCTTGGTCTTTTCCTTAAATCTTTCTATCACTCTATTCATTCCTTTTTTTCTTTTTTTCTCTGTGTTTATGCAATCATTTCTCATCTGGTTGATTAGTGCCCATGTTTTCTTTGCTTCATTTTGAGAAGATCTTTGATCCTAAACTTTTCCACAGGGAAAATTTTTGCTATTTTAAAATCCATGTCATCTGTTCAAATTCTCTCTTCACCTTCAGATCTGTGTAAAGCTTGCCTTCAGTCCTTGATGCTCGCCTTGCATCATATATTTTTCTTTTTATTACTTTACACAATATTTAAATTTAAATATGTTTTGATCATATTCTTCTAAGTCCTTTCAGATACCCCCTCTACCCACCCAACTTTAAGTTATTTCTCAAAAAAAACCCCAACCAAACAAAAACCCAATACAATAGCAAAACCTCCAAACAAAGAAAACAAAATAGCACTAAAAAAGAAAACAAACAAATGAACAATAACAATAAAACCCACCAATTGTAACCAAAAACAACCCCACAAAAAACTGTGGATTACATTATCTCTTGGTCAACTATTCTTGAACATGAGGTCTGTCATAGAGTGATTGGTACACCCAGTGTTACTCCATGGGAAAAACTGATTTTTCCCTCTCCTAGCAGGTATAAGTGACAGTTAAGTTGTTAATCTTTACCCTAGTTGCTAGGTTTTCATTAGTTAATTCATTTATCCATCCACCCATCCATCCATCCACCCATCCATCCATTAATCTTTTTTAAAAATATAACAAAACAAATTATAATAAGATAAAACAAAAATTATCATATCAAAGTTGGACAGGCCACACTAACAGAAGGAAAAGAGCCCAAGAGAAGGCACAAGAAGCAAAGACCTACTCATTCACACACCTAGGAATTCCATAAAAACACCAAACTGGAAGCCATAATACATACTCAGAGGGCCTGGTGCTGACCTGTGTAGGCCCTGTGCTTGGGTCTTCAGTCTCTGTGTGTTCATATGGTCTTTGTGCATGTTGATTTAGAGGGCTTCATTTTCTTGGTGTCCTCCATTCCCTTTGGATCTTACACTCTTTCTACCTCCTCTTCCCCTATCTTCCCTGAGCTCTGAGGAGAGGGATTTGATAGAGGCATCCCACTTAGGACTGAGTGTTCTAAGGTGTCTCACTCTCTGCATAATGTCTGGCTGTAGGTGTCTATATTTGTTCCCATCTGCTGCAGGAAGAAGCTTCTCTGATGATGGATGAGCGAGTCACTGATCTATGAGTTTAGAAGAATACCATTGAGTCCTTCTGTACATTCCTCCTCCTCCTTGTCCTCATCCTCATCCTCTTTGTCCTCCTCCTCCTCTTCTTCTGTTTCTTCTAGATCAGTTTGATTTGGTTTTATCCTAGGTCTCTGGCTTATCTAGTCTCTGGTTCCCGGTTACCCACACAGTGTCAAGTACGTGTTCCACCTCATGGCATGGGCCTTAGGTCAAGCCAGCTATCGGCTGGTTACTCCTACCACTATTTTCCTAACATACCTCGCAGGCAGCACACCATTGTCCATCAAAGGGTTCATGGATGGCTTGAGGTTTATGTTTCTCTTTGGTAGCATACAGAGCACCTTCCTGTCACAAAAATGCTAGAACATAGGGTGAAACCTCTAGTTAGACACCAGGCGAACATCTCCGTGTCACTGAGTTGTACAGTAGGTGTTGTCTTCAGCAATGGGGCTTTGCTGTCCATCTGGGGAGAGTAGCCTGTAGGCTTTGCCACAGCAACAGCCCGAGTTGTTTGGGGATTCCCGTGAGGCCCCTTTGGCTAACAGCTCAATTAGATATAAACAAATTCTGGTGCTGGAACCTTCATTTGGTGACAAGAGAGGGTCAGTTGGGACTCTGCCCCTCACTATTGGGCAATTTTATTTAGATGGCCTTCACTATGTGTATGTTTTAGAGAGTTACTATAGTGTTAGGTTTCCATACTAACCCTCCAATGCCTCCTAATTTAGATGTCTCTCTCCCTATTCCTTTCCATAACTGTCTTTCTCCACACTTGATCTTTCTGTTCTAGCCACCCCCACTCCCAGCAATGAATCTTCGCTCTAGTTTTCTTTGACATAGTGTCATCAGACTTGGATGCCGTTCTTTCCCTTTCTCCTAGATCACTCTCATCTCTTGTTTAAGGTTAAAATCAAGAATATTCATGGGCCCTTCATTGAGCCTCGGAGACTGCTTTGGGAGAAGTTGCTCTGCACTCATATCTCCTGTACGGAGGCTGTTAGGCCACCTTCCCCAGTGTCACAGCAATGTCAGGCTTCTGCATCTGTCACTCAGCAGGCAGCCTTGGGAGTCAGCTCGTACACCCAGTGTGATAATGCTGTGGGGACCTAAGAGCTGCCTAGTCCTTTATGTGGGGCCGAAAGCATGGGAGGCACACTCCCATCCCAGGCCGAGGAACAAAACCTCGGTTAAGAGCTCTGCTCTCCTGGGCTCCTTTATCTATCTCCTATGAGCTCAAGTTGCAGAAACTCATATAATTTTTTTCATTCGTCTTTCCTCTAACTACCAGCTTTTCTTTTCTAGTCCTATTTTACTTATTTATACAAGTCATACCATGCTCAAGCATTGTAGTGAGTTCCATGACAAATGATCTTTGCGGTAGAAAATATTACAAACTCTTTTTTAAAAATTATTTTATTTTTTATTAATTACAGTTTATTCACTTTGTATCCCAACTGTAGCTCCCTCCCTCCTCCCCTCTCAGTCCCACCCTCCCTTCCTCTTCCCCACCCATGCCCCTCTCTGAGTCCACTGATAAGGGAGGTCCTCCTCCCCTTCTCTCTGATCTAGTCTATCAGGTATAATCAGAAGTGGCTGCACTGTCTTCCTCTGTGGCCTGGTAAGGCTGCTTCCCCCTCAGGGGGAGGTGATCAAAGAACAGGCCAATCAGTTCATGTCAGAGACAGTCCCTGTCCTCATTACTATGGAGCCCACTTGGACACTGAACTGCCATGTGCTACCTCTATGCAGGGGTCCTAGGTTATCACCATGCATGGTCCTTAGCTGGAATATCATTCTCAGGAAACACCCTTGGGCCCAGATTTTTTTGTTCTGTTTTTCTCCTTGTGGAGCTCCTGTCCCCTCCAGGTCTTACTATCTCCCCCTTCTTTCATAAGATTCCCTGCACTCTGCCCAAAGTTTGGCTATGAGTCTCAGCATCTGCTTTGATACCCTGCAGGGTAGAGCCTTTCAGAGGCCCTCTGTGGTAGGTTCCTGTCCTGTTCCCTGTTTTCTCCCTCTTCTGATGTCCATCCTCTTTGCCTTTCTGAATGGGGATTGATCATCTTATCCAGAGTCCTCCTTCGTGATTAGCTTCCTTAGATGTACAGATTGTAGTATGAAATCTTTTAATGTTATTTCGTAAATCATTATTTCAACTTTGTAATCTCTTAAAATCAATATAAAAAAAGCATGACAACCTTTAAAATTCTTTTATTATTATTATTATGTGCATGTGTGTGTGTGTGTGTGTGTGTGTGCGCGCGCGCATGCCGATATATGTGCTTTTGCCTGAGTGTCAGACTCCCAGAAGCTGGCGTTACAGGTGCTTGGAACTAAATTCTGATCTTCTGCAAGAACAGTGTGTCCTCTTAGCCACTGAGCCATCTCTCACATTTTTTTTTTAATTTTAATATTTTTCTTCAAAACTTCTTCATTATATATTCCAGTTCAAGGCCCCTCAACTCACCACAGCGGCACCCTCCCTCCCTCTTTCCCCCATCCCCTTCCCCTAGTCCACTTAAAGGGGGAGTTCTCCACCATTGCCATCTGCCCATAGCTTGTTAAGTCTCATCAGGACTGCCTGGGTTCTTTTCCTCCATGGCCTGGCAAGGCTGTATCACCAGGGACAAGTGATCAGAGAGCAGTCAACTGAGTTCATGACAGAGGCAGCTCCTGCTCCTCTCCCTTAGAGATCCACATGGAGATTGAGCTGTCAATCAGCCACATCTGAGCAGGGGGTCTAGGCCCTCTCCATCATGGTTCTCTGTTGGTGCATCAGTCTCTGCAGGACCCTTGGGCTAGATGTTTTAGCTTTGTTGGTCTCCTTGTGGGGCTCCTGTCCCCTCCATGTCCCTCTATTACTATCTCTCCCTTCCTCCATAAGACTCCCTGTGCTCTGCTCAAAGTTTGGCTGTGAGTCTCAGCATCTGCTTTGACCCCCTGTTTGGTGGATCCTTTCAGAGGACCCTTGACAGTAGGCTCCTATCCTGTTTCCTCTTGTTAACCATTTCTGGTAAATGGGATCTCATGAAACTTAAAAGCTTCTATAAAGCAAAGGACACTGTCATCAGAACAAAATGACAGCCTACAGATTAGGAAAGGATCTTCTCCAACCCTACATCTGACAGAGGGCTAATATCAGAATATATAAAGAACTCAAGAAGTTAAAAAGCAGCAAATCAAGTAATCCAATTTAAAAAATGGGGTACAGAGCTAAACAGAGAATTCTCAACAGAGGAATATCGAATGGCAGAGAAACACTTAAAAAAATCAACTCTGAGATTCCATCTTATACCTATCAGAATGGCTAAGCTCAAAATCTCAAGTGACAACACATGCTGGAGAGGATGTGGAGAAAGGGGAACCCTCCTCCATTGCTGGTGCGAGCGCAAATTTGTACAATAACCTTGGAAATCAAAATCTGGTGCTTTCTCAGAAAATTGGGAATAACACTACCTCAAGATCCAGCTATACCACTCCTGGGCATATACTCAAAAGATGCCCCACCATTCAATAAGGACATTTACTCAACTATGCTCATAGCAGCTTTATTCATAATAGCCAGAATCTGGAAACAACCCAGATGTCCCTCAATGGAGGAATGAATACAGAAAGTGTTGCGCATTTACACAATGGAACACTACTCAGCAATTAAAACAAGGAAATCATGAAATTTGTAGGCAAATGGATGGAACTAGAGGAGATCATCCTGAGTGAGGTAACCCAGAAACAGAAAGACAGGCTTGGTATACAGTCACTTATAAGTGGATATTAGATGTATAATATAGACTAGCCTATATATATAGGTCTACAGACCTAAAGAAGTTAAACACTAAGGAGGACCCTAGGAAGGATGCTTAAATTTCATTCAGAATGGCTGCAACACATTTTAAAGGTTGCAGGTTTTTTTTTAAGTAGTGTGCAAAAATCTCGTTGTGGTTTAATTGTCATTTTCACAATAATTAATGATACTGACTACTTTTTAAATGTGATATTGATCTTTGGTATGTTTTCTAGGAATGTCTAGTCAAGCTCTTTGGCTATTAAAAAAAAGGAAGTTGTTTTCTTGGTATTTAATTGAATTCCTTATGTATTTTGGATATTAACCCTTGTCATATATATACCGTGTAAGTAATTTCTCCCTTTAACGATGCTTTGCAGACCTACAGTGCATCTTGGTCCGAGGAAGTCTTAACAAGAGCATCGGGGTTTAGCTGGACCCCTCAGCTTTAGATATAGTTGGTTCTTTCTGTAACACGTGCTGAGAAAACAGTGACTTCATCTTTAGGGAGATGGCTGCAGGAGTGGAGCATCCGGGATGCAGGCAACAGTGGGGATTTTGCTCTCTAGAGAATTAAAAACTGAAATGTGCTAAAAGTTGGTGTGCTTTTGATTGTGCCAGTGTACTGGCAACTCTAATGCCAGTGACACAATCTTCCCTGGAGGAAACATGCGGTTTATCCTTTAGCTAAATTATTGTTGTGGTTTGTTGCAGAACATTAATAATATATATTCAAATCAGCATGTTTAGTACTTATCATCTAACGCTGCTGTGCTGTGCTCTACAAAGAAGCTAGGAGAGAGAATTGCAGTTTTGCTGGGCGCTGCCAACACGCAGAGTGGCCTGGCTCTGGGTGCTCCTCTCCAGTGCAGTTTCTTAATGGTCTGGGATTGTTCTGTCTCAGTCTTCCTCTCACTTCTTCTTCTTCTGATTTTCACATTAAAATTTAAGAAATGGTTCTGAGACCCGTTCAAACTAAACAGAAAATGACTGATGAACAAGGCAATGTTCTCTCAGGCATTTTATTAAGTCCTGCCGAAGGGCTAACTTTGATTATTTAGAATTTCAGATGTCATTTAGCTAAGGGAATGACATATATATTTATAAGAGGGGGCAGTGCCCTTCTTACTGTAACCTGAAAGCTAATGTATAGAGTATTTGCTCTTAATCAGGGACTTTTTATGTTATTTTTCTCTAACCTTTGTCTGTGCTCTAAAACCCCTTTACTCGTATTATTTTGTTTTATTTTTTATTATTTTATTTTGTGTGTGTGGGTGTTTTACCTGCTTGTTTGCCTGTGCACCACCTGGTTGCCTGGTGCCTGCAGAGGGCAGGAGAGAGCATCAGATTCCCTGAATCCAGAGCTGCAGATGGTTGTGAGGCGCCATGAGGGCGCTGGGAACCAACCCAGGTGCTGTGGAACCGTCTCTTCAGCCCCGATTATTTTTAAATTTTTTTTTTCTTCACAATTTATTCATTATATATCCCAATTATAGCTCCCTCCTTCAACTCACCCCAGCCCCCCCCCCCCCCCCCCTTTTCCTCATCCCCCTCTGCTAGTCCACTAACAGAGGGAGTTCTCCACTATTGACATCTGCCCTAGCTTGTAAAGACTCATCAGGACTGCTTGGGTCCTCTTCCTTTGTGGTCTGGCAAGGCTGAATCTTACACCCATCAGAATGGCTAAGATCAAAAACTCAAGTGACAACACATGCTGGAGAGGTTGTGGAGAAACGGGAATCCTCCTCCATTGCTGGTAGGAGTGCAAACTTGTACAACCACTTTGGAAATAATCTGGCGCTTTCTCAGAAAATTGGGAATAACTCTAGTTCAGGACCCAGATATACCACTCCTGGGCATCTACCCAAAAGATGCCCCACCATTCATTAAGGACATTTGCTTAACTATGTTCATAGTAGCTTTACTTGTAATAGCCAGAATCTGGAAACAGCCCAGCTGTCCCTCAACCAAGGAATGGATACAGAATCTGTAGTACATTTACACAATGGAATACTACTCAGCAATTAAAAACAAGGAATTCATGAAATTTGCAAGCAAGTGGTGGGAACTAGAAGAGATCATCCAACCTTTTATTTTTAAGAGCTTTTTGTTTGGAGTATTAGTCTCCTGTTGGCTTGGGCTCCGTTCAGGGCAGTTTTGGCTTCCAAAGCCTGAAGTGCTAAGAATGTGCCCTGGTCCTCACAGTGAATATGTTCTAATCATTTAGAGAGGTAGCATTTGTAGAGTGTTATTAGACTTGTATAAGAGTCTACACAGTCACATTTATGTACTGTATTCCTGGAAAACACCCCTCCCCCCACTTTCTGTTAATGAACCTTTTATATTACAACTCTGTTGCAATCAAATGTGAGGTTCATGCGGAAAAAGTGCATAGAGCCAGAGAAGCCAGACCTACCTTTTCCATTTCTCATAGATTTGAATGTGGAAGGGCCTTGAAATAAAGCCACAATCTAATTGTTTACAATATGCAAAAGCAAAACAAAACAGAAAGGGGAATCTCCAGGAGCACACTCTTTCATTAGGGCCAACGTGGTGTGAGAAGGTGAGTGGGCAAGTCAGTGTCTCCTGGAACTTCACAAAATGAATGTATAACAGGAAGATATTTACTTCTTGGATTTAAAGAAATGAGTGCAAGTGGATCAAAGACCTCAATATAAACCCAGACACATTAAACTGGTTAGAAGAAAAAGTGGGGAAGAACCTTGAACTCACTGGCACAGGAGACAGCTTCCTGAACAGAACACCAACAGCACAGGCTCTAAGATAAACAATCAATAAATAGGACCTCATGAGCCTGAAAAGCTTCTGTAAAGCAAAGGACACTGTCATCAGAACAAAACGACAGCCTACAGATTGGGAATGGATCTTCACCAACCCTAAATCTGACAGAGGGCGAATAGCCAGAATATATAAAGAACTCAAGAAGTTAAACACCAACAAACCAAGTAATCCAATTTAAAAATGGAATACAGAGCTGAACAGAGAATTATCAATAGAGGAATATCAAATGGCAGAGAAACACTTAAATGCACAGCATCTTTAGCTATTAGAGAAATGCAAATCAAAACGGCCCTAAGATTTTACCTTACACCCATCAGAATGGCTAAGATCAAAAACTTAAGTGACAACACATGCTGGAGATGCTGTGGAGAAAGGGGAACCCTCCTCCATTGCTGGTGGGAATGTAAACTTGTACAACCACTTTGGAAATCAATCTGCTGCTTTCGCAGACAATTAGGAATAGTGCTTCCCCAAGATCCAGGTATACCACTTCTAGACATATATCCAAAAGATGCTCAAGTATACAACAAGGACATTTGCTCAACCATGTTCATAGAAACTTTATTTGTAATAGTCAGAATCTGGAAACAACCCAGATGTCCCTCAGCAGAGGAATGGATACAGAAATTGTGGTACATTTACACCATGGAATACTACTCAGCAATTAAAAATAAGGAAATCATGAAATTTTCAGGCAAATGGTGGGAACTAGAAAAGATCATCCTGAGTGAGGTATCCCAGAAGGAGAAAGACACACACAGTATATATCACTTAAAAGTGGATACTAGACATATAATATAGGATAAACATACTAAAATCTGCACACCTACAGAAGCTAAGCAAGAAGGAGGACCATGGGTAAGATGCTCAATCCTCATTCAAAAAGGCAAATGGGATGGGGATAAGATGGAACAGAAGATGGAGATAAGAGGTAACAGGACAGGAGCCTATTACAGACAGCTTCTGAAAGACTCTTTTTTTTTTTTTAACTTTTTTTTTATTATAATCTTTTATTTATTTTTTATTAATTACACTTTATTCATTTTGTATCCCCCCATAAGCCCCTCCCTCCTCCCCTGCTGATCCCACCCTCCCTCCCCCAGCAGGGTATCGAAGCAGAGGCTGAGACTCATGCCCAAACACTGGGCAGAGTGCAAGGAATCTTATAAAAGAAGAGGGAGATAGAAAGATCTGAAGAGGACAGGAGCTGTGCAAAGAAACAAAGAAACAAACAAATCTGGACACAGGGATGTTTTCTGAGACTGATACTCCAACCAAGGACCATGCATGGAGATAAGCTAGAACCCCTGCATAAATGCAGCCCATGGCAGCTCAGTGTCCAAGTGGGTTCCCTAGTAAGGGGAACAGGGACTGTCTCTGACATGAACTCAGGGGCTGGCTCTTTGATCACCTCCCCCTGAGTGGGGAGCAGCCTAACCAGGCCACAGAGGAAGACACAGCAGCCCATACTGATCAGACCTGATAGGGTAGGGTCAGAGGGAAGGGGAGGAGGTCCTCTGCTATCAGTGGACTTGGAGAGGGGCATAGGAGGAGATGAGGAAGGGAGGGTGGGATTGGGAGGGGGCTACAACTGGGATACAAAGTGAATAAAGTGTAATTAATAAAACAATAAATTTAAAAATAAATAATAAATACTGCTAGTAAATAAAAATATAAAATAGAGAAATGAGACACATTTTTAACTATGCACATTGTTTCCTTCTTACAATTTCAGAGACTATTGCAAGAGCTCATTGTACTCATTATCAATCACTGGCAAATAATTAGAGACCGGGAACCAAATGACAAAGAAAGATCAAGAGCAAATGTTTCAGAATAATGACATATTTGATGAGTCCATTACACCAGTGCCTTTAACCCATCCGAAGGCTTCAGGGGGACTTACTAAATTATGGCTAATAAGAACTTAAAGAGCCTTGAAAGAGAATCTTTCATGGTAGTTAGAAATACAATAAAAGAGGCCAAAGACTCATTGGTTTCAGTGCCAGAGAAAAATGATAAAGGTCAAAATGTGGTCCCAGAAGGACCAGCTCTGCGGAGCTCCCTGAGAAAGCATGAGGCCATTGAAGTGGGAGCTCTGGGCCTGGACACACACAGTGCTTGGAGACACCTGTGGGAGGTGCTGGCCTCAGAGGAGAGCTCCGTCTACAACAGCCCTAGGAACAAACTGGTTTCAAAAGCTTTCCTTACGATTGCATTCTTCTAAGTAGATATCATAAAGTATGTGTGCTAAAACTCTTTTCAGGTGGGACTGTGACTGTCTCAAATATTAAAGTATAAAATTTTAGAACTATGACGGTTAAAAGGATGTTTTGAGAAATTTAATGTAGCAGAGAAAAAAATTCAATTTAGAAAGATTCTATTTTAGCTTTTAAGTGAATATAATTACACAAGTACAGTAGCCTAAAAAACAATCAATTCTTACAGATTGGTAGAAATGCTTTATAAATTAAAGACATTTAGTGCATATATATTATAATGTTTTTCCATCACTTTTTTTTCACACTATTTGTGAAGTGGCACTTTACCGAGTGCCACAGACTTTTCTTAGTAATAGTAACTGCAGCCATGAATTAGCTATTACAGCTATAATCTCATAATTATCCCCTTTCTAGATTATTTTGCATATGTAATGCTAGGAAGGGCTTCTCTAGCTTAAGATGAAGCAAACAGACATTGAGTTTTTCCTTTTAGGAATCACAGTTTTTTCAGCTTTTACATCTGAAAACTGACGTATTGAGAATTTATTTTGATATACAGAATACCAAACTTTAAAACAATCTTACATGCAGGTAAAATACCCTCTGTTTGCACATACCATGTTTAGAGTACTCTTTTTGTTATTTCTGAGTAGCCTATATTAACCCTTCCCATCCTGAATACTGTTCTCCATTTCAGCGGACTGAGGTCTAATAGCTGGTGGGAGAAAATAACTCACAATTGAGAAAGAAAGAAAGAAAAAGAAAGAAAGAAAGAAAGAAAGAAAGAAAGAAGAAAGAAAGAAAAGAAAGAAAGAAAAAGAAAGAAAGAGACAGACAGATTCTGTGCTTGAACATAACTGTAGGTGAAAAATCCCAAATGGAAAACAGAACATACTTAAAAATAAAAACCAGTAAAAATTTCAGTTAATGTAAATAATATTCCGTGTGTGCGTTCTTATGTGCACACGCCAATGCGTGTGCAGGAGTGTGGAGGCTGGGGATAAAGCCCGGGTCTCATTCCTCAGGACCTGCGGACCTTGTTTTATGAGACAAGCTCTCTCATGGGCTCCTGGAGGAGGTTAGGGTGGCTGGCTAGACTCAGGGTTCTGCAGTCTCTGCTCACCAAGAGCTTGGATTTCGAGAGAGAGCCTCCAGACCCACAGCTGTTTTTGTGTGTGTTCTGGAGACAGTGCTCTAGTCCTGCTGCTTGCACACCAGTCCCTTCACCAGCTCAGCTATTGCCTCATCCCCTCATATGTACAATTATATTAATCGTGTGCGCGAAGACTAAACTGGGTTTCATCTAGTATCTTTGTTTAGTCATCCCATGTCTAAGGTTTTGATGCCCATTAGAGTGAGTAAAGATGGTAAGGGGACTCTTTTAGCAGCTCTGTTGGTTTTAGGGTTGTATAAGTTAATTTTTTTTTTTTTTTGTCTTCCTAGTTCTGTGAAGAGGACATGTGATTGGTTCTACAAGAGATTTGAATACTTATGAACTTTCCTGTGTGTTATATACTAACTCCCTGACTTGGCTTTATGATGAAGAGAGGATCAAGTGTGAGCTAATTAAAGATAAATGGAAAGAGGGATTGTAAAGCCTAGACATGTCTAGTAGATGCTTGATCATGAACCGAACACTAAGCTGAGCCTCTACATTTGTGGGATGCTGAGCACACCTCCCTGGACCACTAGGTGCTGCATGCACGTTCTACAGTTCTTGGCTGCCTCACATATCACACAGCTCTGCTAAGTGACTAAATGCATTTGATTACGCAATTTATAGTCTTTTTATGTTTATTTTGTTTCTGTGTGGACGGTGTGTGAGTGTGTGTGTACTATCACGCACTTGTGGAGGTCAGAAGGCAACTTTGTGGAGTCCCTTCACTCCATCCATCTTTTGTGTAGACTCCAGGGATCAAACTCTGGTCACCAGGCTTGTGGGACCAGTGCCTACTGAACCAGATCACCAGCTCAACTTAGAGTCTTCACACAATCTCACTCTGAAGAAATTTAAGTTTTTCATCTTTAACTGTGATCACCTAACGTACCTTTGAATTAAGAGACCAGCTCTAAGACAAAGTAGTTGTCTGGGTAAAACCAAGAAATACTAACAGTGCCACTTCAGCCACTATGCGCACAGATTAACGCAAAAAGCCATTCCTGTTATTGACGTGTCTGGTTTTATTTGGTATGCGTGCTTCCAATCAATTTATTATTGCTGTCTTGTTAAGTGAGATAATGAGCAAATTCTATCCTTCCTACTGAGCCACTTTGACTTATATCCTTGCTCTGCTCACTACCACCAGAAAACAAACCTCCCCCAGCTGTCAAATTCCGAATACAGATATTGCTCTGCAAGCAATTTTGCTATGTTGTCTTAAGCTCCTAGTGTAATTTTAAATAAGATAGTTTATTTGTGTCTCAGTTTCCTCATTTAAGAATGAGTGTACAACTAAGGCCCACTGCATTAAATTGCTTTAAAGATAAAATCTTTAAAACAAATCAGGGAGGGACAGTGAATGTTTAATAATTTCGGTCTTTACTACTCTATCCTGATTTCCACAACAACGATAACAGTTTGAAAATTTCCTGCATCGTTCTGTGTGTGGTCTGTGTAATTCGGATGCCTAAGCGGGGCATGTGTTGACCCTCAGGTGAAGCTAATACAAAACTCCAGTTTCAGTGCACACCCACAGAGGCTTGAAGTGTTTCCCTTTTAATGAATTATGGATTATTATTAGCCAAGCGAGTAAATCACTGTAATTTCTGCTTGCTCTTTCAGTTGGAAGAAAGCAGATTTATTTCATTAATTTATTCTTATATGCCCAAACCACCTCTCCTGGAATGCATCTCAATCAGTCAATCAGAGCAATATTTAATAATTCACACTGTGTACACGCCATTCATTGCTGTGTGCTTAGATGAGGCAAGAATTAAGCTGTTCATAGGATATGCATGCGATTCAAAAGAAAAAAAAAGACACTGTTGTCGAGACATTACATATTCCTATGTTGTCTCTTGCGATGCTTTGAAAATTCAAATACAGACAGTTAGATAAGACCTGACTAGCCCGATGTGTGCCTTGAGGAATTGCCTTAAGAACTTTGTTTTACTGGACTCCAGGCACATGGCTTGTTAGCATCACAGAAACTAAGTAAAACGAAAAATAGCATAAATTCGGTTGGCTGATGCCACAGGAATTCATGCTAATTCAGCAGAAGTCAGAAAGCGGGGTGTCAGCAGGGTGGCCTCCTACATGGGGCTTTTCCCAGGAAAGTGCTGCGTGCCTCTCTCCCTAGGTTTCCTAGTCCTTCCTGGCAGTCCTGGAGCACTTTGCCTCCTAATTGCATCCCATCATTCTTTCCCATTCTTTCCTAAGTATGCCGATCATTATGATTTGGGGCTTTACCCTAGTCTATTCTGCCCTAAGTAGGATGATCTTATTTCTAAATAAGATCACTAGGAGCTAGAAGAAAAGAGTTGAGTTTTTTTGGGCCGTATGTATGAACACATTTCAACCCATGTTCCTGGAGAGAAGAGGGGAAGATATAGTATTGAAGACAGTAAGGATCCAAGTAGCCACCTTTGACTTCTTAGCTGTCTGTGGTTGTCTGAATTTGACTCTATTATATGGTGCCTGTGACATAAGCAAATCTGAGGAAAGCTGCCTCTTAATGAAAAATATTAAAATTTCATTTTAGATTCAAACTTCAGAATTGATTTTCTAGCTTTTTAAAGTTTTTTAAAGTTTTTCTTTATTTTTTGCTACCATCAGAACATTACTTAAGGGGAGATTTGATTTTTGTAGAGCTGTTGTGTAATTCTTACTTATAACAAATAGTATTAACAAGATCAAAACAAAGACAGCGATGACTCATACCATTTTCTGATCAGCTCTTTTCATTATTCTGTGAGCAGAGATTTCTTGGTCAGACAAAACAAATCAGCTTGAAGAGGTTAAAGAAAAATGATGTGGCGTGAAGAATGAGGGACATAAAGGAGTCAACATTGAGAACTTGCTGGCAGTCTGATAGCTATTGTCTGGCCAAAATGCAAGGAGAAATAAAACTCTTCACTCTTGGGGCAGGAAATCAGTGATGAATGGCTTTATTTTACAAGGTGTGTCAGCTATGTATTTATCTTTATTTCCAATAGAAAAATAATGCTAGAATTAGGGAGTGAAACTTTGCTGCTGCGTTTCTGGGGTAGTTTTCCACAGCAGCTCAGGAGATAGTAAACAGGTAAAGAGGGAAGGAAAATTAAGACAATGTATTCCTTTTTGTTCCAGCTTCTTTTTGTGTTTAGCAAATGTTTATCTCATATAATCATATGTTTTATGAGCTTCTATGATCACAGATCCATCTTTACTTTCTTTGAACAGTATAAATCTTTCTCAAACTATATAAAAATCTTCACTTGTTACCCTTTAAGGCAACATATGAAGAGTAATCTAAATAGGAAGAAAATTAAACAGTTAATAAAGGTCAGCAAAACAATTAACTACTCAATTTTGTGAGTGAAGAAGCAATTAATTGCTCTGAGGATGTAGCGGATCACAACAAAAATGATTATCACAAGTAGCTGAAGAAGGAGACACATATTCTGACATATCCCCCTACACAGCATGCTAGCTAGACCTAACACAACGGAATGTTAAGCATAGAGAAAAAAGTTAGGTGTATTAGACCAAGAATTGTGTTTCTCTGTTTGCTTGTTTGTTTGTTTTTAGTAAAAAACTGAAGAGTTAGAAGCATGCATTTGATGTATTTTTCAAGCTGCGTTATGTTAGAGCTCTAAGAATGAAAAACATCTGCATAGATTGATCCCACCTTCATACTCTTTTAAACATGGATATGTTAGCTAAACTTTAATGTTGCAATTTAGAGTTTCAGGTTTCAAGAATAGAGAGGTATCTGAAACAAATCCATTTTCCAGCTTTTTTTTTTTTTTCCTATTAGTTCTTTTCTGGTTAATCCTTCAAGGTTAATTAATCCATGTTGTGAAAAACATTGACTAGCAATTTTAATATTGGAATTTAACTCTTAACATTAATTTAAAAATGTTGACATGGTGTAAGATAGGTATAATGGTTAACATAAATTGTCAACTTGATTAGCTTAGTGAAATACACCTCTGTGATTCCAAACATGGTTAGATCATGAGGGTCCTGGGTGGATTCATAACATAATTACAGTATTGGGAGACAGTGAAAAGTAAGACCTAGGGCCCAGATGGAAGAAATATTTCATTTGGGGCATATCCTTAGGTGCTATGTTCTGTCTTAGCTTCTTTCTGTATTCCTTCTTCCTGTTTTATCTGTCATGAGATGAACAGCCTCCTCCATCATCATACCCTGCCCAGGGCACAGGACTAGCATTCACAGATTGAACCCATTGAGACCACGAACAAACAAATCTTCCTTCTTTCAAGTTGCTTATGTCAAGTATTTTGTCTTAGTCATGAGAAAGCTAAGACAGGGTCTCTCCCTCTCCTACCTCCTCTCTCCCCCTCTCTCTCTGACTCTGTATCTCTTTCTCTCACACACACAGAGGGTGAGGGAGAGAGAGAGAAAGACAAAGGGAGGGAGAAGATAGAGATAGATAAATTGATAGAGAGCAGCTGTAATGAAATTTAGCACTAAATCTTAACACATGTACCAGGCTCTACCCACTTCCTCTAGATAGATTATGTAGTAGGGGAAAGTGACTTGGATGAGAAGGTCATTCTTCAGTGACCATATCCTAAGGACCGGAAGATGGGAAGCTAAAGAAGCTGAGATTGAGATGTCTTTCATAAGCTATGTCATATGCTAAGTAAGCTTATTAAGAAGTACAGCATCTTACACATCATTGTCAGTTGAAAAAAATGGGATAGTCAGTAGGAAGCTATCATACAATGGGACAGAGTCAGCAGGAAGCTAATCAAACAATGGCACACAAGAGGAACACTAGCTCAAGGGCACCAGAGACCCAGCACACAGCAACCTTGGGATTGATAATCACAGCCCTGTACAAGGGAAGGGTTGGGCTCTCAGGATTTGAAGCTGCAGCTCCCTCAAGGCCCTGGTCCCAGGCCACTACTGGCTCTGCGAAGCATGTTTCTGGTTTTGAGAAGGAGCCTTAGAGAGCATTTTGGAGCAGCCCTGCCCTAAAAAAATGTTTATATGATCCAAAGAGAAGCAGAGCATGAGACAGACTACAGTACCAGCTTTTCCCATGCCTGGCATTGACTCTGCTGTTCTTTATTCTTTCCATCTCCCCTGTCCCCTATCTCACTATCCTATGCTCTGTTTATCTTCTGTTTTCTCATTTTCAGATCGCTTTTCCCAGTTGTCTGTGTTTAGTATTTTTTCCTCTGCCTCCTGAATGTGTCAAGTAAAACGAAAGAAATCCGGTAAACGGTCCTTTGGAACATGCAGAGAAATCATAATGAAAAAAAATGTGTAGTATAATTCTCTTCTATAGTTGAACTTTCTAAATTTGGTGCATAGAAAATATTGCACAAACATGTAACTCGTTGTGTCTATATGACATGCTTCTGCACTTTGTGTTTAGGAACGAAATTATGTGATTTCATTTGTTGAAGATCAGGGCCTCTGCAATGATCATTGTTTTAGGAGACGGAACCACTGTGACCTTATTATAGGCAACAATTATTATTGTTATTATTGCTGTTTTTAGCAAAACTCAGTATTCTCATCATGCTTTATACAGATTTCTTGGGCAAAACCGAATTTAAAAAAAGTGAAAATAAATATTAGCATACTCATCCAGAATAAAATCTTACAGTGATTTTACCACAGGCTAAATGCTGTGTGTATACCAGGCCAGTTTGGAACAACCATCACGCTTACCAAACATAGCATCCTCTCATACAGTTAATCACTTGCTTTCCATTGCTACCTAGATACTTAGGAAGACATCAGTGGAATAGGGTGATTCTATATGTCTTGATTCTCCCCCTTTCATCCATCTACCTACCTTCCTGTAGACTTCATTGTGTCAGTAAATGGCACTTACTTGCTGAAGACAATATCTATCTATCTATCTATCTATCTATCTATCTATCTATCTATCTATCCATCCACCCATCCGTCCATTTATCTATCATCCAGGAGCCATCACAAATTCTCCAAACTCTATCTCCTACACACACACACACACATATATATATATATATATATATATGTGTGTGTGTGTGTGTAGGATATATATATATATATATATCCTACATATATATATTATTTTATTGCTAATAGACTAACTCCCCAAAATTTTACCCTTGTTTACATACTCTAGAAACTGCCTATTTCACAGACTATAGCATTGTCATTAGTTTTCAGTTTCCTAGTCTTCAAACATTATTGGTAATATGGCAAGCCTGGTCTTTCCTCACGACCTTTACACATAATACCGCTTTCTACGGCAGCTGTCTCCCAGATACTCTGTAGCATGGGATCTCTCTTCATTTCAGTTTAGCCTAGCTATCAAGGTCTCCATGAAGCTCAGATATGAACACGTGGGGAGAGCCACTGAGAGCATTAACTACTAGCTGCTGCCACAGTGGTGGCTCACAATTCCAGTAGTGCTAAACTGTCGTTACACATGTGTAGGGTAGCTGGATTGCTCTTGGCCAGGTTGCAGGTGTTTGCACTTAGCGCCCAGGTTCTAGTGAGGCTTAAGGGTGTTTCACTTGGTGCACTGAAGTGCATGCTGGTTAACCTCTACACATATTCTCCTCACATGTTCACAACTGCTGAACTGACATTGGCCACAGCAAGTCAAACGATCAATTAGGTCAGTGCCACTAGAGACATATTTTACAAAAGTCTGTCAGATCAGTGAGGCTGACAGAGACATTCCCAGAAACCTTCCAAAGACTTTGTACCTCTCCTTGCTGAGATATCATCCTACACTCAAATCTAGACTAATAAATGTGTAAAGGTACATCTATTATAGATCAGTGTGAGCAAACTTATTAATATCAAAGACATCATATGATAACTTCTACGTGAAAATATAAGTATGCTAAGTTGATGGAATTGAAACATACGCTAGATGGAACACAGGATGGAGTAAAATTTAGCAATAGTTTTTCATTTCAAAAATAAAGATTATGACATTCTCAATCAGTTCTTCTATGGAGTTCCTGGAGTTCTGGAAAGGAGGATTGGGTCAATTCTGTGTGATTACCTTAGGCTGAATTCTAGCTCACAGAGACAAACAAGACAAGCAACCCATGCTCAGAAAGACTTCTAACAGAGAGTACCGCAGTCAGGTGTGATTGCTTCACACTGTGTTAAAGAATGACAATCTTCATATTTTCAGTTTCTAAAGCACTGGGTCTGTTAGGAGAAAATCTTTGTAATGTAGAGTCTAATAGCTTTTCTGCTAAAAGCTAGAGTGGAGAGGATTGATTTCGTTCAAATTCCTCACACTGGCAGGACCAATCATCCAGCAGAGCTCACAACTTCACTCATTCTGTACATGAGCAGCCGAGGCTGTACCTTTCCGGCCAGCTACCTGGAGCTTCTATTTCGGGCTTCTGAGACGAGAGTATGGTCTTCCTGCCCTCTGTGACCTGTTTGAGAAGATCAGCTATTACAGCAGCTCTCGATGGCCAAAATGACTTCACGATAAATCTATTTTGTTGGTAATTATAGCTAACAAGGCCACAAATTGAATTTTCCCAGATTATAAACTGATTATAAAACCTTTCCTGTAGAAAAAGCCTCGTGACGTCCAGTTTTTCATCCATCCTTTGAAAAATTAATGAGCACTTAGAATGATGCGCTTTTCACCGACTCATCCATTGGAGAGTGTTAACAGGTTGAGTCAGGTCAAACTGAGATAATCTTTTAAAATGTGAGGTTAAAATAATAATTAGCGGGCTGAGTGGTAGGGACCCCAGAGAAGGAAATTTACTCGCTAAGTTTAAAGTTTCCTAAAGGACGTTCTCAAGAATAATTTCAGCCATGTCCCTTCTCTAAGGTTATAAACTCAAACTTGGGAAATTATCATGATTCTTTTTAGGCTAATGCCTGAAATTTCAAGATTATGGTAATTTACAGGGAAATGATGTAGACTTAATGATTCTGCGCAAAAGGGAAAACTTGCCTGTGGTCACAACTTCTGTTGCATTAATCAGCAGGCTTTGTACCATTTACTAATGTGTAAACATGGTTTTGCTCTGGTGTTCAGGGC
Organism: Psammomys obesus; assembly: GCF_907164565.1. Classification (NCBI taxonomy): domain Eukaryota; kingdom Metazoa; phylum Chordata; class Mammalia; order Rodentia; family Muridae; genus Psammomys; species Psammomys obesus. Next base: position 4,431,755 of record NW_026585895.1, on the reverse strand, counting down.
ATAGGAAATACTGATAAGTGTATGTGGCCCAGTGAAAGCCTAGCCTGACTGTTTCAGACCATTACTTAAAAACAACGGAGATAAGTGTCACAAATTCTGCCTTTGATGCTGGGTATGGTGTTACCTGCCCCTGTAATTCTGGCTGAGTCAGAAGTTTCATGGCTTCAAGTGAGTTTGGATTACTGAGACCCGGTCTCAACCAAACCAAACCAAACCTGAAGCAAACAATGACAGCTAGCATCAGTTTCTAAAAGCCCCAGGTCGTAAGTTCATTGTTATCCACAGGAAGTCACTTAGTTCACCCATTTAATGTATTACCCATCTGAATTGAAACTGGGTTCTAGTTTGGTTTGTATACCGTGTCATCCGGTGACCTTGGTGCACTTCATATCACCCAGTAGAGGAGAGATTACTTCTCTTCCCACACCCCAGGCTCACTAAGTTCGTAAAGTGAGACATGTACAGAGATGGGGGTTGAAGCTTCGTGGGTTCAAGGCCGAGATGGAATAAACATGGAGGCTGGTTTCAAAGAGCAAGGACCGGTGGTGCAGCTTTGTAGCAGATCGCTTGCCGAGCACACGGAAACCTCGGCTTCTATGCACAGAAATTACGAAATCAAGTCAAATTTCCTTGGAAGCTCAAACGTGACAGATAAAGGTTTTAAGATTATGTTTATTACGGTAGGTCTGAGAGTTTCAACAACGCCATCCAACTGTTCTATTCAGCCATATTCTGTTACAGAAACTGCTCTTCAGTCAACTTAGATGTTATTCTCGAATTCCCACTCCAAAGCCCCCTTCCAAGGCTTTGGGCAAAGCCCCAGCCCAGCTGCTGAGTCCAATGACAAAAGGGAGGCTGGTGTCTGGACCTCTCCTCTGCCCTCCTGCCTGCGACCACGCAGCTGCAGGAGCGGCAGGTGTGTGTGGTAATGTCTGCTGTGCTAATGAGCACGACCCAGCGGTGGTAGCATTGTGATGTCCTTTGTTGGTCATTATTGGGCCTCTGCCTGACACCAGCTGTCCATTAGCTCCCTTTGTGTCTCTGGCATGTAAATGCTGGCTTTTTCGTACATCATATTTGTTGGTTCTTCAAGGGGAATCCTCCTTTTAGCTGGTCCTCCAGCTGGGATTCCTTCCAGCTGGAATGGCTTTTTATCTTCTTGATGGGAAGCCCTGTAAGGAGAGAGAGTGTCCTTGCCTCTGTGTATAATCCTTGCAAGGCTATTGACAGATGATTTATTTCCCACATGCCTTCAGGATGTTTTTTTTTTTTTTTTTTTAGAGTCAGGGAGCACACAGGGTTAGGGTTAGGTTAGGGCATTTAGACATGGGAAACAGTGGGAGCACAATCCACCCTGGGCATGTGCCTTCCAGCTTCACTTCTGGACTTTTCTCCATGTTCTGACCCAATGGGATTCATCTGTGGGCTGGGAGCTTTGCAGCTTAGGCGAGGGGTTCAGAGAAACTCAGGCCCAAGGAAGTAGCCATGGAAGTGTGCAGGAGATCACTGGGACTCACAATCTCTTTGCACTGGGAGAAGAGACCGTGTTTTCTGCAGCACACTTCAGGAAATTATTCCATAGAAAAGGTTATGGAGGACATTTTTAAAAATTTGCTTGGTTTTGAATGTATAAGGTAAATCATACATTTCTTTACATTCTCAAGCTTCAGCTGTTTCCACTTTCATCTCTATCTACGCAGAAACAACAGGATGGGCAGAAATTCTCCTCAGGTCTCAATCTATGAATATTTAATTGTTCCATGAGATAACACTTTGGTCCACATACTCAAAAGGGTACAAGCCACACTGGCTTATCGGTCATCCCATTAACTGGGAGCTTCTGGAGCGCACAGCCCCAGCACATTGCTGGCACAGACAGTGTTTATTGCATGAATAACATATTTGAGTAAATGAGAAAATTTTAGAACTGCGGCTATAGTACCTTCTACTTCACTCCTAAGGACTCACAAGCAACCTTCTAGACAGCAGGAACAAGCTGTTTTTGATGGAAATTTACTACCAGTTACTTCTTCATCAATAATAGAGGATTTACCAGTCCAATAAGTCTATATACAGTTGTCATAAGCTGTGTGTAAGGCAACGGGGCACACGCCCAAAATAGCTTTCTTCCAGATAGAACTATTACCAGCAGCACAGTGAGTAGGCCGGCAAGTGCTTAGTGAATTGGGCGTCTCTCCTGCCAGCATGACGACGGGCCAGTGCGGGCAGGTCTTTCGTCCTTCTGATACTCAGGCATCGCTAGGCACTGTTGGGAAAGGGAACACTTAAAAGCCCTTTCTCCAGGATGTGGCAGTGTCATTTCCTGCCGGATAATTTTGGCCATTACATCTTTTTTTTAGTACATCTCCGTTGTGTAATTTCATCCTTTTAAGAGATAATTTATTTTGTCCCCCTTTCTTTAAACTTCGTGTATCTTTCATTTTAGAATTTCAAAGCTGGCCTTAACTATTTTAACTATTTTTGTTGTTGATCTTTGGAAGAGTTGACCTCACGAGGAGCCATAGTACCTTGTGCCATTAGCTATGACATTTCCTAAGTGACCTGGAAACTGTGTAAGTTATGGTACGCCCACGCCTTGCTGGCTCAGGTGTTCAGTCCAGTCAGCCTGGCTGCTCTGTGTGCCTCTTAGCACAGACGACTACGCAGCTTGACTTGAGAAATCCGTGTGTCCACACCCAGGTTTCCTGTGATTTAATTTTCTGTTCTGTCTTCCTTCCTCTGGAATTTCCCTAAGTTTGCACTGGGTACAATGTGACACATTCGTTTTCTTCAGTCTTTGCTTTTAAGTCTCAGCACTGTATTGTTATTATTCAAGTCTTCCTGTGAGGTGGTTTGGAGAGGCAGACACTGATTGAGTCCCCAGGTTGCTGTTTTCTGTAGCGACACAAGAGAATTTTAGAGCACAGGCTCTGGAATTGAGGTAGCGTGAGCTTGAAATCAGGCCTCACTCCTCCTTCTCACACACCTTGGGTAACATCTTCTCTTCCATGAGCCCTATTTATTTTCTGTAACACGGAATCAGTCATATCATTCATATTATCCGTTTGCTAAGACAGGTACATGGACTGTCTGGACACGAAGGCCGTGAGAACAGTGCCCGGTGTCTGACCAGCCTTCCACAAACACTGGCTCTCTTTCCCCTTAGGTAAATGAGGATGTGAGGTCATCACAGTGAGAACAAATGAGGGAGGCTCTGGCATGCACTGACTGAAGTGTGGCTTCTAATTGCCTCCGTCAAGTCACGATCTCTGCTCTCCACTGTGCTGGGCTGCGGGCTGTCTTCCTGATTTAAGCCTCTCCCCCAGTCACTGCAGTTCACAGCCCACCCATTTTCAAATGTCATTTCAAACACCAGCTCCTCCAGGGAGTGGTCATTCATACATCAGATGTACTTATTGAAGTTCCTCTTCTGAGCCCGTATCATTTTATCTTGGCAATTTCACTTTTATCTTTGTAATATATTGATTTTTTTTAAACAAATAAAACTGTCAGTTTTGGAAGGCAGGGTATCTTTTTATTAATTTTTATATCTGCCACCTTATCTAAAACAGGGACAGACACACAGTAGGCATTAACAGATTCTTCTTCCAAAGAGGAAATAACCCTTTCTATGCGTCCCCTGCTCTGCCGAGAGCTCTGATTACCATGGCGGAGATGTTTTTTCAGCCTGGTACAGAAGACTGATGGTTTTTAGAACATGGAGCTTCATTCCTTTTTGCCACTTCTCAAAGATGATTGACGTGTCCAAGCTACAGGGGCAATTCTGAAACCGGGCTTGTCTCATCGGCATCAAAATTATAGTTTCCCGTGAAAACCTAGTGTATTCATGAAACTACAGGACAGTCAGTAGAGATGACCCACAAGTAGCAATACGTACACCAAAGTTCCTAACTTCCATAAGTTTAGTGATACGTCTTTTTAAATCATAATAAAATTTACCTCTGATGCAGAAAGTTTCTTGACTCTGGAAGGTTTTGCACATACTCTCCCTATTGCTGTGTGAACTTCAACATGCTATTTTACTTCTCTGGCTATGGTTCCTTGTCGAGGATGATTTTCTGTCAACTTTACGTGGGCTAGAGTCATCAGAGAGGAAGGAGGCTCAACTGAGGAAATGCCTCCATGCAGTCTAGCAAAGGCAAAGCTGTAGGGCACTTCCTTAGCTAGTGATTATCGGGGAGGGATCAGCCCCTTGTGTGTGGAGCCACCTCTAGGCTGGTGGTCCTGGGTTCTATAAGAAAGCAGGCTGAGCAAGCCATGAGGAGCAAGCCAGTGAGCAGCACCCCTCCACGGCCTCTGCATCAGCTCCTGCCCCAGGTTCCTGCCCTGCTTGAGTTCCTGCCCTCACTGCTTTTGATGATGAACTGTTATGCGGAACTGTGAGTGAAATAATCTTTTTCCTCCGAAGTTGCTTTGGTCATGGAGTTGTATCATAATAACCCTAACTAACCCTACGACATTTGCCGTACACACGGAGGGACAATTCATTAACTTGACACTGTTCACAGACTTCTCATGTAGTTCGTAGTTCTAGCCTGAAAGAAGAGAATTCCTCTCATAGGCAGCTCATTTTTCACCTCTTTATTCCTTCCAAGGAGGCTCCCCTTTCACCTCCCCCTCCCCAGTGCCATCCGGGAATAGGACAAGAGTGAAAACACAGGTAAAGGATTCAGCCTCTGCTTGCTGGGAGTGTATCTAGGAGGAAGGATGGTGCTGAGGCAGCTGTCGGGAAGAATATGGTGGCGGGGCACAGTATTTGGGTAAATGAGGCTGGTAGAGCAGGTTGTCAATACCTTGTCTTCTTCATGCCTTGGAGTTTTAGAGGTCAGAGGTGAGGAATTAGTTTTGGCCTTCCCTTCTGAAGGAAGGTGCCTTATAACCTGGATGGTGTCTGAAAAGGGGACATCCAAAATTGGTTTTCTTCTCAATAATCTATCACCAAGATCTCATCTCTATGAAGGTGAGGTTCAGGAAGCTAGGAGAGAGGATTCCTTGTTAAAGTTGTCAGTATGTTGGACGATTCTCCTTTTCTAATCATGCCCTCAGCCAAGGTCAGGGACCGGAGGGTGGCTTTTCTTTTCTTTTATTCAGAGAACAGTTTTCTGCATTCCTAAGATGTGAGGAACTCCAGGGCTGAAATTTGATCCATTGGAAGCCGGAACTGGAGCTGGCTGTGCCCCACTCAGACAGTAGAGAAACAGGGGCAGTGACAGAACTGATCTGCATTTGTAACCACTATGGGGCAACCCCCTTCCTCTCCCTCCTCCCTCTTCCTCTCTGTAAGTGTGTGTAGTGTACAAGGAAAACCAGAGGTTAAAATCAAATGTCTTCCTTTATTGTTCTCATACTGTGTTTTGAGACAGGGTCTCTCACTCCAGGGCAATCTCCTGTGCTCAGAAGGCTAGCTGGCTAGTGAACTCCAGGGAGCCTCCTGTCTCCTGAACATAGGGGTTATAGGTGTTATGTTGCTATGACCTTGGATGTTGAGGATTGAAGTTCAAGCTCTCAAGCTTGCCTTCCTTACTAGCTGCCATGTTTAGCCCCAGAGACTTCTTAAAAGCCATATTGCCCAAGAAGACTGTTGGACAGTGTGACGAAAATGGGCAAAGAAAATTGTTGAAGCCTGAAATGGCGTGTCCTGGGAATATATTGGAGAGCTGCGGTATTCAGGAAGAGCACCGTGTGCCGTTGTGCGTGCTGCTGTCAGAGCACTGCAGTGCTCTCTTCCGTGCATACAAAGCTTCCTTGTTTCCCCGCCAGGGAAGTATTTGCTTTGGCTGATGTCAAAGCATGGAGTATCTTCCCTATCCTGTGAGGGACGCCCACTCGAGGCACTAGCTTCTCTCTTGTCCCTTCCTGCGTCCTAAGCTCTGAGCAGGATAAGTGGGAACGGAGCAGGTTTGCAACATGGCATCCTCCTTCCTCAGGGTTCCAGCCCTGGGTCAAATGTGACTCGTGATGTTGGGGGAGGTTTGTTTTTCATTGGCCTGAATGGAATTACTTGACTATTATATTAGGGTACATATGAAATGGCTTTTTGCTTATTTAACATGTAAGAATGATTGAAAAGCAAAGGGATATGTGTGGGATTCCACCAAAGAGGGGAAGAATTGGTTTATAAAGACTGTGTGTGTGTGTGTGAGAGAGAGAGAGAGAGAGAGAGGGAGAGAGAGGGAGGAGAGAGAGACTGACGACTGACTCATGTAGTCCAGGCTGCCCTTGAACTCACTAGGTCATGGAACCAAAGATGACCTTGAATTCCTGGTCTTCTTGCCTCCTTCTACCTCTGAAGGATTGTGACTGTAGCTGTGTGACACCACTGCCCAGCTTCAGACAGCTGTTTGTTATTTTTTATAGGTATAAAATGCTCTCTTACTGCTATAGCCTTTTCTCCAACTTCCCTCCCATCCTGACTTTATCCCCCTTCTTCTCAACAAGATCTCATCCCTCATTTACGGCATTTTTGCTTGTTTTTGAAACCCACTGAGTGTAATCACAATCACCTGCGTGGCCACGGATTTGTCAATAGTTCAGCATGCAGCGGAAGGTCCCAGGAGCTCCTCCATGATCCATGAGTGACTGTGGATAGTCCCTGTCTTGTTTAGGCCATTACAGGCGGGCACAGCTGCTATGAGATCATGACTGCACCGGAAAGCACTTCGCAGCCCTTCCCTCGGCCCCCCGGCTCTTAAATTCTTTCCACTCTGTCTTCCAAAATGCTCTCTCAGCCTCAGAGGGAGTGGTATAAACGTACTGTTTATGACTGAGCCCCAGCCATCGCTTCTTCTCAGCACTTTGTGTCTCTGTGCAATTCACTGCCTTTTATTGCATGGAGAGGCTTCTCTGATTAAAGCCGAGAGCAGCATCTGTTTGTGGGTATAAATATTTAGGAGACAACTTGGAAACATGAAAATTTACTAAAACAACAGTATTAGCTTTGCTACTGGGGCCTAAGATTTCAGCCACGTGTTTTTGATGAAGCTTGCATTACCAGATATAAATACCTTGCTGTGGCATGGTCCTCAGTTCCCCTCAGAGAGTGGCTGGTGGCCTTCTCAACAGCCATGCCACTGTTGTAACAATGGGCACATCTTGCCTAGCCAGTTGGTATGGTATTGTAAAGTGTAGGGTTCATAGCTGGATAAGGCTGTTAATGCTTTTCTTTCCCAGAAACCTGTAGAGAACCTTTTGGTGCTCTGAAGCTTGCAGCTAAGTTTCAGCTTGATTGCTCTATACTTTGCAATGGAGAAGTGTGGTATCTTCAGCAACAGTGTCTTATCAAATCATTCCACTCAGCTGTCTTAAAGGGCAACAGTAACAAGAATTTAACTGTTCTTATGTGTGAATGAGAACAGCTCATACAATGATCCAGTCACAGTGGTTTATGAGAAATGTATGTAAAAA
>NW_026585895.1:4373199-4424320 GCF_907164565.1 Psammomys obesus | reverse complement strand
TATCTATCTATCTATCTATCTATCTATCCATCCATCCTTCATTACGACCTTCTGTTTATTGTCAGAGGCGTCTTAAGAACAGGAGAGTGTCCTAAGGCAAAGCAACGAGCCAGTTAAATGCTTTTGGTAACACACAGGTTACTGAACATAACACTCCTGAAGAGAAAACATCCTAGATCCCAGCCCTATTCTCTTCAGTTGCTTCTTTCACAGTAAAATAATTCACTATTGCATTGTTTTAAAAAATTATATATGGCAGTGGGGATTTTATTTTTTTAGGTTTGTGGTTTTGTAAGTTTTATTGTACAGAATGAGGTGGTCTACAGTTTGCTTTTTAACAATAATAGTATGTACATAAAAATCATCTTTCTGCACTGTCATCCCGAACTTTTACTGTATATGCTACCAAAGTGGACACTGTCCATTGTATATACTGCGTTATAATTGTGTTGTCTCAGTTAATTTATTTTCATTGCTAAGCAACATTTCATAGTGTGAATAACCTCCAAATTGTCATCTTCTGATCGATACTTGAGTTTTGGTTGTGTGGATGCTGCTGTTATTAACATTTTGGACATAACCTCCTGCTGCACAAGTTTGGCAACTCTTGAAGGGTCCGTGCATGGATATTGTCCCCATGCGTCTACATTTGCCATATTTTTACACATCTATACCCACACACGTATCTGTAACAATGAAATCACCTGGATATGCATGTTCAGAAATATTTTCCATGAAGAAGGAACCAAGACAAGTTTCTACTTTTTTATGGTTTCCTCTTGTGGACATGGCCATTAACACTGACGTGATTTAGCCATAGTTTTTATTTTCTGTCAATCTGGAATGCATAATATTAATTTTACCACAGCAACATTTAATTGTGGCTTTAATTACATTACCATGGTTACTAATGATGTTGAAGTTTTAAATATTTTCTTCTATTTGTACGCTTTCTTTTTCAAGATGTACCTGTTTTTTTTTTCCCCCCCTTCTGAGCCATACATTAGCTTCTCACCCCTAGTTTATGGGGTAGAGATATCTTTTCCTGTTCTCTGCTTATCTCTTTAATTATTTTTACTCCTTTATTTTGATGATTAAGAATTTCAGTTTTAGTATTTTCTGATTTTTTTTTAAAGAAATAATTTTATGGAATTTTCTTTCTTTAAGATAACTTGCATTGTACAGGTTTGAGTTTAAAATGACCACGTAGCCAGGTCAGAACACTGCAGCACATTAATGTATCTGTTTACTAATGTAACCCAGGTCTTTAGTATGGTACATTTTTATTCATGGTGAACACTAGGTCTGTAAACCTGTTCACCCCATGAATCTTCACATTGTGCTTTTTGGCTTACATCTTGCTGCTTTTCCTCTCCTATCTACCCTGTTTTATTTTCCATCTTTATATAATGGGTATTTATATTTCAGCTTACATGTGCAAATGATATTAAGGAATATTTTTCCTCTGTATCTGTCTTACTTCATGAGATTTCATGTCTTTTGGGCCCCTCCACGTTGTAGAATATGGCAGGGATCCGTCTTTCCAGACCACGTTCCAAATCCTATTCAGTTGTGTAGACTGACCATGTTTCTTTTACTCACGTGTCTGTTGACACACATTTATGCTGTTTCCACACCTCAGAAGCAGCAAATAAGCTTGCAGTGGATATGGGGTGAAAATGGCTCTCCAAGGCAGTTATTCAATTTCTTGTGGGTGTGTACCCAGAAGTGGCATTTCTGAGTCATGTGGAAATTCTACTTACTTGCTTTGGGAATAAAGTTTCACAGTGAATGGACCCATCTGCTCCCAACTGCGACAGTGTCTAGGCTTACTTTCCTCTGTGTATTTCTCAAATACACATCTTTGTATTTGTTTCCTTCCAGCTTTCCACCTGTCGGGGGTGGGTTGGAGAGGGGACAGTATCTCCCCCTGTTGTGTGCTTTTCCCTGTATTAGTGCTGTTGAGACCATCTTGCACATGTATAGGCAGTCTTCTTTATGACGTTTCAGGGAAAATGTCTGTACCAATCCTTTCTAGATTTTTATTTTACTTTTTTCTAATACTGTTGTGAAGAGTGCCTTGTAAATTCTGCGATCTGTTGTACTATTGCTGGGAAGCCATAAATAAATGTGCACTCACTGAACTGACAATGGCTGGAGTCCAATTTGGACAATCAGTGAATTTTATCCGGGCTGCTTACAGGGTTAGCAGCCATTTATAGGAACAGAAATGACGTGAAGATAGCTGCGTCACCAAGGCACACCCCAGCGTTGGTGCCAGCTCACAAGAGCTGAAAACCTACAAGATGCTACACAGCCTGCAGCAGCTCATCAGGCTGGAGGAGGCCCTGTCCCTGTAGTGTCACAGGGCTGCGCCTCTTAGGGGCAGTTCAGCGCAGCTCTGTTTCATCCAGCCTGACAGATCCGAAGTACTGCTAGGTAGCTCAGCTTCTCTCTAACAGCCTTCTTTGCAGCTTGTCTTACTTGAGAATGACTCTCAGCTGTCTTTTCTGCTTATATAGTCTTGAGAAGGAAGGGCCTGGTGAGTGTGGTCAGTTTCAGGGACTTCCTGAAGCTACTCTGAGGTTTTGTTTTTTTTTCTGTCTTAATGAACTTCCCTTAAGGGTGAAGTGTTTCTTCTCCTCCTAGTACATCCTGTTGTTTTACCTCCTTGTAAACATCCTGCTCTAAAATATCCTGTTGTGCTTCATTTTCCCTTTATATCCATGTCTTAAGCTTCCCTCCAAGATGGAAAGCTTTAATCTCAGAGGAAATAGCTACACAGCACTATCAGATATGCGATTTGTGCACATTTCCCCACAGTCTTATTGCTTTCCATTTTAGATGATTTTATTCTTTCCTGTGGCTCTTCTACTTGGTGTTCTACTTCATTCTCACCAGTCAACACCTGAATATTTGCTTGTTTCCACAGGACTTTTAGGGTGTAAGTTAATTATGGTTTCTCCTATCCCCAAAGTGAAGGGGCCCTAGCCAGCCTGGGCCTGGCAAACATGGTTCTGGCAGGACTTGCTCTTGTTTCCCATTCCCTCTGCCCTGCTAAAAACTGTTGTATTGCGTTCCTAAATCTACCCACCAAGTTCCATTCCCATGTTTGGTGAATGCTTCTTCCTAGGGTACACCATCAAGGTCTAGAGAATTGAAGTCTAGGCAATCAAAAGCCCCCTTCGGCTCACCTAATTAACATGCCCAATTAAAATTAAATGCCATCTTAACACGAGGTTCCTCTTTACCATTATAAACCGCCAGTTTCCTACAGGCCACACCTGTCTCCAGAGACAGTCCCCTGTCCCCCTCTGAGACAATACCCCTTTCCCCTCTACCTTGCTTCCTTGTCCTTCTCGCTTTTTCTCTGTCTCTTGCTTTTGTCCCTTATCCTTGTCCTCTATTCCTTTGGGGGTAAGTAAATCTCCTTTGTGTTGAGAACTGGGTCTTGGGTGGAGGTGGTCCTGAGCTGATGCACTGATCCTTTCACGAAGTCTAACGACTTCTTCCCATGCTACTTGTTATTGACTTGTTTCTGATCAATTTGCACACTGTCTCATAAAACAAACTTCATTTCCTTTACAATGTAAACAATCTGACACATACATTAATGTTACCTTGATTTTGAGCTTTTGGGCATTTCTAAGATGACATCAAAGAAAAGTAAATCAAAATCTGACCTTTGCTGTCATAAACTACATAATGATTGACAGCATAAGCATAAAATGGTTTTGATGATGAAAATGTTTATAATTTATTTCCCAAAGTTTTAAAATATTCTTTTGGAGGACATTACAACAAGGATCAGAATATCATGTCATTTTCTTGCATATATGGACATTTAAAGCTTGAATTCCAAGAGAATTTGACCACCCGAAGAGAGATTATTCAAGGAAGGACACAAGCAAGCAGAGAAATGGACAGTTGCATGTGGAAGATAATTTGGAGATGTCAAATGGATACTTGGATAACAAATTTCTAATAAAGATTTATGGTTAAAAGATAAGAAACAAAAGAATATCTTCTTCCTAGCAGTTTCTTCTGTGACTGACAGGAAGGGATAGTTTAGAAAGCAGCAGTAACAAAGTCTTCGAACTATCAAAGATGGAAGCTTAGACAAAGTTCACCATGGAAAGGGTCTCTCTTGAACACTCATCTAGAAAATTTGGTGAGCTTAGTGTGTGGAACTTAATTTTTTCCCCTTAGCATGGACTTATTTTTATGACCTATATTCTAAATTGACAGTGCCGGATAGACTGTAAAGTCTGGAGGAACACTGTCTGCAGATTTCTGCCTCCATTCTCTCCTCCCTCTTCTTTCCTCCCCCCACCCTCCTTGGAGACAACATCTTCTATCTCTCACACTGGCCTGGAACTTGCACTTTGAGCTCCTGGTCCTCCTGCCTTCACTTTCCCAATATTAGTATGTAGGCATGTGCTGCTCCGGGTAAGGACTCCTGGTTAACGTGGCGCTGGAGATGGATCCCGGGGCCCATTCCTCTTTAAGTCCCAAAGACTTTAAAATTCTGTGGGGCAACCACCTCTCACCAAAGTCAAATGAATCTTGCTCTCCTGGTTCATGTCTCTGTTGCTTTAGTTTATAAAATTTAGTTCCTCAAACATTCCCCCACCCATTTTTATGTATGTGTATATGTATGTGTGTATGTAAGTGTGATCAGTGTCCTGTGGGTGCCCCGGAATGTGGAGGCCATCGGTTGTTGTCTGGAGTCTTCCCAATCACCTTTCAACTTCAATCACTGAGCCAGGGACTCTCAGGCACGTCAGAGCTCACATACATGGCTAGTTGCACTGGCTGGCTTGTTCCTGTGTCTTCTGTATCTGTCTTCTGAGCTACAGGTAAGGCATGATCTCCAGTCTTCGCACTTGCACCCGGAACCATGCCTTCAGCTCTTCTGTTCCCCTGCTCTTCAATTTTGACATCCCATAACAGTTACAAACACATAGAAGTGTTATGTTGGCCAGTCTGTGCTAGACTAGAGGCATGGCTACCTTCCTTCTATGTTCAGGTGAAACCTCTGAATGGTAGTGAAGATTATCTTCTTTATCCCTCTTTGTGTGTTCTGGATTTTTCTTATTGCCATCATACCCATCTGATCACTCTTTCGACCTTGCTGTTGCTGTCAGTAGGATCAATGTCCTCTGCCCTCTCTCTCTCTATGCTGTGTGTATCTCTCTCTCTCTCTCTCTCTCTCTCTCTCTCTCTCTCTCTGTGTGTTTGTGTAGGCCAAAGTCTGATTTCAGGTGTTTTCCTTGTTCTCAACCTTATTTTTTGAGACACTGTCTCTTCATGCACCTAAAACTCATTGATTCTTCTAAGCTGTCTTCAAAAATCTTCTGTCTCCACCTCCCTGTGCTGATGGGATTACAGACTTGCACTCCAGCCCATTGCTTTTTTTTTTTTTTTGTAGATGTTGGATATGTTGGATATCTGACCTCTAGCCTTCATCCTTTCACTCAAGTGCTGCACCGGTTGAGCCATCTCTCCATCTCCTCAAATCCTTCTTAGAAGAAGCAGGTGAGAATAAGTCAGGAAGAAGGATACAGTCCCAAAGAGTGGGTGTGGAAGATCTGAAGTCAATGCCAGTGTTTCTTCTTATGCTTTTAGCTGATGATTGCTTAGGAGCTAGCTCTGAATCCTGTGAACTGGAGACATGACAAATTCAATCTTCAAACTACTGCAAATCTTGACTTTTCCTTACCACAATATAGTAAAAAACATGCAAATGACTCTTTTGGAGGGGGAATGGTTCAATATTACTTGTAATATGAAAACTGATAAAATAAAACACCATAGAAATAGATTAACCCATGGAAGAATATTGGTTAATTTGAACCTATGTTTGTTAATAGGATAAAAAATATAATCCTTAGCATTTGGATGCCCAGAAAATATTCCAGTGTCTATAGTGACGGTTTCTTTTTCAGAGTAGAGAAAATAAATTTGGATGGTTTAAAAATACTTAGTCTTAAATCAATAATCATAATGAATAGTATCATAGCACAAAACCTTTTCATTTTAGAAAAGGACAAGAGGGCTTATTCTTAATAGATGTTAATGAAAATTACATTTCAGTCCATAGAAATGTCCTTTAAAAAACTTTTTAACATATTCAAAAGAAACATTTTGATGACCATCCAAAGGGGCAGCAGGAAGTACTGTTTGATGTCATTATGATCTGACACGATCTGAGGAAGTAATTTAAAGCATCTCATTAAATGAGTTACTTGATGAGACTACAAAAAGCCCAGAAAGGTGATCCATCATGTTCAAGATCGGTGCAATGAAGCTCACACAGGCTCAGCACACCATGCGCTCACCCGCACAGGAGAGGACAACCGCTTTTGTGGATAAAATACAGCTGTGAGCTCACATTTACACTTACAGTGAGCAGAGGCACAGTATTGAAAAGGATAGTGATATTTTGTGTACATCAGCCAAATCTTTAGCATTCCAGTCTAACAGGAAATAGCTGTCAAGGGCTATTAGAGAAGAGTGTTCCCTTTATTTGAATTAACTATTCAAATAAAATAAATAAACCAATTCAGTCACCTCTAGAGACCGTTTTCCCTTTCCGGAACTCCTGGAGAAGTTAATGGCTCTGTAGAGGCTTGATGGCATCCAGATAAACATGCAAACTCAGGCCCTTATCCGAAGAGCTTCTATGCTTTCAAAAGCCATTCTTCTACTGAGTATTAAAAACTGAACTTGAGTTAAATGAAGTGTTACAAAAATGAATGATTTATGAATGCAATTGAATTAGCACCCTCAGAACAAGAGGAGTGCATTGCGTTGTTGTGTCTGGCTCTAATGTGAGGTTTAAAGCTGTGATTTTCCAACTGGAGTGTGACTTAAAAATCTTCCCCTTGCTGCAGATTCCCACAGGAAATTGCAGCTTCATAGATGTGGGTTAGAGCTTTTTAACTTTTAACAAGTACCCTCCATGATCCTGGTAATTGTGGTCCAGGGGGAGGAACTCAGGCAGGTGCGCTCAGCTGCTTGTTGCATAGACCACACATTAAGCTTTTCACCAACTTGGATGGAGCCGAGACCACAACACAGGCATCTTAGTGTGACACAATTCAGTCCATGGTAGGATCCACAAAGACCATCAAAACTGGGTGTGCCCTCTCCAGATCACAAATCTCAGTGAATTAGCCTTTCTAAATCACTACCAAAGATTACACTAGGGTGTATGGAAAGGCTGTTATTTATTATTTATTTGTATAGCATGTATTATCCAATGTTACCTATATACAATCATCTACCTCCTGTTACTAGAAATGTAATTGTTTTAGATGGTTGGTGTTCGTATTTAGTGTATGTAAGCACTGTGAGCAGTAAGAGCGAGAAGGCAGAACAGGAATCGGATACGCCCTGATCTCCCGAGTCAGAAGTCTGTGTTTGGGATTTCGAATAATCCTTTCAGGATTTATGATGTGCACGAAACAGCCCTGACTTCCAAAACCTTTCTAACCTAAAACTGATGGAAGTGAAGAAGGTCAGATAAAGACCCCGCAGCTTCATTTCCTTCTCAGCGCCTGCCAAATCTCCAGCCGATGATAGATGCCTGGACAGAGGTGCGGGCTTTAAATGCTTTTCCACCCTCTGTCTTTTGGGGAAAAAAAAATCCTTTGAGATTAGTGACCCAGTGAAAGTCAGAGCAGAGTGATGGCAAGGATGCCCAAGTCATCAGAACAGCGTGACCAACAAGCATCCTTTTATATCTAAGGAATTTTGTGGAAACTGGTAATTACGCCATTAATAATTCTCAGATCACAAACCACAACTGCAGCATACATTATTTGCGTATCAAGCTAGGTGGCTGAGGTAGACATTTTTCAGGAAGCAGCCAAGGTCTCTCGCCCCTTAGGAACTGAGCCCTCCTCTGCGCTTTCTGGGCTCAGGGCTTTTCTTCCCCTCCTCCACAGCTTGGCAGCCTGCCTCTCAGCACCCCCGCCCGGGCTCTGCAGTAACAGGGAGTGATACCAGAGGAGGAAAACGCAGATTCTTTCCCGAAAAGATCCAGCTTTACCTGTGACCCTAAACTGGAGATAGAATATTTAAAACGGACTCGAAAATGGAATTTTCTTTTCCTAGCTCGCGGAACTATCACGTATGAATATTTCATAGAGGAATGTGATTGGAAGATTCGCTGGGAAGAATCAGAGAACTGATGCGGGACAAAAGAAATTATAGACGAGAAAAACAGGAGGGGAGACACAGCACAGAAAACAAATCTCTCTCTCTTCCACGCGCTTTCATACTTGGGTGGGGTCTGTGTGGCCCACTGGAAAGATCAGTGTCAGAGAGGAATGAGGAATTCTTTTTCTAAATTATTTAAAATTTTTTATTTATTACAGTTTATTCACTTTGTATTCCGGCTGTGGCCCTCTCTCTCTTCTCCTCCTCCCTTGCCCCTCCCTGAGTCCACTGATAGGGAGGTCCTCCTCCCCTTCCCTCTGACCCTAGCCTATCAGGTCTCATCAGGGCTGGATGCAGTGTCCTCCACTGTGGTTCTTGAGTAGTAGCAGTAGCAGCCAACAGGGACATATGTCACAGCCCTGTCCTCTTTTTTTTTTGTAGTTGTTGCTGTTGTCCTTAGCCGCCACCGCCACCTGCAAGCTGGCAGGTATGAGAAGGGGGAAGAAGTTTGCTCCAATCATATCAAATGTTGATAAATGCTCTATATTTATTTGCTCCAGAAAAGTTTATTAATATTTTTTAGGTATCAAAGGTTCTTGAAAGGTGTTGCTGTGGGGCAAGAACACCGTCTGGCTTACTGTGAGAGATGATCTCAGTTATAATCCACGCTAAGTGCAAAATCCCTTGAGATTCGCTGGTCACTTCGACTGCTGCTAAATGTGTGGTTTTCAGCTATATTCTAAACATGCTGCTATAGCTTTCAAACCCTGTTTAAATAACCGTGTGTGTGTCTGATGAACTTGGTGGCTGTCACTCTGAATAACAAATTCAAACAAATTTTAATCAGCCAATTCAAGTCCACACTGCAGGGAGATCCTAGAAAAAAATATGCGTATACATATATATTATTATACTTGGGATAATAATATATAATATATTAAATATTAAATACACATTAATATAATAATATTACTATAGTAATATAATATAACATAACATATAATATACATTATATTACATATATTTAATATATTACATATATTTAAAATACATATGTGTATACACATACATATTTAAAAATACATACATACATACATATATATATATATATATTCTTCTTTTACAGGAAAAGGAGAAAAGGGAACTGGCTCCTGTTAGAGCCCTAATCCCATCACCAGATTGGATGCCAGTTTCTGCCACAGTGACTTTGGCTGTGTCATGTTTTCCTCACTGTTCAGTGTCCAGCTTTAGCACTCCCATCCTGATTGGTGATCAAAAAAGTGTTTGCATCACCTGCTTGTTCTTAAAAAAAAAAAAAAGGCCAGTGCTGTATTAGTGAGTTTTACTTCTGAAGGTCTGTGATTTTGAATGACCCAAGCAAATAAACTTTGGGAGGCCAGGGGAGCATGGCCTACAGTCCACACAGGCACTCAACATCTGGCCTCTAGACAGGGGTCCTTGAGTTCTTGGTTTGAAATCATCTAAAGACAGAAAGGATGGATGACGTCCAAATTCACAATAAGCTCTCGTCCATCTCTGTCCACACATACAGTGTTTACTGTATTTTTGTGTAATAGAAATAAGGAAGTGAGTGAATACAGCACCTGCACAACTTGCCAGAGTCGCTGGCTGAGTTGGCCATTGGTGTGCAACCCTTCAGCTCCTGGCTCTGAACCTCGACACTGACTCCTCAGCGCTTCCAGCTGGGTGTTCCCCAGGCACTTCACGCTAAGGATGTTTCACACGACTTGACATGGTCTCAGACATATGCCTTAACAGCCAATACCATATCCAATAAACAGCCTACTTCACATGACTTATTCTTTAGGAGACAGCCTGTTTATATAGCCCAGCCTAGGAATGAACTTCCAATCCTGCCTCGGCCTCTGCAGTGCTGGGATTAAAAACACGTGTGTGCTACCGCACACTCCCACACATGGCTTATAGTAGGAGCTTAACGTTTCCTTACCATTTTCTACCATAGTGTTTATAATTACCACTTTCCTTGGCTGAGTGTTGCTTTCTCTTCTATTATTTTTACGCTTTTCTTTTGTCGCTTTCTTTCTTTAGTTACACCCTTTGACCTTTGTTCCAATGAGATTTGTTTGAGAGTTGAGTATGAGTTCTTATGTAACAATAGAATACTAATTATATTTCTTCATCTTACTTGTAGCTTATCAAATATTTTGTTAATAATTACTCCAACTGTATATGTATAAATGAAATGTTTAAAATATATAGATACATACATATCTACATAGTATTATAATTTGGTCTATTAATATCAAATTTAGAAAGCATTTTATTCTGGATCCCAGGAAGGGGCACACATAGTTGAAAACATAATTTTAGGTAAAAATATGACTACAGTTGCATCCATGTTACTTACGGTACTTTCACAAATGTAGTTTTGATATAGATTGTTCTTTGGAATGTTATGCATATCTCGGCTGATGTTTATGCCATTAGTTTGCAGTTCACTGAAGATGCCATTAGTAATTTAGCTTCTTCCAAACACTGTATCAAATTAGCTCTAAAATCTTAACGTTTTCTTGAAACATCAAGAAGTGCTCTTACCATCAGTCACTTCTTCAGCTTCCTGTGGCTTGTTCTTGGTGAACACTTTGGTAAGAAACCATTACTGGAAACTGACTAAGATTTCAATGACTTACACAATACCCAAGAAAAACAATGAAGAAGAATGACTAGGAGGAATCTTAGAACCTATAGGTATATAGTAGAGACAGATGTTTTAATAAATATTTCACTGATGCTTTGTGTTTCTTTTTTATTATTACTATTATTTTTAACTTTTATTAATTACACTTTATTCACTTTGTATCCCCCCCATAAACCCTTCCCTCCTGCCCTCCTAATCCCACCCTTCCTCCCCCTTCTTCACACATGCCCTTCAACAAGTCCACTGATAGGGGAGGTCCTCCTCTCTTTCCTTCTGATCCTAGTCTATCAGATCTCATCAGGAGTGGCTGCATTGTCATCTTCTGTGGCCTCTTAGTCCTCTTCAAGTTAGGTGTGGCCACGCGCTGGTCAAGAACCATGTAGCTTGAGCTATATCTTCAACATACGATATCATCAGCTCCATCAGCACCAGCCCTACCCATTCCCCAATTCCCGTCCTCACCACTCTGGCCATAGGTGATGCCTTGCGAGAGGGCTAAAGTAAGTGCAACATGGTGAGGTCTCTGTCATCTGAGGCCTCTAAGGGTCTGTCTGTGTGCAGCGCAGTTCCTGCTGACCTGTGCTGAACACACTGAAAGAGCGGAAAATAAACCTGTGTCCTTAGCCTTTTTTTTAAATTTTTTATTTAACTTTTATTAATTACACTTTATTCATTTTGTATTCCCCCATAAGCCCCTCCCTCCCCCCTCCTGGTCCCACCCTCCCCCCCTTTCTGCATGCATGCCCCTCCCCAAGTCCACTGATAGGGGAGGTCCTCCTCTCCTTCTTTCTGCTCTTAGTCTATCAGTTCTCATCAGAAGTGGCTGCATTGTCAGGGTTCTGGGTTATCTCCACGGATAGTCCTTGGTTGGAGTATGAGTCTCTGGGAAGTTTCCTGTGTTCAAATTTTCTTGTTCTGTTGCTCTCCTTGTGGAGTTCCTGTCCTCTCCAGCTCTTAGTATTTCCCACTTCTTACATAAAATTCCATTCACTCTGCCTATCAGTTGGCCATCAGGCTCAGCATCTGCTTTGACAGTCTGCATGGCAGAGGCTTTCAGAGGCCCTCTGTGGCAGGTTCCTAGGTTGTTTCCTGTTTTCTTCTTCTGGCTTTCAGAGGCCCTCTGTAGCAGGTTCCTAGGTTGTTTCCTGTTTTCTTTTTCTTCTGATGTACATCCTCTTTGCCTTTCAGGATGGGGATTGAGCATTTGAGTTAGGGTCCTCTCTTTTGCTTAGTTTGTTTAGATGTACAGATTTTAGTGGGTTTATTCTATGTTGTATATTTATATGAGTGAGTATATACCGTGTGTGTCTTTTTGCTTCTGGGACAACTCACTCAGAATGATCCTTTCCAGGTCCCACCATTTACCTGCAAATTTCATGATTTCCTTATTTTTCATTGCTGAGTAATACTCCATTGTATAGATGTACCACAGTTTCTGCATCCATTCTTCAGTTGAGGGGCATCTGGGCTGTTTCCAGCTTCTGGCTCTTACAAATAAAGCTGCTACAAACATGGTTGAGCAAATGTCCTTTTTGTGTACTTGCGCCTCTTTTGGGTATATGCCTAGGAGTGGTATGGCTGGATCTTGAGGAAGCGCTATTCCTAGTTGTCTGAGAAAGCGCCAGATTGATTTCCAGAGTGGTTGTACAAGTTTACATTCCCACCAGCAGTGGAGAAGGGTTCCCCTTTCTCCACAACCTCTCCAGCATGTGTTGTCACTTGAGTTTTTGATCTTGGCCAATCTGATTGGTGTAAAGTGAAATCTCAGGGTTGTTTTGATTTGCATTTCCCTAATGGCTAATGAGGTTGAGCATTTCTTTAAGTGCTTCTCTGCCATTCGATATTCCTCTACAGAGAATTCTCTCTTTAGCTCTGTTCCCCATTTTTTAAGTGGATTACTTGGTTTGCTGTTTTTTGGCTTCTTTAGTTCTTTATATATACTGGATATGAGTCCTCTGTCAGATAAAGGGTTGGTGAAGATTCTTTCCCAATCTGTAGGCAGTCGCTTTTTTTTTTTGATGATGGTGTCTTTTGCTTTACAGAAGCTTTTCAGTTTCATGAGGTCCCATTTATTGATTGTTGCTCCTACAGCCTGTGCTGTTGGTGTTCTGTTCAAGAAGTTTTCTCCTGTACCAATGAGTTCTAGGGTATTCCCCACTTTTTTTTTCTAGCCGATTTAATGTTTCTGGTTTCATGTTGAGGTCTGTGATCCACTTGGACTTCAGTTCTGTGCAGGGTGATAAGTATGGATCTATTTTCATTTTTCTACATGTAGACATCCAGTTGTACCAGCACCATTTGTTGAAGATGCTATCTTTTTTCCATTGTATGGTTTTGGCATCTTTGTCAAAAATCAGGTGTCCATAAGTGTGTGGGTTTATTTCTGGGTCTTCTGTTCGGTTCTATTGATCCACCATTCTGTTTCTATGCCAGTATCATGCAGTTTTTATAACTGTTGCTCTATAGTACAGCTTGAGATCAGGGATGGAGATACCTCCAGAAGATCTTTTATTAGAGGACTGTTTTAGCAATTCTCGGTTTCTTGTTATTCCATACGAAGTTGAGAATTTTTCTTTCCAGGTCTGTAAAGAATTGTGTTGGCAATTTGATGGGAATTGCATTGAATCTGTAGATTGCTTTTGGTAAGATGGCCATTTTTACTATGTTAATCCTGCCAAGCCATGAGCATGGGAGATCTTTCCATCTTCTCATATCTTCCTCTAATTCTTTCTTCAGAGACTTGAAATTTTTTTCATACAAGTCTTTGACTTGCTTGGTTAGGGTTACACCAAGGTACTTTATGTCATTTGTGGCTATTGTGAAGGGGTGTCCTTAGCCTTTTAAATAATTATTATTACTTTCATCCTGTGGGTCGTGAGCTTTCTAGGCAGACGCGACCACTTCTCCATATCCCCGGCCTCTGTTATGATTATGATGACAGATCATGATCATACAATCCGACAGCCTGATGCTGTTGATGCTTACTCCAGGAAAAGAACAGTGTTCTTGCTGCCTGTCTCCCCACTCCAGCGAGCAGCGCCACATCAGGTTGTGGGAGTGTTATTGGCTTCCTCACCATCTGTGTGTTCTATCACCAAAAAGGAAATCCCCAAATCTGTTGTTTCTAGTAATCTTTGTCCTAGTTGTATGCTAAAACAACGTAATCAGCATCTTCTTATAATAACTTACTGGCCGTTCTGCATCTCCTGTAGCCTCATAGTGATCTAACACCCACACGCTCAACAGAACTTGTCAGGAGGCAAATCGATACACCGCTTTCCTACTTATGACACCCACAGCTTCTCATCATACTTCCAAGGGCCACACAAAGTACAGTTCTTGGTGTCTTTTGTTCCATTCTTGTCTTTAAGCATGATGCATCAGGGTGGGTGGTTTTCCTGTTCTGTTCATCCCAAAACAGCACTAGGTTCACAGTTTACACAAAATGAATAATCATGGAAAGAGTTATAAATTATAGAGGAAAATGGTCTAGGCCATGTTTATTAACCGCAATGCAATATTTTTTATTTACTTATTTTTGTTTCTAGTTTTTCTTTCAAATATATAACTAAAAAATTAGAGTGCACCACAGCCAGATTCTAGGCCTTAGGAAATATTTAACACAGCATCTCATTAGCCAGAACCCAAGAATAAACGAGGTGAAATGTTTTGTTATATACTTTTCCCAAGAGTGCTTGTAAAAGTACAGAGTCACCCTAAGAGGCTACTCTTGTGTCAATTAGTGCTGCAAAAATATGCAGTTCTATTGTAGTCTGTAGGTGTCCTTAAAATGGCCACTAACTCTACTGCATGTTGTCTTTTAAAATTTTAATTTTAGTTATATATTTATTTATTAGAATTTATTCACTTTGTATCCCCACTGCAGCCCCCTCCCTCATCTCCTTTCAGTCCCACCTGCCCTCCCTCCTTATGCTCTTTCCTTAGTTCACTGATAAGGGAGGTTCTTCTCCCCTTCTATCTGACCCTAGCTTATCAGGTCTCATCAAGGCTGGCTGCATCATCTCCCTCTGTGGCCTGGCAAGGCTGCACACCCCTAGGGGAGGTTATCAAAGAATTGGCCACTTAGGGACTAGAAAAGATCATCCTGAGTGAGGTAACACAGAAGCAGAAAGACACATATGATATATACTCACTTATAAATAGATATTAGCCATATAATATAGGATAAACATACTAAAATCTATAGTCCTGAAGAATCTAAACAACAACAATGAAGACCCTACTGAAGATGCTTAATCCTTACTCAGAAGGGCAAACAGGATAGACATCAGAAGAAGGAGAAGACAAGGAACAGGACAGGAGACTTCCACAGAGGACCTTTGAAAGACTCTACTCACCAGGGTATCGAAAGAGATTCTGAGACTCATTGTCAAACTTTGGGCAGAATGCAGGAAAACTTATGAAAGACGGGGGAGATAGAAAGACCTGAAGGTGACAGGAACTCCACGAGGAGAACAACAGAAACAAAAACCTGGGCCCAGGGGCCCTGGCAGAGACCAATACTCCAACTAAGAACCATGCATGGAGAGGACCTAGACCCCCTGTTCAAAGGAAGCCCATTGGTTGTTCAGTGTCCAAGTGGGTACCCTAGTAAGGGGAACAGGGACTGTCTCTGACATGGACTCAGTGGCTCCTGCACGTTGTTTAGGATGCAACAGTGCTGAGAGCTTGGGCGTGGAGGCCTTGCACTAGCATTAGGCTTGCAACGGGGTCCTCTCACCACTTGCGGAGCTTGTAGGCGAGGTGGATCACTTCTCCTCAAGGCACAGCTCATGAACATTACCATCACACCACACGTTTGCTAGGAAGATGTTTCTTCTCTTCACTGAGTTAGGAAGTTTTCAAGGACCCGACAGAACAGCTTTCTAAGCAAGCTGCACCCATGGGGCCTACTTAGGTACCATTTCTTTTTTTAAAATTCCCTTTCTTAGCTGTTCTCTCAAAATATGTGCTTCTTTGCGTTGTCCATATATGGCACAATTAAGGAATTATTCCCATCTTGATTGGTATATGTTAAACTTTTTACGGCATCTTTAAAACACTAGAGGATAAAATATTTTCCCTCAAAGCTCTCCTCTGAGATGTAAAACTTGTCCATTTCAGCTTCCCAGTGCCACAACATAAGAAGAGGATTTAGCATTCCTCATTACACTGCATAGGCCATACAGATCGACTACATTTTAAGGATAGATGCTGTTCATTGGGTCCAATTATGTATGTTTTACTTCCAATAAATTGGAAACAGCTATTTATCTCAAAGAATGAATCAGCAGGGAAAAAGATGCCTGAGAAGGCAAAATGCTGTTATTACCCAAAGAACCCACAATTAAGGACTCTCTTAAGGCTATTGAGGTTAAATGGACCTTTTATGCCTTAGATTAAAATCAAGGAGTGCTCGCCTCATACGCATTATCAAAAATATAAGTGGAATTATTAGAAGTCAATCACAATCGTTAATTTAGTAACCAATAATTATAGATGCCTGTCAGCTGAGATGAAAATTAGACTGGAAAGGAAGTCTGTAGTCTTGGCATAAGATAGTAACAGTTTATAAAGAAAGCTGGGAAAGCCAGACACACACTCACACACGCATGCACGCACGCTTGCACGCCCACACGCATGCACATACACACACTCACTCACACACAGGCAATGCGTGTGAATGTTAAGATGGTGGCTTCAATCACAAAAGCCTGTGTAGCAATTACGGAATATTAATGCTTATTTCCTCTTAATCTGATTTTGTGCCTTTAAATTGAAGGGTGTCATACTCAACGTAAGACGTGAGCTTACAAACAGAAGGTTCAGAATGCCCTCTAACCTCCCGGGGTGTGTAACTGTGGCTGGTCTTTGTTGTCCTTTAAATTTGATTTAAGAGAAATTAATGGCAAATATTTTCTGAGAAAAATAGATTACATTCAATTGTTTTCTAAAGTTCTCATAAGCAAAAACACATCTACAATCTAATGCAATTTGAAAATTCCTTTTGCTTATGACAGTTAAAAGTTTTGGAAAGTGTGATGTCATTATTTTTATCAACTTATATCAGCAAAGTTGATCATGATTACTTAGTAAAGTGCCAATTTCAGTGTTACGTGGAATTTATTCATGTAGAGTTATCATATTTGATTAAACCATTAATACCAGAGTTACTTATGGGCACTGTTACTTTTAAGCTCTTTTTTCCATTGTATGTCTTTGAGAGAAGTTCTCTTGCAACCTAGTCTGGCCTCTAACTCCCTGTGTGCCTGAGGATGACCTTGAACCCATGATCTTTGTCCCCTCACTCTGTCAAGTGTTAGGATTATAGGTATGTGTTACAATGCCTGGCACACCTTACTTTTCACCTTGGAAAAAGAGAGCGTCTAAAATATTGTCTTTAAAATGGAAAAATGGAATCTGTAAGTCAGCTCTACAGAAGGAAACATTAAGTTGGAGGCTGGAAGAATGTTTATGTGATATATGAGTACAGCCTTCCACATGAAAGTTCTGGGCTATTGGGAGGTCACTAAAATAGGTCCTTAGCTGAAATTTCTCTTTTACATGTAGAAGCACATTGTAACCTGCCCCTCACTATCTCCAGTGAAAAAACTGTCTCATGTAGTATACAAGACTGGTTTATAATATGCAAATTAATATAATATTACATATAGATCACATGATATTCTAAATGATGCAGAAAAGACATTTAAGAAACTCCAGCATCCACATATGTAAATACTATATAAGCAATATACATCAAACCTATAGACAACATCAAATTAAATGAAGAGAAACTTAAAGCAATTCCCTTAAATCAGGGACAAGACAAGGCTGCACACTCTGACCCTATCTCTTTAATGCAGTACTTGAAGTCCTAGCTAGAGCAGTAGGACAACTAGAGGAGACCAAGGGGATACAAATTGGAAAGAAAGAAGTCAAAGTATCACACGTGATATGATAGTATACATAAGTAATCCCCAAAATTCCACTAGACAACTCCTACAGCTGGTAAACACCTTCCACAAAGTGGCTGGATATAAGACTAATTAAAAAAAACGAGAAGCCCTGCTGTATGCAAACAACAAAAAGCCTAAGAAAGAAATTAGGGAAACTACACCCTTCACAATACCCACAAATAACATTAAGTATCTTGGTGTAACTCTAACCAACAAAGTGAAAGACCTGTATGACAAGAACTTTAAGTCTCTGAAGAGAGAAATTGAAGAAGCTATCAGAAGATGGAAAGATCTCCTGTGTTCATGGTTCGGTGGGATTAGCATAATGAAAATGGCCATCTTACTAAAAGCAATCTACAGAGTCGATGCAATTTCCATCAAAATACCAACACAATTCTTTACAGACCCGGAAAGAAAAATTCTCAGCTTCATATGGAAAACAAAATACCCAGAACAGCAAAAATCCTATATGATAACAGAGCTTCTGGAGTTATCTCCATCCCTGACTTCAAGCTGTGCTATAGAGCAACAATAATAAAAACTGCATGGTACTGCCATAGAATGGTGGATCAATGGAACTGAAGACCCAGAAATAAATAAACCCACACATCTGCAGATACTTGCTTTTGACAAAGGAGCCAAAACCATACAATGGAAAAAAGCATCTTCAACAAATGGTGCTGGTCCAATTGAATGTCTACTTGTAGAAAAATGCAAATAGATCCATATTTATCACCCTGCGCAAAACTCAAATCTCTTTTTTTTCTTTTTTACTTTTTTTGGGGGTTGGTGGGGAGACAAGTTCTCACTACATAGCTTTGCTGCCCTCAAACATTCTATATAGTAGTGGCTGGCCTTGAACTTGCGATCCTCATGCTCTAGCCTCATAAGCAGTAGAATCACAGATGTGCCTCACCGTGTCTGATTTTCCAAGTTTCCTTTTACAGAATTTGCTCCCAAGTCTCAAAACTTTCCTTTGCATTGGCAAATAGTTCCATAAATCTTTCAAGTATGTAAGGCTAGATAGGGCCTCTCAACTCCTACTCACTTACCCTGCTATGTCTTATTTCATGTAAGACTGTGGATATGGCTTTTTGTGGGAAAGCTGAAGGCTCAGGTCAGTGCTCTCAGCAACCATCAGGCTGGTATTTCTTCTCAGTTGGACTATTGTAATACTGTGCGTCTAAACTCATCCCTCGGCACGAAGCCTCTTTCCACTCACATCTTAAGCTGTTCATTTTAAGAACATGGCTCTTGCTTCACTCATTGGCTTAAAATTGTATGTATTTCTTTTATGTGTATGTGTGAGAGCCTGCATGCCTGTCTGTGCAGCCCCTGCCTGCTGTGCCTGTGGAAGTGGCGGTGGGCCCACTGGGACTGGAGTTTCAGCCCTTTGCGAGTCTGGGTCCTTTGGAAGATGAGCCAGTGCTCTTACCACTGAGCCATCTCCTCAGCTTCTTACTCACTTTCTTCCTTTTCTGTCTTTTTTCTGTAACACGTCGTATTCCTGACACCATGAGCAAACTTGGACAGCCCTCGGTTTTTTTGTTCCATGGTCTGACTCAGCTGGTGTGTTCATTAACTATCTCTTGCACTCTGTTTTGTGGGCAAACCGGGATTCTTGTCAGCTCCTCACCGAGTGACCAGTTTGTAGCCACTCTGTTGTCTGCTGTGGAGTAATCCTTTCATAAACTTCTCTAGTGTTAAAATCCTAGGCTTCTTCCTTGGCGACCACCATGCAGCTCTCTCCCGATTCTATCAAATAGAAACATTTGATTTGTCCTTTAAGTCAAACAAAAATATATCTCTTCTCCTCGGTGGCTTCTTACCAGTGCTGACCGGTGCAGTAGCTCTGTAGGCTTATTTCTTCTTGGTCTTTGCACATACATTTTGAGGAAAACTAAAAACCAACTAAGTTAAACAAATGTATAATTTAGGGGCTAGGGAGATGGCTCAGTGGTTATGAGCACATGCCACTCTGGCAGAGGACCCGGTTTCATTTCCAGTGCCCACATGGGCAGCTCATAGCTGCCTGTGACTGTGACGTCAGCTCCAGGGGGTTCAGCACCCTTTCTGCCCTCCACTGGCACTTCCCTCCTGATAATGCAACAGGGTTTGGGGAAAAATATAGAGGAGATCACTTGGAGGGTCTAGAATGAGAAAATATTCAGCTTTATTATGATTCCATCAGTCCCCAAAATGAGGTAGTGTCACGTCTGCATGCACACTGTGTAGAAAAGGAAAAGTGGGACAGAAGAGACCGAAAGGTCAGATAGACGTGTTCCTGTGTGTAGGCACAGTCCATGCCAAGGAAAATGAATGCAGTTGAAACCATTCAACTTGATTAATTTAGGTAAACTTGATTAATTTCATCATTTGGTGGGTTCCTTTCTATGGGAACATACATAAGTTTTTTTTTTTTTATAACAGCCATTTGTAACATATGGTCCTTGTTGCTTTTATAAATGCTTTGGCCTAACACAACTATTTTATAAAGTGAGGGATGCCATCTTAGTTGACGAGATGTGTTTCTTACTAAATTTCATAAGCTTACAGTTCATTTCATAGATGGATACTTTGGTTCTCCTGGAAACACTGCGAAAACTAATGATTATGTCACTGCTGAAATGTTTTCTTTCCCCTGGAGCCCAAGTACTTCTTTCCTGTGAATTGGTTTTCACAGAATGTGGGAGGGTATAATACAAACTAATTCCCCCAAGTAGCCTTCCGCCCAGATGCACTGTTCCAATGCCAAAGCCACATGATCATCCCTTGGGTGAGCACATTGCTATCAGAACAATCACATTGCTCTAATTATTCATTAATTTATTCATTGCCGTGCTCTTTTACTTAGGCAACCAAAGGGAGCATTGGAATAGGAGTGAACACACCGAAATCTCTGCATATAAAAACCCGTATAAGAATGTGGCTAAAGACAATTTCAATTCTTGTTTGGTTAACACTTTGTTTACTCACGTATTGATTTACCTTTTCCAGGTGCGTGTACCCGTGGTGAGTTGGCACGCATGTTCAAATGTGTTCATGTGCATGCATGTGGACGGATGTGACATGGGTGTGGAGACCTGGGCTGATTGCTGTCTGGGCCTTGCTGGTTTTAACGCTTAGCTGTCCAGATTGTCCTGGGGATGCCCTGCTCCACTCTTGGGGTGCTGAGATTATGGGCTGGCCACTATATCCACTGGACTTTTATGTGAGTGCCGGGGATCCGAACACCGGGCGCCATGTTTGCTTGGCCTATTGAGCGGTCTCCCAAGCCCTTGGGTAAACAAATGTTTTTAAAGACAAGTTTGGTAAATAATTTTCACTGTTTCCATTGTGTGGTAGCTGACGGCCAGTTAGAAAAGGGGGTGAGGTGTGATGGTTTCTTGGTCTGTCTTGAATAAGAGAGAGAAAAAGAAGAATGCTTCACATTTCTTGTCACAGGCCTTTTATATACATTGCTATTCTTTACAGTAAAGGCAGAAACATGCTTTAAACTATTTCATTTTTCAATTTCATACATGCTCAAAGTGAAGCTCTGAAATGATACCTACAACAAATCAATAAGTTAATACCTGGTATAAAATAATGGAAACAAGCACTATTTTCTTTATCACTTATGTGGCCACGTTGGAGGAGTATGAAGAACTTAAAAATATGAATATTATCAAAGTAATGGTCTATTCTATGCCATCATTTAAAAGTCTCTACAATACAGAAGGTAGCAACACATTAGGTATTTTCCAATTTTAAATGCCTAACGCCTATAATCATGAATAAATTATATAGAACACGCAGAATACATTTCCCCTCTGTTCCTGTTGCAAGCTGAAATTTATGATAAATACATGTCTCTATCAAGTTGGAGCCATCAAAAGCGACAGCTTAAATGGTAGTGAAGAGTTGGAGAGGAGGAGGAGGAATCACTGCATGGCTGAGCACAGGAGCTTATGCGGTAATTATACTTTCAGTAATTTCAAACACTGCAAATTGGATTTCTTAAATCCGGAGAAATATGTTGAAAAATGAGCTTTTGCAGGTGTTTTATGGTCAGGCTCAGAATTTTCATTTAACACGACTCTTATCAAAGTATTTGTAAAGGATGTTTATTTGTATCTTGCTCTACTTCCTTCCTTTCTCTGCTATTTGTACTCTGGCTAACTTTTTCTTTTTTCTTTTCTTGTGGGCTATGCTTTATTTTTTATTAATTTTAATTTTTTTATATTAATCACAGGTTATTCACTTTGTATCCCAGCCCTAGCCCCCCTCCCTCATTTCCTCCCTGCCCCTTTCCAAGTCCACGGATAGGGGAGCTCCTCCTCCCCTTCCATCTGACCCTAGCTTATCAGGTATCTTTAGGACTGGCTGTCATGTCCCCCCTCCTCCTGGGGGAGGGGAGGTAAAGTCTGGCTAACTTTTTCAAGGGGACAAATCCAGTGACACTATCAGCTCCTTGCTGAGGACACAATGAATATCCAAATCAGCAGTCCCAGCGGAGGTGGGAGCTGTCAGAATTAGGGACACAGTGTAAACTGAGCCCTGTCCCCCAAAGGCCTGGCAGACATGGGGCTTGGGCTTAACTACCGGGAAGAAGACCATCTCAGCTCATGATAGTTTTTTAAGTCTAATTTATTTGTGGCCATCTTCTGGGAAAAGGTTGTTCAAGAAGGAAACATAGGAAGAAGGTTAGTGTGTGTGTAGGTGTAGCGAGATGGAGACAGATTACACTGACGCTTTTTGAGTAATTGGATTACCAAGCTTTTGAACTATTCTGTGCATGTGCTTTTCTTCCCTGTCAATAAATTATTTTCAAATTTAAGGCAACATGATTTCTGCCATTTGCAACCAAAAGGTCTGATTAATAAGAGTCCACAATGCTGGAAATCTATAAAATAGACAGAACTCGCTTTAAACTCCGACAAATAATATACATCTGCAGAGATCTAAGACTTCCGAGAATTCTTAGTGCAAACCTTGTCTGTGCATGCACATGAGTGTTTCTACACGTGGCACGCTTATAGGTTAAGTTAAACGTCGAGCTGGTACTGATGTCTTGAGAATGGGCTTCATAAACCAAGCAAGCTTGGGTCTATAGCAATTTTTGGTGATAGTTAGAATGGAGATATGGCTATCAGAAATGTTAGTTGTGATAGAACTTCTGTTTTGACACTGTTATAGTGGTGTCCTGGGTAGATTCTCATAATGCACCAAATCTATTGACCAGCTATTGATTGGTTTTTAACATGCATAAGAAACAACAAAACTGATTCTTAGAACTCAGATTTGATGGTCACATGAAGAACTCCACCATCTCCAGCTGAGATGTCCCCTTAGCACATAAGTGACACTGTATACATAAGCTTCACTTGGGACCTAAAAGTGAGTTTGTCAGTAAAAAGAAACAATTTTTTTTTTTTTTTTTTACCAGAGTTTATAGCTTCTGGGTGTTCCTAGGCCACTCAGTGTCCTAGACTTTGCTGCTGATTCAAGGGTGTGTGCCTGTTACTTTTAAGTATTAATTACTCTGTGCTTGTGGTCATCCTACCTACTCAACAGTTTCTTGAAGGTCATTTTACCCTTTAGTTTTCAAATGCTGCCTAAGTAGTAAGGTTGTAGTCAAATCAATAGAGTTGTAGCCCACCAGGCTCTCGGACACTGTTCCTCATACCGCTCTGGCCCAGGAGGCCAGGGATCTGGACATCAAACTTGAATTCCAGGAATCAGTTGTGTGTGTGTGTGTGTGTGTGTGTGTGTGTGTGTGTGTGTTTAATACACAGTAAAAAAACAACCAACAGATGGTCAGAAAACAGATTCCGGAACACTGCCTCATGTGACAGTGACCCAGGAGGCCCTGGGACACTCAGTCTCATGTGACCACGACAGTAGTCAGGCAGCTCACCACCAGCAGAGACTGAGGGTAGGAATGCTAATGAAGCAGTACAGCAAACACACGTGAGGGTCCATGGAATGAATGGGTTTCTGTTTCCCTCGTGGTTCTTCTATTGCGCCGTGCCACGCTCTACCACCCAAACAGGGATGCTTCTTAATGGATCCTTCCCCCGTCACAGGAACTAGACAGCTCATGAGGCTAAAAATCAACTGCCTTGTGAAACTTACAAAACCATGTGTTCGAATATCATGCAGGCCTCTGCAAACCTGAGGATAATTACCGTTCATGTAACTATTAGCTGGCATAGAATGCAAATAAAATAGTTGTTTATTTAAAAATTAAATGACATCAACCTATGGGCAGAACCTGTGACATATTTTTCTTTTGATAGTTGATTGACTGTAGACCAGGCTGGCTTAGAACTCACAGAGGTCCGCCTGCCTCTGCCTCCCCAAGTGCTGGGATTACAGGTGTGTGCCACTGTGCCCGGGTCCACCTTATTTTTTTTCAAGATAGGGTCTTACGCTGAATGTAGAGCTTGCTAGTTGGGCTAGCCTGGGCTGAGAGCAAGCCTTAGGCGTCCACATGTCTCTGCTCCCCAGTGCTGGAATTGTGGCTGTGCTCCAGACACAGTGGCCGCCTTTGTGCACCGCCTTTGTGCAGCGAACACTGCGCCCCCATCTCCTCAGCCCCCGAGCTCATCTTTTTCCTAAACTGCTGGAGTCCTGCGGCGGTGTGCTCACCGCCGCTCTCCTTTCACGTTATTTCTGCTGTATATTTTAATCGTTGTGTATCCATGGACGTTTGGCCCTCATTCACACGTTGTTCTGGTTCTTGTGTTGGTTCCCACACTTTAGACTTATTTGTTTTTATTTTCTGCGTATGAAGGCTTTTCCTGCACGCACGTCTGTGCACTGTATGTTGGCCTGATGTATGTGGGGGTGAGAAGAGGGTGTCGGGCAGCTGGGGTTGGGTTGTGAGCTGCCGTGGGAGTGCTTGGAACTGAATCCTCTGTAGCTGATTAGTTAAGATAACAAGTTCTCTTAACTACTGAGCCATCTTCTAGCCTCTCTTAAATTTTAGTCACACGTCTCCTCACTCCAGAGACACCCATTTATGGTTTATTTCAGTGAATTTCTCCCTGGATATAAGTGCCTATAAATTCTATTTACTGGACCATCACTTTCATTTCATCTTTATATTTGAAAGATTAATTCATATGGAATTAGAGGCTAACAATTAGTTTCTTTTAGCAGTTTAAAATAGTTTGTGTCAGTGTGTTCTGCCATGTCTATTGAGAAGTTTATTGTCATTTCTTTGAATTTATGCTTGCTGTGTGTTTCGTGACTTTAATTCCTGAATATCTGCACATTAGGTAAAGACACATCAAATGACAAACTCTAGTCACGTTAATAAGAAGAAACGTGATGTGATTAATCTCAAGTACACACATAATTTGAAGTGAATAAAATTATTTTATGCTGTAGTAAGTCAAATGTCAAGAGCAAACAAGGGCAGCGAGTTATCGGAAGCTCACTGTGCTCACGGGAGGCTGTGGGTCAGAACTGGCGAAGGCGTGCACGGCCGAGTCCGTTTTAGTGGCGCTTTCACTACTATTATAGCTGGTTTTAACATCAACTTGCCACAGACTAGAAACACCGGAACAGCGAGCCTCATCTGAGAAACTGTTCTGACTGTCTTGACTGAGGTGGGAGGACCCATGCTGGAGATGGTGCCTTCTGTAGCCGCAGATAATACAGGTCACAGCAGAAGGAGGGCTGCTTGCCTTTGCTGAGGCGGTAGTCCCTGCTGCTCCTGCTTCTTCCTCCACTGACGTTAGAACTGTGTTTCTAGGTGCCCAGAGAGGACCAAATAACTCTGCGGCAGTCTTCCAGGCTTTGGGCTCCAGTTTGGGTCTGCAGTGGCACCTAGACTTGTGGACTGAGCCACAGGTCAGCTTCTCCATTCAGCATTTCCAATATCATCAGAACCCTGCTGAAAGTTAAAATCCCCCTGACCCAGCATCTTTTTAGAACCTTGGCAAAAGCTCCCATGGTGTGTGTGTGTGTGTGTGTGTGTGTGTGTGTGTGTGTGTAACATTGGAATCTAAAGAAAAGAGGAAGCTTTTGTAAAAACAGTCTTCTATAAATTATAAAAATTTCCAAATGAAGCTTTCTACAATAGGAAACTATTTCAGAATTTTCATTGGTAAACGAATTTGAGTTGGGAGTCTGGTTGTAAGAGACAATCCTATCGCCTGTGACAAGAATACAGGGACCTAAGCCTTGGAGGGTAGAGGTCTTGCAAAGTGAAACAGAAATGTGAAAAAGGCAGGGGCTAGCCAGAGGATAAAAGTCAGCGTTCTCATTGCTCCATCCATGAAAGGGTTAACCTCAACCAATAACTTCCTACTTACATTTCCTCCTCTTCAGCATCTGAGTGGCTCCAGTCTGGGGCTCCAGAAGGCGAGTCTCTGTCTAAAGGCCTATTTTGTTTCCGCACGGCTGCACTACCCGAGATATAGACAGGTTTCCTCTGCCTTGGTACTTCTATTGATCCAGTTCTCATCAACTTCCCCTGCCCGCATTGACTTCCTCTTTTGTTTCACTATTGAATGCGTGTGTGTATAGGACCTTTCGCACCTTTTCTTTTTTCTTTGTTCAAGTGAAGGTGATTTATTAGTACACAAAGAGAAATAAAAAGCAGAGTTAGTGGGGTCGTCTTATTGACTGGAGGCATAAAGGTATGATGGATTAACTGCCTGTCTAAGGTAGAACAGCCAACCAGATGGTTTTACAGGCTCTAAGAAGCTGCAGATTCAGAAGGACATGTCAAAGAATGAGGAAGCTTCAGTTAATTTGCTGGCCACACTTAGAGCCACCAATCACAATCAAGTGTTTTAAAGTGATCCCCTGCCCAGGCATTTCTGTTTCTCTCTGAAAGAACTTACTAACTTTTGAGAATTTTTGTGTTTAAAATGAGGCAGTTCTCTGCTGGGTTCTTTGGGAGGATGCAAGCATATTTAAGCTGGAGAAGATCTCCGTGACATTAAGAGATGCCTGAGAACATCACAGCTTTTCTCGCCTTTTGATGTGGTTCTGACAAGACAAGATTAGGCCTGATTGGAGGCACTTACGGGATGAGAGGGTTCACATTATGACAAATGCTGCTGATAGATGGCTAAAACTTCATTACTTAAAAACGCCTTTGGAGATAGTAGGCAACGCTTGTTTTATGAAGTCTATGTTCATCCCCAAACAAGCAAAAATGATCTTTTTTTTTTCTTTTACCAAAGAAGTTAACAATTTCCCTTGGAATCATATATATATATTACTGTCAAGAAAAAACTAGCCAGTCTGGAATCCAGGAAACAGAGTCAGTTCCTGAATAGGGGAGAAGGGATACAGGCCAGATGCTTAAATGTATTTTCTGATAAACTTAGTTTCTAGAGCTTTGATGAAAGTGTCAGCTTGAAGAGGTATGATCTCGGGGGTTATAGCTAACCAGAGGCAAGAGAAGACTTAGAACTAGGTGTCTGAGTCTTAAGAAGATGCTACTGTGGGCAGCTGAGTTCCAACCCTCAGTGGACTTACTCCACATAGAGCCATGTCCCTGGGTTGACAATGGAGGAGAAGAGGAGGCACCATTGACAGATCAATTCAAAGCAAATTGTCCACACTTGTACATGTGTGTGATAGTAGGTATCATATATCTATAGACATTATACAGGTATGTGTATATTTTTCCATCAAGGATGGACAGTGACTTTTGTGCCAGTCTTGGAGAATTTAAAAAATTTTTTTTTTGTGATCTCAGAAACATGAATTATTTCTGTTTTGAAACTGTTAATAGTCTCTCAAATAAAAACTTTAAGAATTTGTTCAGTCTAAAAATGAAAAATGCTTGGGAAATCGTTATGTTTTCTGTCACTGAGAAAGTTGGTCACTTGGTCAAAGAGAAGTTCCTATCAGGGAAATTACAAAAAAGAATGTGTGCATATACTGGGAGGTTCAAATCCATTTTTGAAAATGTTGGTATCTCCAGCCTATAAAGAATATGGAGCACAGAATAATGTAAGAAGTGTAGTCGATCCCCTAGCAGTGGACTTGGGGAGGGGCATGCGTGAAGAAGGGGGAGGGGCTTATGGGGGGATACAACGTGAATAAACTGTAATTAATAAAAAAATAAAAAAATATAAAAAAGAAGTGTAGTGGAAACGCACGAAGTAAGGGATGGGTGAATCAACGTGAGCCTCGGTGTTACTATGAGATGAAGATCTGGGTGAATCCCACAATTATTTAAATACAACTTATGTGAATGGTGCCGTGTGTTTCTGGGTGAGATTTAAACACAGCAGTATTTAAGGCTACTCGTTGACTTGCAATAGCAGTTCTTAGTGACGCCGCAGAAGTTACTGTGCTGCTGGGGGGCTCCCGAGTCGGGAGCCTGCGCTAAGAGCTCGCATGGGACTCAGAGCGGCACCCACTCAGCTGCTTCTCTGCACTTAGCTGCTGGTGACTTGTCATTTCAACTCCCCGGCTACATCATTTCCACGTGGGTCTTGCTCCCAGATAGGTACAGGAGAGTTTTCTTCTGCAAGGTGACCCTCACACCAAGGGCATAAAGTAAAGACATTTTCTCATTT
The DNA here is from genome assembly GCF_907164565.1 of Psammomys obesus. NCBI lineage: Eukaryota > Metazoa > Chordata > Mammalia > Rodentia > Muridae > Psammomys > Psammomys obesus. Next base: position 4,395,980 of record NW_026585895.1, on the reverse strand, counting down.
AGGTCCAACTTGAAGATCCCAATGAACTAAACTGATGAGCCTGTGTCAAGCATACCTTCAGTGTGGTGGCTCATGCCACTAACGCATGCTCCTAGTCTGACTTTGTACTTCTAGTTACTCAGAACACTGAAGTAAGGCTCATCTTTCTTGGTCATCCTTGCAGTATTCCTGCTATAAGATGTATTTTGTTCAGAATTAAGCAAGACATTACAGAAAAGCCCTGGTCTGGAAATTCTAGTTGGGGTTAGATAGACATTATGGCTCATTCCGTCTCAAACAGCTTGTGAACAACTATGCATTTAATGCACTGCAATGGAAAATGCTTTCCCAACACCTTTCATGGTTTTTGCACAGGTTAGACTTTGAAAACTTGGTTCAAATTTGTTCTGGTTAGCAGTAATCTTGCAGTATATTTTTTTCCTTCTAAACTCTATTACACTTCTTACTCTGAGTGAATAGCTCTGCCTTGGAACATACTTTGCGACATGTTTTCCATCCCGTCAACATAAGTGTTGTCACTCTGTGATAACTTTATGGATAATTCAGGGAACCCCCCCTTTTTTTTTCCTTACTATTGTTCTCATTATGGAAAAATCCTCTGAATCTGGGCTGATGGGCATGAGGTGGGCAAAATATATACAAACAAACTCTTACAGTCATAGAAGAGGGATTTTTTTTTTTAGCAAATATTTTAAAAATGCATCTTTACTGTTTTTTTCCTTCTGAAATCATTCCAGTGACGTTTTTGAAAATGAGCCATTCAAGTTTGATTGAGCACATCCAGCGTAAGCTTACTATGTGAAAGCTCCATTTTCATCAGCACTCAAAGAAGCCTCCCCTCACACTGAGCTGCCTGTCTTGAACTTCTTTGTTTTTATTTTTCAGATTTGGTGCTTTACAGAAAGTTTAACCTCATGTCTGTGTTCAACAATTATATATAGTGGACATAATAATATATAATAAATACACTATGCAATTTACTTAATATATATCTGAACAATGATGACGTCTTCAGTTGGTGCTCTTCCCACTTTGTCACGAATAACTCCATTCAATATCTAATTATTTTGGCTAGTCTATGAAGGTGCTTCAAATCACTAACATCTTTTTTCCTGTTGTTATGAAATTATGTTAAGTTCACCGGAACGTGCAAAGAAATGTATAGGAAATCCCATTCTTCCTTCATGTACCCTACACGATGTTAACATTTTGTATAACAAAAGCTCACTGTCAAACATATGTCTTGCACAGGTGTGTGTGTGTGTGTGTGTGTGTGTGTGTGTGTGTTAAACATAAGTATTAAATCCAGTGTAGTCACAGTATGGGAAAATGAACCTTGAGTTTCAAAAAGTTGGCTTCCATATGGATTTTAGAAACAAGTTTCAAATGTTTATACTTTGGCTTCTCCTAAATCTCAATAGTACAGTTTCATAACAAAATTTCGAAGATTTCAACAGTATACTTCTCTAATTATTGCTAAGATTATATACTTTTCTGGAAAGCCATTATCTACCATGGCAACCATAGAAACCAACAGCAAGAGGTTGTTGATAGCAACATTACTCAGAGTCAAAGTTCAAGTAATTAGCTTATTTGGAACAGGATAGTGGCCATCATTTAAGGAGAGTACATGTGAGGAGAGTACAAAATTTCTGTCACACTGAAGAGATAATTAACAAGAGCTATGCTAAAGTTCAGTCCTAGGAAATAAACAATGCTCCACTCTCACCTGAGAAAGCATTTTGCAGAGGGGACAGAAAAAGCAGAAAGACCCACTGGAAACACAATGGAATGACAGAGAGGCCTGCAGAGGCTAAGGATAGCTGGCTCGGTTAATACCAAGATGAGGCAAAGCATGAAGACCCCATCTATGGAGAGAAGGAGATTCATCTTCTATTAGGCAATGCTTCCCTGGCCAGTAACAGCGTAGACCTTACAGGTGGCGTTGAGGGCAGACGTAGCATTTCCTGAGCACGAACTGTTAAGACGATGGTATTGTGTGTTCATTATCTTGTTGAAGTTCCAATAACCAAAGAAGGATGGGTTTCTGTTATCTGCATCGCATAGACGAGGTAACTGAGTTTTGAGTGGTTATGTAGTTCAGTAAAAATCTTTTGTTGGAATACTGACTTAGGCTGTCTCACAGAAAAACCAGCCCTGTCTTCTAAGGCATTCTGTGATCATAGCAGCATAGGGCTGGGGAATAATGATCAAGGCATGTCAGCATTTCACAAAGATGCATGATCCCTGTAGTTTTCTTGAAATCTTTAAAAGTCATTGCCAGAGTTTTAGGGCTAGACTGGAAGGAATTGAAAGACAAGAAAGAGGAAATACCTGTCTTAAGTTTCATAGTTCCCACATGCATCTTTCTGTCATCAGATATCCCTCCGTACGAAGATATGTACTAAAGGAAGTGATTGAAATGACTAGTTCTTATGAATTCGTCTGTGCGTGGATTTATAGCCAGCCACTTAAGCAAAATTTCTGATCTTTTGGAGCTTTAAACATTCTACACGTAATAGCTGATTTATTTTGTTAAATAAGGTTTAATAGTAATAATAGTCCAACCCAGATAAAAGTCCCAAAATGCTTGAGTGACAGCTGTATGCTAATACTACAATAGTTAAAAAGAGACACAACTTATGTACTAAAAATGTTGAATCACTACTTCCAAGGCCACAGAGGTCCTATGTGGATCCCTCAGGAAGTAAGAATGAGGAATCTCTGTGTGGGGCATAAAAGAATGTGCAGAACAGGCTCTTCTTGTTTTATTTAAGTTTACTTGAGGTCTTTGATCTTAGGTGTAGAAGTTTAAGCTCTGACCTTTTTTTTCTCAAATATTCTTATATATAAAATCAGTGTATTTAAAGATTGTTTTACTTTTCAGTGTGATTTGCTCTGCCCTAGACTTTTAATGCTCCAATAGCGATAGCCTCTTTCTCCAGCTCTTTACTAGCTTACCATGAAAGGAGTTCCCAATGACCATCCTGAGGACGGCGAGCATGCCAGTAGGTGACATTCTCAGAAGACAGCTCTTTGATTGGTTGATAGGCTGTGGCAATCTCTGGGGTACTCTTGTAATTTTACCCTCTGGACCAGTGAGTATTAGGGATCACTGACATGTGAGTACATCTGCAAGTCCATAGCTGTCATCAAGTAAAAACAAACCCTGCACGTATTTTGAAAAAGTTGTATGCTTTAAAAGCATTTAAGATTGATTTTGTATTTATCATTGGCATAAAATTCCTAAAATATGACAGGAGAAAATACCCATGGACTTTGCTGTACAAATGATTTTCTACAACTCTGAATTGAATGCATAATTTGCAACGAGCCCTGCCAATAAAGCAGTGTGGCTACACAGGCGCTGTGTGGTCTGCTTGGCCGAGTCTTCGGCACGTGCAGACGATGCACACCGACTGAAATAGCATGCCTTGTCCCACAAGCATGTAATTTTGAGCAGACATGGGCTCATCAAAGAAAAAGGCAAAGTTCAAGGAACTTCTGTTTTGCTCTCCAGACTTTTTGATTGCTTTCTATCCTTACCCAAGCTTCTATTCATGGAACCGAGGGAACTGAAAATCTAAGTGCCCATCTCAACAGTATGGAGTGATAACACGCAATAGGTAAGAGGCTCCCGTGGTTGGATTTGAACTCTCACAGACAAGAGAAGGTGCATCTCATCTTCAGTGTACTTTCTTGTCATTGCCAAACTAAAACCAATGATTCTGTGATGTGTGAGCCAAGAATACATAAAAAACAGCATCAAAGTATTTTTGTCATTAAATTTCCTGAAAAGAAATCACAACTACGAGTCCTTAGTAACGTAGTCTAACTCTGCCCACCACCCTCACCTGCCTCACTGACCACGCAGTTTGATTTTCTGGGTTGAGGTCCTAAGGACATTTAAAATTTAAGTTCTCTCCCCTCTCCTCTCCCTTCTCCTCTCCCCTCCCCTTTTCTCCCCTCCCCTCCCTTCCTCTCCTCTCCTCTCCTCTCCTCTCCTCTCCTCTTCTCAGCATGGTAAACATATAAAGCAGGAATTATGTATTTATTCCACAAATGCAGTTCTAGAGAAAGCCATCCTCTGGCAAGCACTGAGATGAGTTTAATACAAAATTTAATGTAACAGAGCTGACATATTTTAGTACAAATTAATTAGATTAGTCAAATGAAATGGCCTGAGTCAGAAAAAACAAAACAAACTGCATATATGAGACACTTTGCCATAATTCTTAGGTTATCAGTTCTGTTATTTTTGTAATTTGAATTCTATAGAGATCATTAAAAATCATATAAAACCAGCTCCTGCTTCTTCCGGTTGATTATAGAAACATATGACAATGAGTTCCATTCATGGAAAATGAACAAAACATCACTCTGTAGTAAAAAAATTCTTCTTTGTAAAATAACTGTATTTATTTCAGCTTCCTTGGCCTATGTTTGTTTTGTGGGCCTTCTGATCAAGTTACATTTATTCTGTATATGTACTATTTGTATACAAGGTAAATCATTCCCCAGTTTGTTTTGTAAGTAATCTCTATGCTTTATAATTGAAATTAGAAAAAGTTGTTATGAATGTATATTAAATAACCAAATCCAGAAAAAACCTTGTATGTTATTAAAATGAACACAGAGTTTTGGGCCACTGAAAGATACTTGTTGTGGTTGAGTTTGATGGAAGGGCTGGAGAGATGGCTCAGTGGTCAGGAGCCCATTGCTCCTGGAGAAGACTGGGGTTCAATTGCCAGTACCCACATGGCAGCTCATAACCATCTGTAACCCCGTTTCCAGGGCATCCAGCACCCTTCTCTGCCTTCCTCATAATTTACAGGCACATGATACAAAGACATGTGTGTGGGCAAAATACTCATGCAAATCAAATAAGAATATGTCGTTCTTTCAGCAGAAAAACTTGACCCCAAGTTGCTGGCCGTGAAAACAAAGAGTGTGATATGTTTACAGTACGGTCTTCCCGGTTATAAAGGAGACCTTCACTGTTCGTATGTGTTACCATATTCTAAATCAAAAGTAAAATAGAAACCACAACTCAAACTGACTTACCGAACTGAAAATATTCGCAAAGATGGCAGTAGCAAGACCTGATTTACTAAAAACTTGGTTTGACTGGCTTTGACGGTCTCAGCTTTTCTCTTTCTTAATGTTGATTTTGTGTCAGTCCCACCACAGATCTCACACACGTGAATGGTCTGTCTTTCTTTCAGTTTTGATTAGCCAGCTTCTCATCTCCCTGGACTAATTATGTCATTAATAGCCTACAATAAAAAATTCTGTGGTTAAATTTTCTTAGGCTTAATTTCTTCAATCCTGCATTTCAAGAAAACAGGATCACCTTAGATTATGTGGTCAACTTTCATGAACATTTACCAACACAAACAGTACACACATTCATACACACAGGCATACACACACACACACTTGCTGTGAATATGATCTGTGACCTTGACATGAATTAATTAATTAATTAGTTAATTAAATTTTTTTGAGACAGGGTTTCTTTATGCAGCCCTGGCTGTCTAGAACTTGCTCTGTAGATCAGCCTGGCCTCAAACTCATAGAGAGCTGCCTGCCTCTACTCCTGAGTGCTGGGATTAAGGGTGTGTACCACACTGCCCTGTATGAAGATAATAATTTTTAAATAATATTTTTTCTTTCTTAGAATTCTGTGGACTTTCCCAAAATGTAAGGACATTGCCTTGAAATGGAATGCAAAATAAAAACCAGTCGTTTCAAAATCAAATAAAATTTAAGGTTGAATTGGTGATAATGAACTGATTTTGACATCACAGATCTTATTCTTTACCCCCATGTCTGTCTTTCAGGACAGTATTTATATTTAGACAATGGCTCCCAATTTTCTGGAGTGGTTTTAGACTAAATGATTCTTTCTTTCTTTCTCCCTTTCTTTTGTTTGTAGACAGTGGTCTTGGCAGTTTAATCAGTTTCCTGCAGGAGATTCTGAAATGAAGGGTTCAGTGTTTTCTGTGGTCGCAGTACCAGCCAGCATTTTTGATTTATTTTTATTTATTTTCCCAATTATGATGCCCAGTGTAATGTGGAATTGATTGAAGATGAATTGCTCTAAGGTCTAGAATGGGAAGCTAACAGAAAATGAGTGGCTGCACCGTAAGTGTATCAGGGAAGTAGCCCAGGGAAGCTTGGAGATGGCGAAGTGACAGCCTCGGCAGCTGCATCTCGCCCTCTTCATGACCCGGGCAGTAACAGAACCCCAGGCTGGCTCAGCGTCCTGTTGGTCCTCGGCTTCCTAGTCCATCACAAGTGCAAAGGAATGTTCCTGGTTTGACCTGCTGTCCCGAAGTAGGTAGAGCGTTTCTTTGGCATGGGCCCAAAGGACAATAGGGATGCAATCTAGCTAAAATTACATATTGATCTCCCTTCAACCGGCATCCTCTCCAGTTAAATTACTCTGCTCTCCTCAAGGGGTGACTACGGGTTTGCAAAATTTACTCACTCAGCTTCTTGGGTGGAAAAATTTTGTCCTGTCTTCTGGTTTAGATTCATACATTTAAATACTTCTCTTGTTACAGAAAGAACATAGAAGTTTTAAAGTGATGGCAGCACGGGACAATCAGTTAAAACATTTTCATGAGAACAAATTAAGTGTTTGCTGATACAGACCCCCTTGTACAAAGAAATCAGTCCTGTAGGAGACTTGACTGTTTTTCTTCTCATTCTCCCTTTATACACTGGTCAGTTACTAAGTTTTCTTTCTTCACCAATGTTTAATAGTGGTTAAGTCGTTTGAGGTATGAAGGAATGTTGCTGTGTTCTCCTTTTTCAACTTCAGATGCACACACTTGAAATACCCACATTGCTGGGCTCACGGCCCATGCAGGCCCCTCTCCGAGTAGAGGCTGTAGTGTTGGGTAATTCCCTGGTCCACGTTCCACCCCTTCAGGCACTCGCTCTCTGTCACAGGACACAGAAAGGCCGACTGAAAACCAACCGGAATCACTTCATTTGCCACCCATACGGCAGCTCGCTACTTAGGACAGTACTGGAGATGGGTATGGGAGCTGCTGCTTTTTTCTCTTTTTATTGCATTATAGATGTAAAAGGACCTATCGCTGGATGTGGCTCAACTCCCAGAGATGCCGCATCTGGGACCCATACCTACCTCATTAGTGACGGGCAGAGCAGGCGCAGTGGAAGTCGTGTGAAGCCGTCTGTCTTACTGAGGCTTAGCGCTGTCTGGATGCCACAGTTGCATGGGCGTTTCCTAGACCTCTTTTGCTGTCGCCTTTGTTCGTGACCATAAACAAGGGTTGTGCTTCTCTGTTAGTGCACCGTGCTGTGATCTGTGTGGCTGAAACGGCTTCAGAAACGACACTTTCCAGGATGGTGGCTGCTTTTATCCTATCCAATTAAAGACAGTGAGGCGCTGGCCGCAGGTCTCAGCCCGTTTTCCTACTGATAAAATGCTCTGATGGAGTGAGCTCGAGGGAGAACGCTGCCCAGGAGAGGCCAGTGTGTCAGGAGCCTGCGGCGGGTGGCTGCGCTGACCCGCAGCCAAGGAGCAGAGAGGCCTGTGGTTCAGGGTCCAGCTCAGAGAACAGGTGGAGCACAGCGGTTTCCCCACTCCAGCTAACCCAATCAAGCCGTACGCTCGCACGCATGCGCAGAGGCCCACCGTCGGATGCCTTTAAATCTCACCAGGTTCGCAATCAAGAGTAACGATCACACCGTGCAAGCACGAGGGCACCAGTTTAGGTGGCCCAACGTCCACGTGAAAAGCCAGGCATGCCCGTGGTCACCTGTGACTTCAGCACCAGGGGGCCAGGGACAGCGAAGTCCTGAGGAGCTTGTGCAGCTCAAGGTTGGGCGAGACTGAGGAAGACGTCAGGAGTGAACCTCCAGCTCCATGCATGGCTCCACGCCGCCCACACACCCATCATTCACGACTGTATCGCAGCCTCATGCATGTCTGATCCATTTAGATAATTTCATTAATAAGTTCAAAGTACTAGGAAAAAAAAATACCGCCTTGGAAATAGGCCATACAGGAAAAAAGGTTTCAAGAGTGTTTGGTGTTTAAGGAGAGGGGTGGGGAACGGCGTAAGAACTACAAAGCAGATTTCACCAGTGTGAGACTTATCTTAACTCCTATAGTAAGAATATACTTAAAGAACTTTTGGATGATGTAATTCAAACTTTATATATGAAAGAATACATTCTAATGATTTTTAAATAAAATTATGTTCAAAATATTTTAACAGTTCACATGGAACTTGGTAAAAATCAAAATCATGTTAATAGGTGTATAATTATAGTAATTAATTACAAAAAATTTGTAATAGTAAATGATTCTACCTTACGCCCTTTAAGATCAAAAACTCAAGTGACAACACATGCTGGAGAGGATGTGGAGAAAAGGGAATCCTCTTCCATTGCTGGTGGGAATGTAAACTTGTACAACAACTTTGGAAATCAATCTGGCGATTTCTCAGAAAATTGGGAATATCCTACTTCAAGACCCAGCCATACCACTCCCGGATATGTACTCAAAAGATGTCATTTCACAGGGACACTATGTTCAACTATGTTCAAAGCAGCTTTATTCGTAATAGCCAGAAAATGGAAACAGCGCAGATATCCCACAACTGAAGAATGGAAACAGAAATTGTGGTACATTTTCACAATGGAATATCACTCAGCAATTAAAAAAACAAGGAAATCATGAAATTTGCAGGCAAGTGGTGGGAACTAGAAAAGATCATCCTGAGTGAGGTAGCCCAGAAGCAGAAAGACACACATGGTATGTACTCACTTATAAGTGGGTATTAATGATAACATACTGAATAATTGTACTAGAAGCCACAGACCCAGGGAAGCTAAGCAACAAGGAGAGCCCAAGGGAGGGTTCTCCCACTCAGAAGGGGAAATAGAACAGACAGTGATAGTGATGAAGTGTGGGAACTGGGTGGGGATCAGATGGGTTGGGAGAGTGGGGCGTGGTGGTGGTGGTGGTGAAAGGGTAGGGAGAGAGAAGGGAAACGAAGGGGGGCATCTCGGGAACAAGCTGGAGACCTGTGACAGGGTAGGCTCCTGGGAGGATACAGGGTGACTCTAGCTGAGATTCCTAGTAGCGGGGGACATGGAGACTGAAGAGGCCACCTCATAGGCAGGATTTCCAGTGGAAAAACCAGAATCTATTATTTATCATCCATCAATAACTTGTTAGTATTCTACGCACGGTCTTTCACAAGTGGGACTTTTGAAAAAGGAAATTTGTTTTAGTACCATATTAGAACAAATTTACATAGTTATGGTTGTGCGTATTGATTTTCATCTTTTAGAAGCAATCTACCAAGAAGCAGAAAACATGTTTAGATACTGAAATGCTTATGTCACAAAAAACATGTTCAAGAACTCCTGTGGTAGATCAATACAATGAGAAATGAGTGTTTACTATGTTATTTATAGCAAACTGTTAACCGTTATGAAAACTAGAAATTGCAGCCTAAGTATCCAACCCCGGGAAGAGCAGGGGAAACAATCACTTACGCTCGAAGCTACAGTAGTTGCAATCCAAAGATGGGGGTAGTTTACACTTCAGGTTCCCACAAGTTTCCAGTCCCCCCGCCCTCCCTCAACCCCAGTAGAGTATTTTAGAGCCTTGCTGTATCAGAAAAGTTAAGCGTGAGGTGCAGAGTTGTCTCGGATTTCTTTGCCTCCATATGTGCATGGACTTCTATGATCAATACACCCCACTGAGCAGTTTATCAGATGCAATTGCTCTGACACACCCATCGCTCAGAGGCTGGAGTTCCCTGGAGGTTTTTCTCTTGGTGCTATGTACCCTGTGGATTTGTAGAAATGTATAATGGTGTGTTTTCCTCATTATGGTAACATAAGGAATGGCTCTACTGCCCAGAGAACACTCTGGTTTGTCAGTTCACCCATCCCTCTCCACAACCTCAGGCATAAAAGAACTGCACACTGCCTCTAAAGGGTTGCCTTTTCTAGAACGTCCTGCAGTTGAGATGACACAGCATACATGTTTCTTCATGGCTAACCCCACTATGACTTGTCCTTTCATGCAGAACACTTTGGATGTTCTATCTAAAGGTGATCACCTTGGGTCTGACGCTCAATGCTGTAGAACTTGCCCAGCACATCCAAGTCCCTGCATTAAGTCCCTTTTCACCCCCATCCCGAAGGTGACCATCAGATTGCAGTTGTCTAGAATTCTGTTGTCGTCTGTTCATTCTCACTCTTACATTTTATATTTCCATTTTCTTTCCATTGTGAGTTAATTTTGGGAAGGCTGTCAGGTCTCTGGTTAACTTCTTTCTTTTGTTGTTTGAGCCCCAAAAGGTTTTAATGGTAAGCTCTTATTTTTAAGAGAAACTCCATGTACAAGATGAAGAGCAGGGAACATCCAGCTAATTACCAACAATGGCTCTTGGCAGTCCTGAAAAGTCTCAGGCTCCTTCACATCTCCTGCTCATAATCTCTGAATGCTGGTTTCTACTGCTGCTTCTCTCTTGATTTCATCCTTGGTTTGTCTTCTGACAGTCATAGGCTTGCCGCCTCACTCCTGGTAGGGAACAGGGAAATAGAGAAGAGTGTTGGCTAGGTAAATAACCCTTTTGGAAGAATTTTTCTAATACCCCTACTTTAAAACTTTAGTTTACAATATCATTAGTTACCTGTGTGGCTCACCTTGGTTGTCAATTTATCTGGTTAAGACACTTAAAGTGCTGGTAAAGCAGGGGCTAGTGAGGTGTCTGAGTGATTGTGAGCACTTCCTGCTGTTTCTAAAGAATCTGAGTGTGGGTCCCAGCACTCACATGGGGAAGTTCACAACTCTCTCTGATTCCAGCTCTAGGCAGGTCCAGGCTGCTGACCTCATGGGCATTCACACTCACATGCATATACAACTAATAATAACGATAAAAAGAAAAAGAAAAGAAAACTGTAGTAAAGCATGTTTTGTGGGTGTGCTTGTGAGAGTGTTCCAAGAGATGATTGACCTGTGGGCCTGCAAGCTGGGGGAGGCCTTCTCTGACGGAGAGCAGCAACCTTCTGTAGAATGCGGACTTGCATGAAGTGAAGGATGTAAGGAGAGAACAGTCCTGCTGAAGGGACTGGACTAGAGTCACCGTCCGCAGGCATGTTCTGGACACAACACCCTTCAGCTTTCATAGCTGTTGAATGCGCACTTGCTGCCTGACTTCTTCAGGGAGCTGCCAGGCCTTCAACTCCAGACTAGGCTGGGTTCTCGATTCCCCTTCTTCTGAGCCTTCCAGTTTTTGGATGGAGCAGGAACTGATTTTCTCTCCTTTCTAAAGTTCAGACTGGCATTGTAGGACTATCTATCTTCTAGCCATGTGATCTATAAAGCTAGAAAATTCCTTTACACATAATTTATAATACAATATGTGAATACATTATATATAACACATTGGTTTTCTTTCTCTGCAGGACCAAACATAGAATCTTTATCTACAAAGGCAGAATAGGAATACAGGTTTTTTAGCTAGAAATAGCGCTGCCCCAACAGTGTAGAAGCAGGAAAGGTCAGAGATCCAATTTTGACAGGCACCTTGCTATTTCTGTAAAGACTTCTTACATAATAATGCTCCAGCTTCAAACTCAAACTATACACCATGTGGAAAGTGAAGAAGAGGCTTTGTAGAACACCATGCATTGCTTCATACAAGGTCCATTCTCTAGACTATCAGAATAGAGTTTAAAGTGTAATAGTCATGGTTTAAAATACAGAATGACTGCTGTTTACCTGAAATATGTGGGGCCGGGGGTATTTGAAACATTCCTTATGATCTGGAATATGTACATACGCATACGGAGATATCAAGTCTAAATGTGAAATTCACTGCGCCATTTACGTGGTCTTTCCATTGAGCCCGTGATAGTTTCACAGCTTATTTTTCGGAAACTTGTGTTTGGACAGCGAACCAGCTCCTGAGGTCAGAACTCTTCTACTTGTGGCATCATGTCAGTTCCCAGAAAGTTTTATGGTTTGGAATTTTGATTCTCAGCCTCTGTTACACATAATAAAATTGTACCAATGTCAGAAAATGGAACCCATGGGACTGTATCCTATCTAAATTTCATTGCCTCCTGAACCTGGCAGGACTCTGACCAGATTGATAGCAGTCTGGTTTTCTGTTCCTGCTCCACAGCTTACGTAAGCTTCTTGACTAGGAGCAGCCTGGATATGGCCATGGCTCTGGGGGCTGGAAGTCTGACACAGGGCTCCGTGGCTGAAGCCAGGGTGTCGGCAGGCCTTGGTACTTGTAGGTGCCTCCAGGGGGACCGTGCACCCCACCCGCAGCTTCTAGGTGCTGCCTGCATTCCTTGGTGCTCCCTACTTGATTTTTGGAGCCAGGGACCTTGAATTTTTATGCACTTTGCTCACATTCACAACTTCTTCTGATTTAGGCTGTCTGGCCTTCCACTTTGAAGCACCCTTCTGATTACATCAAGCCCAATCAGAAAATCCAAGACAGCCTCCGCATTTCAAGGTCAATGAATTAGCAACCGTAATTCTATCTTCAAACTTAATTTCTCTTTGACATTTATAGTGATTTATCTATTGGTTCTGTACATTAAGAAGTGGATTTCTCTGGGGATAAGGATCTGTTATTCTGCTCATCTCAGTGATGCTGAGGTAAATTCTGTCAATAAGTAATAATTGCAAACATTTAATACAATGTTCCACTTTACCTATACAGTCCTGACAATTTAGAATCTAGATTTAAAAACTGGGGTTAATATACATAAATCTGGGATCTAGCCCTCATCTGATGTCATAAAGTCTTTCTCTTTCACACTCTGTCGTCCCTCCCATTAAGATGGAAAGAGAAAAATATGTAGCAAGCCCAATTCTGTGACAAGAGCATTGTGAAAGTCAGGTTAAATTTGCATCTTAACCCAGGCCAGGTGTGTGTGTGTGTGTGTGTGTGTGTGTGGGTGTGTGTGTGGGTGTTCGTCATGCATTTGCATGTGTGGGGGAGATCAACTTTGCTCTTGTTCCCCAGGGATAATTCACTTTAGTTTCTGACAGTCTCCTGTGGCCTAAGGATCAGGTGTTAGGAGAGGCTGGCTGCACGGACAGCAATCCCAGATATCCTGCCTCGGCCCAGCATTGAGAGTACAAGCATGTGCTTCTTAACGTGGGTTCCAGATGAAACTCAGGCATTATGCTTGTGTGGGGACTATCTCCTTAACCTCTCCGGTTACCTTGTAAGTGCATGATGCTGAGGTGAAAACAATAGCCTCCCCTCCCCCCATTTGCTTAATTTTTTTCACCATGTGCAGTCCGCGAAGCCCTGATTTGCATGGATCCTCACACAAGGCCCACTGGCATTTGACTCATACCAGACAGACTTGGTGGTTTCTATTTTGTCTGACCATTTTTCCCTGCACTCTTTTCTTTTTAAAGCTATTCCTATAAAACAGCAGAAACTAAGATATTTTCAGCATTTGACTATATTTGATGCTTTCTTTCTCTTAACAACAAAGAAATCATGTAAGGGCTTCTGAATATATTTTCAATCACCCCTTCTTCTTTTACTTTAGCATTCACATGGTGAGGCAAACCCTTAAACTCAACATAGGTTGGAAACATCTACAGCTGTGAAGACCTGGGCCAGTTTAGTGTGGCAACTGAAAGAGACTGAAAAGAATGAATGTCTCGCTCATGACATATCACGTTTTGAGTTGACATACTCATAAAAAGCCATTTATTTAGTGAGTATTTGGGAGAAACATATTTTAATGAACATGGAAGCTTAGTGAAACTGTTGATTAAAATTTGAATTTAGCACCATTGAGAATAGAGATTAAAAAATGAAAAATAAGACAAAGGTCAGTGGCAGAGAGCTACCTCAGTGGGTAAAGGTGCTTGTGGCCAAGAGTGATGACCCGTGTTTTATCCCTGGACCCTACATGGAAAGGTGGGAGGAGAAAACCAATTCTCACATGTTGTCTCGGATCACCATAGGCATATGTCAGGGGTGCCTTCCCCCCAACTCATGTACACACACACACACACACGTATCAGAATGATGTAGACATTAAAATAATGAAATTTTGGACTGTAGACATAACCTTTAAGAACATCATAGACCACATTGTGGGTATTGGAAGTTTGTTTTTTCTGGAGTTACTTTTCAACTATTTTCCTGAAGTCATGTGTGGCGGTGCTCACCCCCGCCCTCAGCCACTCAGAAGGCTGAGGCAGAAAGATTCTGAGATTGGCACCAGCCAAGATCTCTCTCTCTCTTTGTAGCTGTCTCTCCCTCCTTCCTCTCTTCTCTCTCCTCTCTCTCATGTATATATTATTCACATACATGCTATTGGTTTCATTTTATGCTGCAAATTATTTTCCTTGAAAACTGTTTAGAATATTCTATGACTATTACATAATGAATTCTATAAACATGGATGGATTAGAAAGATCTGATTAGAGCAATTTCACGTAATGATCAGTTCTCTACATAATGAATGGCAACAGCTCATTGTGGTGTTAGTGGCTTTGTTCGCAGATGGAAGAGAAAGAGCTGGGAATGACTAAGTTAAGTTTGTGTTCAGGATTCCAGGTGGTCTCGAAATGTAATAATTTTGAACTTCAATATTTACAGTATTTTAGAGAACAATGGGATTTTGTTGGGTTTCTGCTGTGAACATACTGATCTGTAAGTGTGGGGAAAGAAGGAAGACTTAGAGTGCAGACAGAAGGAGACCTGCCATTACTCCTTGACCTTGTGACTAAGATGAAGTAAAGAGGGTTTATTAGCAGTCACTTCTTTCTCTTCTTCTTGTTATTCTTATTAATTATTACTATTTTGTTGCAGGAAAGCTACTGCATTGCTGTATTGTTCACTAACCCTTCCTGTTTTGTTGTTTGGCTGAAGCTCTCCACCATTGCTCACATGGCCTCCTCAGACACTGGCAACGTTACTAGCTACTTTTACACTGCTATGAGCAAATACCTCCAGAAGTAACTTAGAGGATGAGAAGGTTATTTTGATTGGTTTATGTGGATACAGTCCATCATGGCAGGCAGGCCTAGAGGCTGAAGGTGGCCACGTCTGTGGCAGATGGCACCTCCCCAAATCTTGGCGACATAGAAACAGTGAGAGAAGGGGACTTTAAGCTGTGATCCGTGGCTCCGTTTCCAGAACCGACTACAGGTAATGAGGGAATGAAGAAGCAACAGACATACAGACACAGAAAAGCTGGGATGGGGTGCTCTGGGCTCTCACAGGAAGAAACCACAGCACCCCAGAGCTCAGCATGCCTATTACATGCAGCTGTACAGGTTATTGCATACAGCTGAAAAAGGAGGTGGGGTTGTTATATACAGATGAACTGCCTCTTTAGGCAGGGCTATCACATGCAAATGAGCAAGGAGACAGGCTTAGCTAACGCCAGCAGAAGCCGTCTCTCCGGGAGTGAAGTCTTCAGGCAGTAGACATCAAAGGGAGAGGGCGACATGAACACATTTCGCACACACTGCCGACATTTGCACTCAGACTCCAGGAAGGCTTTAGCATCCCATTGAGTGCCACTCGGAAGGCTTTGCCCTTATCAGTGGGCCGAGGTTGGCATCTTTGAGATGGCTGTGTCCGTGTCAGCAAAGCATATTTACTCAGGACAATACTCAGTCCCCACAGCCCTAGGTAAAGCTGGGAGACAACCCACAAAGGCTTGCCTGGTCACGCACCACCACCTGGTCATATCACCTTCCCCGGGCAGTGCCGCCCATTGGCATTCAGATGGTCGAACACGTGGGCCAATGTGGGAAGATTTCAGATCCAACTCATAATGATAAGGCATCTATCTACACTACAGATATTGACATAAACGCACAGGGCCTTGTTTTAGTTATACTTTTATCCCCCAGGTCCTACGCTAATGCCTGGGGCTTTAGGAGTACTCAACACACAGTTGCTGAGTGAAGAAAGAAATGAAAACGAGTTCTCTCATGTATTATATCTCATGTATTAATATACAATACACTGATTTGGAACCTGCATTGTATTCTTTCTGGGTCCTCTCCAGTCGACATTTTATGGCTTCATGATTCTTTTCTTTATTTGATTGTTGTAGAAATGGAAATTCACTCCTTTCTTCTTTGGTTGTTACCTCTGCCGGATGCATACAGAGGCCACTGGGCCTCTTAGACATCAGAGCTTATTTGTGTCCCTAATGCTGGATGACACAAGTGGAGGAGGATGTTGATGGAAGGGGCATCTCCTGGCTTTCAGTTTTTTGGTTCTACGGCATTTGTATTTTTATTAGAACATTTTCAGCACTTTCTCCTTTTTTTCTGCTGAGCCTTTCAGAGAAAGTAGAATGCTGAATGGCTCTTTCAATAGGCAGCTTTGTCAGGGAATTTATTCTAAGCTACCTGGCATTGCTTTAGAACTACTGTGTGATGGCTTTTCTCCTGCTATGCCCCAAGGCTTCAACTTGCTGACCTAAAAATATGTATGTATATATCTATACATATGGATAGGTTCCAGTTTTTCCATGACAGTCCTGGTTAATACCTGCTGCATGGTATAAATGTCAATGGTGTCGCTTTGACTTTCTTGATTCACCTTGATTAGGCGATAAAGTGTAGTACCTTCTGTTAACTTGAGTCTTTTTCTCCTAAGTGCTCACTTGCCTGTCTGTTGAGAAGCACTTATTTCTCACAAGGCTGATATGAGGTACTGACAATAACCTCATGTATCCCATGATTCTTCTCAGGCAGCAAGCTTAGAGGGAAACTGTCTACTCGTTTATTTAAACCTTTTGAAGGGGGGAAATCAGTTGAATAAATCTGTGTTTAAAAAAATAAACAAAACAACAACAAAACAAACCAGGTGGCCTTTCTTTTCTAAGAACCAGCATGATAGAGTAAAAGTGATTATTATGATATAAATATGTGTTTAATTAAAGAAACCCTACTAGTTTCTTGATGTGTAAGGATCAGTGTATAACTGAAGGCATTACAAAATACTGCAGACTCCTTTACCTTCCTGGAACTTTCTGTCTCATGAGTTTCCACATGCGCTTCCTTAAAGCCCACTTCAGGGGATGCCTTGATGAGACAAGACATAAGGCTGCCAAGGTCACATCAAGGGCAGACATAGCTCAGTCCAACGGGAACAATGGCAAGGGAATACTAGAAGAACAAGAGAAGCCAAGCACGCAGCATTCCCCAGGGATTTGGAATTGGAGGTAAGCGTTAACTGTGGGGGTAATTTCTGCAGGTAGGCATGTCTGCTAAAACTCTGTGGAGGAGGGTGTGATCTTTTATCTTTTAGTGAGCCCGCCCATTTTAAGCCAGATTAAAGGTGGGAGGCAAGGTGACTGGGTCAGAGAGAATTTGAGATTCTGGGAGGTGAAGCAGTTTGATCTTTGCAGGTATCTGGTTTTCCATGGCATGTGCGTTCATAGTGGGTTTTTTTAAAAAATATTACTTCAAACCTTGTATTTCTTTATAAAAGTTTAACCCATAAGACAGGTAAGGATCAAATTTAAGGTAAAAAGAAATGTAATGATTCTTCAAGTTGCTTTCTCTCTTTTTCTTTCTCTTTCCTTTTGCCATTCCCCCACCCCTAGTGGCATACAGAGCACAAGGATGAAAAAGTATTGTACATGTATGAGATTGGTTACTGCTGTCTTGTTTGAACTTGCTGTCTTTCCCCAAGAAAACTGTAGGCTTTGACATAGCTATGAGACTCCAATTAAAAAGTGGGATACAGAGATAAACAGGGAATTTTCAACAGAGGAATACTGAATGGCAGAGAAACACTTAAAGAAATGTTCAACCTCCTTAGTCATCAGGGAAATGTAAATCAAAATGACCTTGAAATTCTGTCTTTTACCCATCAGAATGGCTAAGATAAAAAACTCAAGTGACAACACATACTGGAGAGGTTGTGGAGAAAGGGGAACCCTCCTCCACTGCTGGTGGGAATGTAAACTTGTACAGCCACTTTAGAAATCAATCTGGCGTTTTCTCAGACAATTAGGAATAGTGCTACCTCAAGATCCAGCTGTACCATTCCTAGACCTATATCCAAAATATGCTCAGCTATACAACAAGGGCATTAGCTCAACCATGTTCATAGCAGCTTTATTCATAATAGCCAGAATCTGGAAACAACCTAGATTTCCCTCAACTGAAGAATGGATACAGAAATTGTGGTTCATTTACACAGTTGAATACTACTCGCAATTAAAAACAAGAAAAATCATGAAATTTGCAGGCAAATGGATGGAACTAGAAAAGGATCATCCTGAGTGAGGTATCCCAGAAGCAGAAAGACACACATGGTATACACTCACTTATTTATAAGTGGGTATCAGCCGTATAATATAGGAGAAACATACTAAAATCTACAGACCTAAATAATCTAAACAACAAGGAGGACCCTATGCAAGATGCTTAATCCTCACTCAGAAAGGCAGACAGGATGGACATCAGAAGTGGGAGAAGACAGGGAACAGGACAGGAGCCTTCCCACAGAGGGCCTCTGAAATACTCTACCCAACAGGGTATCAAACAAATGCTGAGACTCATAGGCAAACTTTGGGCAGAGTGCAGGGAATCTTATGGAAGAAGGGGCGATAGAAAGACCTGGAGGGTCAGGAGCTCCACAAGAGAGCAACAGAGCCTGGGACCCTGGGGGCCTGCAGAGACTGATGATTCAACTAAATTATTGATTTTAGGAATAATAATCATCATATTATTATATGATATTATAAGAATAATCATCATATTATTTAGTACTTTCGTATGCTACCACTTATTTAAGTGATTTCTTTATAATGTAATATATAAACATAAATATAAAGATAAAATGTAACAATATTTCCATAAATATGTTGATATTTTAATATATATATATTTATTTGATTGTTGTGCCTATTATCCAGTGCTGGGAATTAAACCTCCATCTTCATGAATTCTGCCCTTGAGCTCTGCCTTTGGTATTTATTAACAGAGGTGTTTTGAACTCTGTAGACAGGTATTCACCATTTAGTGCTGTTATTTTTAGGGACATTGCTTAGCATGTGAGAGAAAATACTTTTCTCATGCATCAATAAAAACATAATATGAATTCGTCTCCATCCAGATGTCGTTCATTCTTAGGGATCCAAAAGCAATCTACTCATCTAAAAGTCAGAACTGTAATTGTCCTCCCAGCCGTGAGTGTCAGTATTTTAAGCAGTCATCAAATTCTACAGGTACAGGCTACCACAGTCACACCTCAACTGAAGAGATGGCAACTGGACACTCTCTGGGTTCTGCACAGACTGAAGACAGCATCAAAGCTGCCCTCCTGAATGGCAGAAATTGTGGAATGTCATTCAAGGCGGGAAACATTCTGACAACCGAATTCTTAACGTGTGAAATGATTCTCAGAGTCAGTCAGAAATCATAGTTGATATCTAACAGGTGCTGGGCTGCTTCAGGTGCGTTTCCACTCCTGACCCCAAGGGACTGTTCTTTCAAACAAGTTCTGCTACAATCTTTGACACACCATTTCTATATTTAAAGTTTTTTTTTTTTTTTCTGCCCAGCATTCCTTCTTATGGGAACCCTCCTTTTCACCGATGCTTTGCCCATGTGGCTCATTTTCAACACTACTTTCTTCTACGCCAGGACTAGAGAGGCCGTGCAATGGAGCCAGCCGGTGTGCTTCACCACATGGCAGGGACTGGCTTAGGGAGGGCTACAGAATCCAGGCCAGGCCCAAACATGCCCTGTAGCGGGACACTGAGGATCTGTGATTTCTTTCTCTTGGGAACAACGTTCTTTATGACCTTGGGAGCCGGCAGCTGTCGGCAGCTTGCTTTCTGATACGGGAACATTCCGGGCAAGCAGGACTGCATCCTGGAGAAAGGACAGGACGGCCCCTGCTCGACATCCAGCTAGCCCTGAAACAAGGGCTATTCCTGTTACACCATTAATGTATTTCATTCTAAATTAGGCAGATCAGTCACTGCAGGTGAAAACTGAAAGTGTCCTTATTCACATAGGTACAGAAACATTTTCTTTTCTACCATGCTCCCTTCTGTCTCCACAGGAAACATTCCCTGCAGGATATAGGCTGACATTCCATTATGGTCCTCACTCTGCATGGCTCCGAGCCTTCAAAGTCTCACTCCCACCCTTGACCCATTTCTCTGAATTGTTCTCCTATTGTACACTGATTTTATAGCTCATTTCAAAACCAGATGACGGTAGCACCATTTTTCTTCTGGGCCTGGTTCTTAGTGATGACTTATTTTGAGGCAGAATGGCTTCCTTTGACAGAAGCAGACTCCTCTCCTTAGGTCATAAATGTTTCTTTGCGGCTTCCACAGAGCGATGGCCCGTTGTGGTCATGAGCACCTTAACTCTGAGCTCATCTGCAAAGTGTGGAGAACTGTGATAACCATGGCATCCAAGGTCAACACTGTAAGGTCACGTTAGCTTTTCTGGCTTCTCTCTCTCTCTCTCTCTCTTTCTCTATCTATCTATCTATCTATCTATTCTTCTCTATCTCTCTCTCTGGTGACTTGAGTGCTTCTACTGTAGAGATTTCACTCTCTTTTTATAACTGTAGTTAAATCATATAAGCTTTTGTGTTTTTTAATGGTGATAGGGAGAAGTTTTGGAGCCAAAGTAATCTTTCTAGCTCACATAATCTCAGATAATCTATGACTGTCTGTATCAATGTATCTATCAATGTGTCTATATGTGTTTATGTATCTATGTATCTATCATCTATTTATCTATCTTCAATCATCTACTCACCTACCATCTTTCTATCTACCTATTATCTATCTATCATGAATCTATCTATCTATCTATCTATCTATCTATCTATTTTTATCATCATTTACCTTCTATGTCTACCTCTATCTATGTTTCTGTCAATAATCTATTTCAATTTATTTATCTGATGTTTATTCCTCTGAGCATCTCATCCCTGAAATTAAGTTCCCATGAAATGGCAGTTACCATTAGAAAGTTGCCTGTCATTTTATCTAAGCACTCTCCTGTCTGATTTTTATATTGAGTTTTATATATGCATGTTTTCTTAATATTTTTTCTCATTTTTTCCCATTTGCAAAATGTCTAAACTTAAATATAGTCCTCTTTATCTAAGGAGGAAAACTTGGGATCTTTTAAAAACTAAAATCCCTCTAATATTGCAGACAATTCCACATATCTTGCACTAAAATAAAAATAAAGAAAACTCTGAAGGAAGAATGAGAATGGTGGGACAATTTATTACCGAAGAGTAAGAAGTTGGCCAGGTTCTGCCATCTCTTATAGGTTCAACATGTCTCCGTGGAATTCTTAGCTGCAGATAAAGTAATCTTGTTTGATTTATATGGCCTTGGTTTAGGGAAAGCACAGAGGGAAAGGTCTACACCAATTCTTTATCTTAGGCAGTTTGTTGGCAGCATCTTTGTGTTAAAAAAGATATGGGCTCAGAAAAAGAAAATCTGAAGGGCTGCTCTCTCAGCTCCATCCTCAATGTGTGGTGGTATCTGCTGAGCTATATTAATCAGGAATTAAAAAACAGTTTTATTAATACTTGAGAAAAGTGCCAGATTGATTGCCAGGAAGTTTGCAGCCTCTAAATGCAGCATAATTAACGAAATTAAGTCTCTTCTTTGCCTGCTTCTTATGGCTGCTGATGGCACACACTGGGAAGAGCTGCTGTCAGCCTGAAGAGGCCAGTCTGCACTTCTTAATGCCAGGGAGGAGGAAAAGGTGATTAAAGATCTGAATCTGAAGTAAAATTATTAAAAAAGTCATCAAATTTCTTTTGTTATGTATCAGATTCCTTCATCAAATTTATGAAAGCTGCAGACATATCACCAAAATGCAAAAACAGAATTTGGCAAAAATTATGCATCTGCTTTCTGAGATGTTTTGAATCTCTGGAAGCTCATTTTGGCTAAGACACTGAAGGTATTCCAATGGCAGTGTTAGGGAGAAACTTGGCTTTAGCGGCCCCAGACCAGCCTCAGATTGGAGCCCTGCTTTCTGGACGGCTGGGTGGGCTAACTCATTGTGAGAATGGCCCACTTGCTGCGCATGAGCAGAATCCTTCCTTTCTTCCCCTCATTGGGCACTCGGGTGTGGTAGGGACAGACAGGACAGCTGAAACAGCCTGCAGCTGAGAACTACTGGAACTGAGACATTTAACATTCCAGTTTACAGAAAGTAAGACCTGAGCTGTTGTCTTCAGCAACGATGTGCATTTGCGCATTGATTCTTCAGAAGCGCAAGCAGGAAGTGGAGACATCAAGGAAGAGGAGAGCAGCGTTATCTCGCCTCCAGGAGAGGTGTGGGCTGTAGCACCACAGAGGCACCTGGAGCAGGCTCTACCCTGGGGAACAACAGAGGCCTCAGTTACAACTGTTGCCTTAGAAGGAAGCCCTGAGCTGTTGATTCCTCTCTGTCAGCTCAGTGAATTATCCCTCTGGGTTTTAAGCTGGCTGTATTTTGCAGAGGAACGGTCCACTGGCCCCGTTGTCACCCAGGGGTGTGACGACATTTCCAACAGTAGTGGCAGGGCATCCCATGTTGTGTCTGCTATCACCATTTGAGTTTGCTTTCTGTGACTGGGACCCGATCTCTTGGGCTGCCATGTATGTAGAGGTTCGTCTTAGTGTGTGGGCCAAATATTGACAGCTGCCTGGTAGCTAAGAATGTTTGAAAGCAATTTAAACTATTGAAAAGAAGAAGAAGAAGAAGAAGAAGA